>NC_058378.1:82554264-82864411 GCF_018350175.1 Felis catus
TTGCGGAACTGCAGCGCGGAGTCAAGACCCAGTGCCGGCGTTGATGGGGTCCTTGGCTCTCATGCGTCTTCCCCCAGTTTCGCTTGTACTCTTTCCCCTATTTATCGTGAGAAGCTTCAAACATACGGAGAGGCTGAAAGAACAGCGCAGCGAAAACTACTGCCCCTGTCCCCCAAAGGCATCGGTGGTGAGCACTACACCATGTCTGCCTCCGCCGCGTCTCTCTGTTTCACCAGCTGGGCAGCCACATCCCGTAAGTGTGTGAGAACCATGCGTCTCCCCTGGTGGTTCAGCACGCCTCTCTCGGGAATGAAGATCTTCTCCAGTGGCCTCATTGCCTTTCCTGAACATAGCAGCCATGCCC
Organism: Felis catus; assembly: GCF_018350175.1. Taxonomy (NCBI): domain Eukaryota; kingdom Metazoa; phylum Chordata; class Mammalia; order Carnivora; family Felidae; genus Felis; species Felis catus. The sequence goes on from NC_058378.1 coordinate 82,554,629, forward strand.
TCATTGGTGCCATTGGTATTCACATCCTCTCAGTTCTGTCCAGTCTTTCTTGTCTTTCGTTAGGGGCTTCTGCAAATCAGGATCCAGCCCACATTCACTCATTGCATGTGGTTGTACCTCCTTCGTCTCTCTTTCTGCTAGAACAAGTGCCTCACCTTGGTTTTTTTTTTTCTTTCTCTGTGCTGCTTTGGGATGCCTTTCAGTGTGTTTCTCCATCCCTCCATATGTCCTGCAGACTGGAAGGTTGGCCTAAAATTCAAGTTCATCCTTTTGGCAAGGGTGCTTCAGAGCTGGTGTTAAGTGCTCTTTGATGTTATGCCCCCTGGGAGGCTGGGATTGCCAAGCTGACCATTACTGACGAGAAGTTTGATTGCTTGGTTGACAGCGGTAACAGCCCGATCTCCCCGTTGTGAAGCTATGTACCCCGTTACAATTAGCACGTAGTCTTTGGGTGATACTTTGGCACGCACAAAATGTCGGCAGATATCCAATCCCCTGACAGTTCCTCATCTGATGAGTTTAGCATCTGTTGAGGGTCCTTCTCTGAAACAGTTATTTCTTTGGCAAAGCAGAATTTCTTACTTCTGGGAGTCACAACATTTTGGCTTTAATCTCAGAACATTGGGAACCCCCTGGGGATGTGGCTGAATGGGAGGTTGGGAAGTGTTGGTGCCTTGACCAGGTTTACAACTTGAAAAGGCCATTCTGGGTCAAGCGTGGGGATCGAGAGGGACAATAGGGGACATAGGTAGACGGGCTAGGATTCTCCTTGGCAGTCCAGGTGAGAGAGGATGACCGTTTATTCAGGTGGATGGAGGTAGGGATAGATAGAAGCAGGTGGATTTATGACAAGAAGATTCCGCCTACGCATTGGTGCCTTTTGTTAGAGCTGCCCACTTATCGTATGGGGCATCCGGTACCCCCATAACAATCAAACTGGAAAATGCCGTGGGAAGAAATTGGCGCTGAGAGCTGAAATTTTCACAAAAAACCTTGTATCAGTCCTCTGTCTCCCCTTGTTGACTCGGAGCTTCCAGCGTAATAGTCTGCTAAGCCTCATCGGCCATGGTGGGGACCATCGCCATGCCTAGTAAATTATGCAGACCGACAAGGACGCCTTTGCAGAACCTCATCCTCCACAATACGCAGAGTTTTGTCTGATCAGCAAAGTACCAACATTGAACAGCTGAGCCATACTAATGAAGTATGGGGCTGTGTTTCCTAGAAAAAAAAATCAGGGAGTTGGGAAAATATGCTCCTCTTCCAGAATAATAAAACCCAGACCCTGTATCTCAATTATCAGGCTTTGAGGAGTGATCAGCAAGAAAGCCAGCAATTTCATGCAAATAGAGATGTGGCTAAATTATGGCACCCAGCCGGCCAAATGTGCAACCTGGTCATTAAAATGTGAAAGTCTTGGCAAAGCAGGGAAACTTAAGTGGTGAGCTCTGCATGGCGGTCATCGACCGGGGGAGAGGTGCTGTGCGTTGTGTCTGGGTTGCCCGGAGCACCCCTGGTGGTCTGAGCTCGTGTGAGCAGGGTCTGGAGGACGTCGGGATGCCTCTTCTCTCTTGACTTTGGCTATATCCCAAACCTCTCTTCGACTGGGGGCCCCTGGTGTAAAAAGGGGGAAGGGATCACAGTTGCTCCCTGAGGTCTCAGTCATAGTGGGGGGCCCACCGCAGGCACGACTTACCAGAGCCCGACATTGCCGTTAAGGTTGCCGTGAAAGTATTTAACTTTGCACATCAGCTTATTGATTCTGTCAAATCGAGCTAGTACCTATTGGCGAGAACCGCCTGTTTCGAACTTTGCTAAGAATCGAGTTCCTGGCCGTTTAACTTCCTTCCGTTCGTCGCCTGAGTCCTCACGGCCGTTGCACCTCCTTATGGTTCCGTAGATTAAATAAATGACACACAGCCACTCACTGGGCAATCTCTGACCACGACCTCATTTTTCTAAGAGAAGGCTCTGTTGCTTTTCCCCTGCCCACCCCGGACCTTGAGGGAGCATGCAGACTCCTGGGGCCGTGTGCTTTTGAGGATAAATGCTAGTTTTGTTCCAGTCAGTTCAGAACAAGTGCCAAGCTGTCAGGCTCATGAAATTCTCCTACTTCTGACAGGCACAGGCCGGAGCCCCCAGGAAAAGGGGTGTCCCTTCCTGATGCCAGGAGCAGTCTTAGCGTGGAAGCAGGGTAGCAGGGCAGGGCATGCCCCGCAAAGAGCAAAGAATCGTGCCCAAGACAGCACAAGAATCGCTGAGTAGCATGTGGGGTCGTAGCTGCCAGATGAAAGTGACCACGCGACCGCATAGGTGCTCAGAGGGTCATGGCGAGCTGAACAGGTGCAGGTGGTCGGGAGTTCCCGCCCGAGCCTTTTCCTTGTTAAGTTACACTAAAAAAAAAAGGAATGGATGTTAATACCCCGTATTCCACCTGATGGGCCCTGTTCGTAATGAAAATTGGATTTAGAGTAAACAGAACAAATAGCTACAACCCGCATGTGATGCTTGCAAAATATCTGTTTCCCTACAAGCAGAAAGAATGCATATGGGTAACCTGAAAATCTACTCCTTATGACCATTAGATGTGCCCGGGTGCTGTTTCTGAATACATCCCTGAAAACGTGATCGCAGACAGGAGGTGCTCAGGCAAACAGAAAAGTAGAAATCAGGCACAGCTCCTGTGAAATACATCTTCATTACTTTTTAGATTGTTTTCGTTCAGCCAAAAAAAAAAAAAAATGAAGTCATTTATACTGTAATTATTCAAGGGGGGATTGGTTTTCTCCTTTCTCTTGGTGGGCTGTTTCAGTGTTCTGTTTTTTATTTCAGGATTTCCTGATGGAAACATTCATCATGTTTAAGAACCTCATTGGGAAGAACGTCTACCCTTTCGACTGGGTGATAATGAACATGATGCAGAATAAGTAAGTACCGGGAGGAAAGCTCTCACCTTTTACAAGGTGCCTAATTCACATCTGGTGGGCCCAGTGGTGTTGCCTGGATACCATGGGGGCTCTCCTACAAAGAACACATCCTCCCCATTCTGCGGTGCAGACAATTATTTGGAGAAACGGACCTGGAGATGGGGTGATTTCCTTGTGCCGATGCGGGGCTTTTTCCCCCTGGGGAAAGAGGGAGTTGAGCCCTAACCCCTCCTTAGCCTTCGTCAGAGGCGACCTTTGTCTATCTCTTGCCATCCATTTGCTGTCGTATTTTAATCACATGTGTTTATTAGCCCAAGTGTTTCTCACCCTGTCGAGGTTTTTGAAAGGTCTTTGCATTTTCTCATTTCAGCTTTAAAGAGTGAGCATTTTCTTCATACTTATTAAATATTAATCCTGTGCTCGGTTTATCATTTCGCTGTGAAGGCTGTTGGTTAACGTTCCAGCTCTTGTGTTCTCTACTTCCTGTAAGCACCAGCAATGATCATTGGGTTCTCAATCACATGTGATTTCTGGAAGAAATTCCCCCGACCTCCTTCCCCCCCGCCCCCTTATTTCTTATTGCATTTTTTATGGAGATAGTTATAGATTCATAGGCAGTGCGGTTGTAAAAAGAAATACAGAGAGATCTTGTGTATACTTTACAAAGCCAGGTTCCCTCGATGATAACGTTTTCCAAGACTATCGCACGATTCTGCTCCCAGGGAGTCGGCATGGATAGGATTCACCAGTGTTACGGATAGGATTCACCAGTGTTACGCCGATATTCCCATTGTACTTGTGTGTGTCCTCCGCGCCTGTTCTTGAATCCACCAGCACAAGGGGTCCCTCTTGTTGCCCATCGATAACACATCCTTCTCGCCCCTCCGCCTCCCCCCTCCCTAAACCCGGGCAGCCACTCCTATTTTCTCCACTTCTAAAATTTTGGCATTTCCAATGTGATACATAAATGGAATTCTACCGAATGTAACATTTCTAGGATGGACTTTTTTCACTCCGCTTAATTCCCTGGAGATTCACATGGGCTGTTGGGCATATCGATAGTTTCTTCCTTTTCTTTGTCTGGTGGCCTTGCAGGGTATGGATGGACCACAGATGGTTTAACCATTCATCTGACGAAGGACGTCTGGGTGCTTGCCAGTCTGGGGCTACTATGGATAAAGCTGCTATGCACATTCATGTACAGATTTGTGTGTGAACATAAGTTCATTTCTCGGGCATAAATGCCCTGGGGTAGGTACGCTGGGTTGTATGGTAACTACATGTTTAATTTTATAGAAGCTGCCAGGCGATAGCTGTACCATTTTACGTTCTCACAAGCGATGTAAGCACGATCCAGTGTTTCTGCATCCTTGCCAGCATTTGCTGTCCTCGCTATTTTTCGTTTTAGCCCTTGTGATAGATGTGTTGTGTGTCTCATCGTGGTTTTGATTTGCCTTTTCCCTGATGCAACAAACAGTGGCTTGCCATGTCATTGAAAAAACCGTAGACCTGGGTCTCTTGCTGAACAGAACCACAGGCAGGGCCCTGCGCAGAGTGCGGGAGGTGGTGGGTGCAGACTCTGCTCTCCACCTTGTGACCCCACACGTGAACTTGACCTGCGTCTCTCCTACAGAGTGGCCGTGGCCTGGCACCCAGCCTAGGCATTCTACACCCGGGGCAGGGGAGGGGGCACTGCCCCCTCAAAGGTCAGATGTGATTCATGCCCCAAAATTGTTTGATTCGGTGCCTCTGATCCCGGGGGTCCCACGGGGTAAACTGTCAAGGAAGGTGTGGCCACACTGTATTGATTTATGCTACTCTATGATGAGTGAGAGTCTGTTTTCAGTTTTAGCATGAAGATTGCATTGTCCCCTCTTCCCACCACTCTGCCGTCTGCCTCCTGCTGCCAGCCCTGAAGTCTGGGAGCATTACCCCAGAGCCACATGCGGGTGAAAGCCACGTGGTCTTTGCTTCCGAGTGAGGGGCACTTGTTTAGGGTTTCCTTCTCTGGATATTCTGTCCAGCTTCTCCCGACATGTTCTATTGTTTCTACAGTGAGAAGGTGGCTTGACCTGTGGCCTCTGGAATCACATGCTCCCTGTACATCAGTCTAGCCTTGTCCCTGTGTCCTTACTCACTAGGGCACCTCCACAGGGCCCAGCCTCATGACAGAGATGCAGGTGTGTGGTGGCATCTCAGACCCAAGCCTTTGCATCTTGCCACAGGAGGAGAGTCTTGTTTGGGGGGCAAGGAATATCTGTGAGGGAGAAGCCATAGGGTGCTGTGTCCTCATAGCAAGGGATGTGATGGACACTTTGGGGCATAAAGTCTTGTGTAGGTGATAAGAGAATTAAAGTCTGGGGGCGCCTGGGTGGCTCAGTCGATTAAGCGTCCAACTCTTGATCTCGGCTCAGGTCATGATCTCACGCTTCATGAGTTCAAGCCCCGCATCAGGCTCTTGAGCGGATGGCACGGAGCCTACGTGGGATTCTCTCTCTCTAACCCTTTCCCTCTCTCTCTTTCTCTCTCTCAAAATAAATAATAAATTTAAAAAAAAGAATTAAAATCTAGAGCGGGGAGCCCATCCTTTTATCTTGTTCAGGGTGCACGTAGGCTGTAGCCCCAAAGGGCATCTCGACAGGGGACACACTGAATATAAAATCCCTATAGTCTGACTCATGTTGCACATCAAATGTCGTACAGGATGGTCTAATCTAAAATCCTAGCACTGTGACACCAGGCCACCCAGCCGACAGCGTTTCCTCTGGCAGCGCTTTCCAAGGATGAGCAGCGTTTGTGTGTGTGTAAGTATACACGTGGTGCGTGTGTATGGGCACGCACGTGTGTATATGGACACGTTCACGGAGGAGTGTTGGTACCAAGTAAAATCTCCTTGATTTGCGGAGATTCTGGCTGTGAGAGGCTCAAATCCATCCAGGTCCCTCTCACACTGCCGCCTTCCCCAGGAGCACATTCCGAAGCCAACACGTACGGAGAGGCGTAAGCCACAACGGAGGCGTTTCGGTCAAAGTTTGGGCAGCAATGATCGTAATCTTCGTTCTGGAATCTTCCCACTGCCCCAAATGCTGCCCCCTCTGTTGAGTAAACAGTGTCAGTTTTTAGAAGCTGAATCAATTGGGTTTGGGAAGGAAAGGTATTACTTCGGTGCCACCAACTCGCTAAAACGTAAAACTTTTATCTCAAGACATCTGCTTTAGTGACCCTGCAGTTTTCTTTAACTTTGGGTTTAAACGCCAGCTTCAGAATGAAGCGTTGATTTCATTTTCTTATTGAATGCAGTCCTTCTTTGTGATGTGTTCCGTGTTTGCCCCCTAAGACTCAAGATGAGTATTTGGCTGCTTTCTACGTGCCAGGCGCCGCTGTGGGGACATGCGGTACTCGTGGCCGTAAAACCCACAGCAGCGCTCTGAGATGGCGGGGTTTTTGTGCCCACTTTACAGATGCAGAAATCGAAGCATAAAGCTTGGGTAACTCGCCAAAAGACGCACAGCTGGGAATTGATGGGGCCAGTATTTAAATCCCGAGCACACCCTCTAAACCACCCCGCTACCCTGAGTGTGTTTCCTGTCTTTCAAAGAGAGTGTTGTTGGTTTTAACCCTGGTGTCCTTCGAGTGGGACTTTCCTGCAAGATTTCCTACGTATCTAAGTGAATGTTAAGCCTGGAAGTCAAAACATTCTTACTCAGCTTTTGTCGCCATGAAAAGTGTATGCTGTTAAGGAGGATATCATTTACTACTGGAGTCCTGTTGTAAACTTCTAGAAGAATAAAAGGTCATTAATAGTGCAGTAAGATCATGTCCTGTAGAAGTTACGTAGATGCCACATAGCATCGTTTCTATGCCGTTTCTGCCTTTTTAAAAAATCTGTAACTTAATAGCTCGATACCTTCTGTGTTGCGAGACTTCCCTGCTCTTCCTCTGCTTGGCATGTATCAGAGGCTTCCTTGCCTCCACAGGAGGAGCAGTGATGCCCAGAAGCTTTCAGGAGTCCGTATTAAAATATTAATGGTACAGCTGGACACGCGGTTTTACCATCCCCAGCTTAGAAATGGACAAACTCAACCCCTGCGGTCTCCTAAACATTTGTGTGCTTGTTCAGCTTTGCATCTGCAAAGGCACCATCTCAACACCTGGGGCTTCTTAAATGTAATTAAAGATGGCACCCGTCAGTTCTGGTGCAACAACTCCAAAACCAAGAATCAAAGTTAGAAGACACAATGAATGTCCCAAGGACAGGAGTTGCTCGGTCGCCGTGTTGTGGATAGCAACTGACCGGTGGTGGCCTGAGGTTAGAGCTCCGCTGTAGGATCAGACAGTGCCAGATGGCAAGGTGACATTTAAGATAAGCACAGTTCAGATAGTAGAAATGTGCTTGCCTGTTATCCAGAAGTGCTTTAAAATCCTCCCGGAGGGAGGCAAAGGCTAAGTCTCCGTGTAAGATCTGAGGCTGTGTTGGAAGCAGAGACCTTCACCTGAGTCTCGAAGTGCTGGTATCCATCCTTGAACTCATATTAGCCAGCTTTTTCAGAGTTAAGCTTCACAGGATGGGCAGCGTAGTCTAATGTTGAGGACTCACGCTGCGACTCTTGAAGAGTTCTCCTTGGTTGCTAGCGGAAACGTGACCACTTGGTTGAGCTTCCGTGTCTTTCTTCTAGTCTTAGGACTTGGATTTGTCATAGAGGGTGTTTGTATGCTAAAAATCCCTGACTCGAATTTTAAGGCGTAGGAGTGATCCAGTAGGCATTGAGTCTACTCGCTGGTTTCACCGAATCTCTTTTTCACCTTGAAGAAAGCATCTGGTATTAACCTCCATAATGTCACTTGAGAAAGACACTTCTACACTCTACTGGGTGAGAAAAAGAGCAGTAGATTTTTAGAATTAGACTTTCTAACTCATAGCGAGTGCAGAACATGGTACAAAACCCTTTCTACGTTTGTCAACCATTCAGTCTTGGCAACAGAGCTAAAAACAAATTCAACTACCCTGGTTCGGATTCTCACTAGGCCTTGTTGTTTGTGTCCCTCTCTCAAGATGAAAAAGGAATAGAACCAACATGTTTACTTCCTCAGAATACTCCTACCTTGCAACAGCGATTATCCATCGTTTTGAAACATTCCTGTAGATTAGCACAGTTTCTGTGTCTTGTGCTTCTTGCTCTAAGCTGGGGCCAAAAGGAGATTATATTTATGACTTGTGGTTTATATCCTACCCACTTTCAGACAGGTCTTGGTCTGTTTTGCAAGTAGCGATTCGTAGGCCCCGAATATAAAATAAAACCACAGAGAAAACATAAAGCTCTCTAGAAGCCGAGCAACTTGAAGCTACCTGGAAGACAAAGCAAAAATAATGGTTTGCAAAATTCTCGCCGGATGATAAAAAAGTTCCTTGCCAGTTTGTCAGCGGAGACTGATGATATATGTTACAGATCCTTAAATGACATATCAAACAAGAGAACAGCACAGTTAAGGAATCGGTTGGGAAGTCAAAATTCTGCTCACAGAAAAGGGAAGAGATGGTCATTGCAATTTTGAAATGCTTAGGATATTGCCAGTTGGAATCTACTGGCTGTAACAGAGCCTGGTCATAATTGGACCTGTCTGGAAGACTAGCTTGTCAAATGAGTGGGTTTTGCTAACTTGCCAAATAGAGCATTGTCTAGTTGTCGACCGTTTAAACATTAAAGACCATCAGTCAGAAGGGATGGTCTGGTTTTACTATATCTGGAATCCATTTAATCTAATATTTGTCCTTAGCAACCCTGAAATTAAAAAAAAATTTTTTTTATTAACATTTATTGATTTTTTTGAGAGTCAGAGAGAGACAGAACACGAGCAGGGGAGGTGCAGAGAGAGGGAGACATAGAATCAGAAGCAGGCTCCAGGCTCCGAGCTGTCAGCACAGAGCCCGACACGGGGCTCGAACTCACAAACCGTGAGATCATGACCGAGCCGAGGTCGGTCGCTTAACCGACTGATCCACCCAGGCGCCCCGCAACCCTGAAATTGTGTCTCATCTCAGAATTTGTGAGATCATTATTGCTACTTCCTTCATGCGTCAAAGCCCTAGTTTCGATCATGGCCGTGTGGAGACTGTCCCAGAACAGTCCAGGCCGATGTTTGTACCATCTGTTTTTGACCACCTTTCTTTGGCCTACGGTGTTAGTGCATTTCTGTGTGGCCTCTTCTACGCCTTCTTCTCTCCTCCATGATTCAGGCGTCTTTTGACCGGGATTTGTTAGCCTCAATGCATGAATACAACGTACTATGTTTCCACCACCCTGATTGTGCACATCACATATTCACACACGCATACTTGCGTGTAGCTCCTTCGTGGGGTAAATTTCCCATGCACATTTTTAAAACGTAGCCATTTCTCTCCTTTTAAACGCAGCACATTTCCCCACTCATAAGTAGTATCCATCAGATGTATCAGAGTCCAAGATGGCAAGCTCATGGATGTTTCTGCCAAAATTAATCTGGCGTATAGTCAGGACAAGAAAGGGCCTTAAGCCTTAGAAAGGTATTCTACCTTTGAGATGCCAGGCTTCTTAAGGATAAATCATGATAATGCTCAGAAAGCAAATTTGCACGGTAGGCTGTTTGCAGGTACAGCGCCATTTGGTTTCATTGCTGTGGAAGAATTTTTGTCCTTGTCCACACTGTGCCCTGGGCTCAGAGCAGAGGAAATGTGCCACTTGCCTTAGGGTGAGAGAAAGCGAGGTGGGGGGTCCCCACTCACTGGGGATCTGCCTCAGGGGCCCTGACAACAGCGATAGCTGAAAACGGCCCAGTCTGGGAGGACTGTGTTTTCCTGCTCAATCTCCTGCTCAGGAAACACCTCTCCCGTGAAAGGACACGCAGCTGAAATCTTTGTGCAAGTTGAAAGCATGAATATAAAGCATTTGGGGCTCCGGAGACTCTTGGATTATTTCTCCTGAACATCTTTTTACTTCCTTTGAAGCCTGAGGTTTTAGTTGATGTTGTTACTTTTAATTTAATTTATTTTTTAAATTTACCGGTTTCCTACCGAGGCTTTGCATATCCAACGGCTTGAAGATTTTAAGCACACCTCAGAATCCTTTTTCCCTTTGAAACTGTATACAGTTTCAGGCCGTTGACAGAAACACTGTCACCACACAACTTGCTGAAGACCACAGGAAAAAAAATAAATAAATAAGTATTGTTTTTCGGTGGAAGAAAGAGGAATTCAACGTCAGTATAATGAAAACATTCTGGAATGAAAATTTCCCCGGAGCTCAGCATGCCCACGTTTCACCCAGCTCTCGCACTTAATAATATCGGTCTTTGAACTTGTGTGCTTCTCCAAGGAAATTGGCCTCACCTGAGATGTCTTGCTGCTCAGACCCCAGTTTGTAGACGGTGAAGGCACAGGCCTGCCTCCTTGGTTGGGCCAACCGGGGCTATCCCTGAGCACGGTTCTGGCTGGTCTCCTGGGGAAACACGGGAGATGTTTCTCTGGGGCTTGGCTGGCCACCGTGAAGCCCTGGGATTTCAAGACGGATGTTGATTCAGATCTAGTAAGGGCACCTTGGATCTCTGAGCAGGACTTAGACCCCCACCCATGTGGTACTTTGCCACCAGTTTGCAGTTCCACGTATCCTTTATGGCATTTTCATAAATTATTTTAGTACTTTCCATATAGTTATCCAACGGTATGCGTGCTTTTGCTCTGTGCTTAATAATTAAGCTTGGCCTGAAAACAAATAATTCCAGATTTTACCTCGTTCTGTATAACCAATTTATCACACGTAACGCAGATCTTTTATACAGTTGGGTTTTATTCAAATTGCCTCTTTATTTAATTCAGAGATGAGAACTCAAGCTACTCTTCAAAGGCATGGCAGTGATGAAGAGCCCTTAGCCGGGACTCTTATTGAGGGAAGCTCGTTTCAGAGGAAAGTTTTGAAAGGGCAAAGTCTGCTGAAGAATTCTCAGAGACACTGCACACCTTGCTGTGAGCTCGTGGCTGGCGTTGATGAGGCCGTCTGCCGGCACTTAATCCTGGAGGACGTACTTCACTTCACGAGAAACGATGCCAAGCACACTCTCTGTTTGATACATGAAATTTCTTGCAATGCGCATGACAAAATGGAGGAAATACATTTTATTAAGGTCACCCTCCAGATCCCTTTGTCCTAAATGTTCACCACCAGTGCTACCGGGACTTCGAAAAAATCATGTGCAGTGTAAGACCCTGTGCTGTTACGCTTTTATTTCAAGTCTAGGATGGGAGGGAGGCGGCAGCCGATGTGGATTGAATGCCTGGTGAGATGCCAACATGGTCTTTGGCACCTTTTCCGTGGTTCTCAGCCACGGGGGATTTGGCCCCGCCCAGGGGACATGGCAGTGTCCAGGCACATTTTTGTTGTCGCGGCTCGGGAAATGAAGGCTGCTGACATCTAGACTCCTGGGATACTGCTAAACGTCCTTCCATGTACAGGATAGCCCCCTTTAAAGAATCACTCAACTCAAAATGTTAAAAACCCCATTTTATAGATGGAAAAAACTGAATCTCTGTGATGTCAGGTAATTAATAGTAATATATGTGATTGATTGCAGTGACCCTCTTCTCTTTATTTGCACATTTCTTCGCCACCTTTTCCTGCCGCATGACCCCAGCAAAGACAGCATCCCTTAGAATGAACCCTAGGGGCCATCCTCTGAGGATGCCAGGGCTGACCTTTCATGTATTCAGGTGGTGCCTGTGAATTGGAGGCATTTTTCTCCAAGATGCCCTGGCAGGTGCTCCAGCTTTATGGCAAATCTCTGTGGGCGTGGTCCAGGCTCACATGGCCATGGGAGCAAGAAGGGTATAGAGAGGCCAGTCCTACTGACATGAATTTAGATCCATCCCGCCCCTCCTAATGGCTGGCCTGTAGGACATGTGTAGAGAATATTAGCAAGTGTCTCTTCTGGGGGAGTTTGTGTATGTGTCTTTTATAAAACATTATACATAAGTATAAAATTATAAATTATAAATAAATAGGATTCCACATATAAGTGAGATTACACCAGTGTTTGTCTTTTCTTTGTCTAACATATTTCACTTAGCATAATGCCCTCAGGGTCCACCCATGTTGTCACAAATGGTGAGATTTCATCCTTTTGTGGTTGAATGATTCTCCATTATCTCTATCTGTATCCCATGTTCTTCATCCATTTATCCATCTATGGACACATAGGTTGTTTCTGTGTTTTGGTCTTTGTAAATAATGGTGCAGTGAACGTGGGAGTGCAGATATCTTTTCAAGATAGTGTTTGAGTTTCCTTTGGAAATCTCCCTGGAAGGAGACTTGGTCCGTTATGTGCTAGTTCAATTTTTTTTTTTTTTGGAAGAATCTCCATACTGTTTTCCACAGTGACTACACCAGTTTACATTCCCAATAGTCATACACAAGGGTTTCCTTTTCTCCACAAACTCACCAATATTTATCTCTTATAGTGTTGATAATTTCCATTTTAACAGGTGCGAGGTGATATTTTACTGTAGTTTGATTTGCACGTCCCTGATGATGAGTGATGTTGAGCATCTTTTCATAGGCTTGTTGACCATCTGTCTGTCTTCTTTGGGAAAATGTCTCTCTGGAAAAATGCCCATTTTTTAACCGGTTTTGTTTTTGCAATTGTGTTATGTGAGTTTTTTATATGTATTTTGGATATTAACCAGTTATTTTTGAATGTTTAGTCCTTACCTCACTTGCCTTCTCTGCTTGCAGGATAAGAACCTTATGTGTGTTGCAGATACGTTTTCCTATTCAGTTACTGCTATGTGTTTTCTTTCTCTCTCTCTCTCTCTCTCTCTCTCTCCCTTTTTTTTTTTTAAGTTTTTTTTTTAAATGTTTACTTATATTTGGGAGAGAGAGAGAGGGAGGGAGGGAGGGAGGGAGGGGGAGGGGCAGAGAGAGAGGGAGACACAGAATCCGAAGCAGGCTCCAGGCTCCGAGCTGTCAGCACAGAGCCCGACGCAGGGCTAGAACCCACAAACCACGAGATTATGACCTGAGCTGAAGTCGGACGCTTGACTGAACCACCCAGGCATCCCTTTCTGTCTCTCTCTTAGTAGTGGTTTTCTTGGTTGACATTAAACATTTTCATTTTAAATATTTTTTCCTTTGGAAAAAATCTTCAATGACTCTTGCAGAAAAAAACTGAGTGGACTTCCTGCTGGCGAATTGGTTGTAACCAGCATGGTGACTGTCCAGATACTAAGGGAGCCTGCTGCCTGGTATTGTAGATTCTGTCTATATAGAAGCTCCATGAAATACAGTTCCTGAAACAAAATTATCTTGAAGACTGAACATGGAATCACACCATTAACTACCAAACTCCTGCTATTTTCTAGACATGGGATCAGAAATAAAATTGACTAATAATTTTATTATTATTCCACCACTTAAATTGTTTAAAAATCACATAAATGTAATATATTTTCAGATTTATAAAAAAATGATAATAATATTTTTCATCTTTTTATTAATTTTTTTTAATTTTAGAGAGAGAGCATGTGAGCGGGGTGAGAAGCAGAGAGAGAGAGAGAGAGAGAGAGAGAGAGAGAATCTTAAGCAGGCTTCACTCTTAGCACTGAGCCCAACACTGGGCTCGATCCCACAACCCTGGGATCATGACCTGAGCTGAAATCAAGAGTCGGACACTCAACCAACTGAGCCACCCAGGTGCCCCAAGATATGATAATAATATTTAGTATAATTTCTGCATAGAATCAAAATGTCAATAGGATTGTGGCATCTTCTATACACTTCTGCTCATACAAGATGCTTTTATGTGTCCCTTGTTCTTTGCTCATGGAATTCTACACATTGGCGCTTGAATCTTTGATGCTGCTTGGGAGAAATCCCTCCTTGTCACTATGATGGCTGGTCAACGCCCAGTGACCCTGCCTGGCGCGTAGCAGGTGCTCAACAAAGAGTAGCTGCCTAACTGAAAGAATGTCGATGGGAAATGTTTTTTCTTACAAAGTCAACCGATAAAAGTACGTGACACATTTTTGTAGCCGTGCTTTTCCAGGAATACAATGCAGTTACCCATTTTATATTTGTGTCCACAAAGAAATCATTCCAGAAAGAAATAACCCCACCAAGAAATAATTTCAGTTGTGTTTTTCATGAAAACGAAAAATGGTACTTCTTATTATCTTCGGGATCTGTTAGCTAGTGAATTTCCTTAACTGAGAGTTGGTCTAAACTTACGGGCGAGGGTGATCCACCTTCGTACCTATGTGCGGGCGTCCCTAAACAGCAGGGAGATTGCTGTCTGCTGTTTCTTGTTGACCTTTCCAATAAGACTTCACAGGAGGGTTTTTACTTAATACTGTACCTGTCAAATTCCCAGAGCTGCAAGGAAATTGAAGATACAAATTATATTGTAAAGTGAAATATTTTGTGTTAGTCTACAGTTTGGTTGATTTAGGAAGAAAATGAACACTGACAGCTTGGTCTTTTCAGTTCACTGGATTCTAATGGCTCAGAACAAAAGCCCTCGACGGAAAGCCTCTTCCCACGTTGCTGTATCAGAGATGGCCCGAGCTGTTCTCCGTGCTTAAGACCCGGTGCCCCTCAACTCCCATGTCATGGATACACGGGGCCTGAACGAGGGACAGACAATGCTAAGTGTGAATATTTGTGAATATAAATATTAACCATCCCCAGCAGGGGAGAGTGCTTGAGCTGTCCGGCCGTTTGGGCGGCTCTTTCTTTAGCCCTTGACGGTTTTCTTAGCACGCAATCTATTTTTCATAGCAGGAAAGATCTCTCCCCCAGTCTGTCTGATGCGTTGCCCTCGCCTCACTAACATGGGGCTGCTTGGGATTCAGAGGCCTGGGAGAGTAGGTCAGAGGGCGCCTCTCCATCTCTCCTTTTCTGTGATTCTTGACAGCCCATCTTCTCTCCTGATGCATTGTGTTCAGGGGGGCAAAACCCTGAGGTTTCCGGCAAGAGCTAGAAAGTCCTAAATGGTCAGATTGAGCTCCTCTGCTGTGCTACAGCGGGATGGGATGTATGTTCTGAAAAGGTGGGGGAGTGTTTCATCAGGCCTTACTCCTTTGATGGAAGCTAAGCCATAAATACTTCCCAGTTAGGGTTTCTTCGGGGCATTTTCCTCATCTTGGTCCTGACTGCAGTGGTCGCATTTGACAGGTGGCAGTCAGGGCTCTCTCCCTGGAACCGCTCCCCCCCCACCCCCACCCAGTCCCTTCCACGTGGCAGCTGGCCTCCTGGCTGCTTTCCCTGCCCTCCCGGGGGATGAAGGGGTCAGAAATCTGATTTGATTCTTCAAACGGAATGTTATTGCTTGACTAAAGTAAAAGGCCATCTCATCCCCGTCTGATGCTGCGGTTTATTGTGCGGAAGGTATTTTTAATTCGCCACTCACCTGCGGATGATCTGGGCATTGAATGGAGGAGTCTAGCTGAATATTGGATCGATTTGTTTATTTTTGGTACTAAACCTAAGAATTAAGCTTGGTTTAAAGAGAATGGAGTGCTCCTCTTTTATGAGATACCCTGAGGGTAAACATGGTCTGCGTGTCATTTATGGGGGCCTGGCTCTTCTGAGCGGTATTTCTCAAACAGGTATTCTCTCTTGGACCTTAAGGTCCCTCACATACAGTGCATCTCGAAGTGAGTTTCTAATGGCGAGGAAAATGGGAGAGAGGGGAAATGTCCCACTTGTTATTTCTATTCTACCTGTCGGATGGATTTGGGGTGGTTTTCCAGTTATAGGAAACCATACGTAACAAGACAGCACCTAAAAAGTAACCTCAAAGGAGGGGCGCCTGGGTGGCGCAGTCGGTTAAGCGTCCGACTTCAGCCAGGTCACGATCTCGCGGTCCGTGAGTTCGAGCCCCGCGTCGGGCTCTGGGCTGATGATGGCTCAGAGCCTGGAGCCTGTTTCCGATTCTGTGTCTCCCTCTCTCTCTGCCCCTCCCCCGTTCATGCTCTGTCTCTCTCTGTCCCAAAAATAAATAAACGTTGAAAAAAAAAATTAAAAAAAAAAAAAAAGTAACCTCAAAGTGATTGTGTAGTGAGATGGGGATCTTTGTGGGTAGAAGGGGCCAGAGGGAACCCCTGGGAACCTGGCACGTTGTAAAGCAGCCCATTCTCTCCCAAGCCTTGCCAAGCCCAGACAAATGAGGGACACTGTGAGTTCCAGCCTTCTTGGGGTCTGATCAGATAGGCACAGTCTTTCTCCACAGGAGGCCCACTTTCCCCTGACTATAGTTTCTAAGGGAATTTCTTTTTTTTTTTCTAATTTTTTAAAAAAATGTTTATTTGTTTTTGAGAGAGAGAGAGAGCGCATGTGCTCAAATGGGGAGGGGTGAGAGAGGGAGACACAGAATCTGAGGCAGGCTCCAGGCTCCGAGCTGTCAGCACAGAGCCTGATGCGGGGCTCGAACCCACGAATTATGAGATCATGGCCTGAGCCGAAGTCAGACACTTAATGGACTGAGCCACCCAGGCACCCTGAGGGAACTTCTTAATGCCATCCTTGGAAGTGGGGCAGGAGTGGTTTTTGTTTTGTCTTACTTAATAGAAAATGTCCTCAATGGTGGACCTGAAGAAGTGGTATAGCCCTTCTTTGTATATTATTCATCATGGTCACCTGTCCAGAGTCAGGACGGAAAAGCGATCGCCTGATGAGCTTTCTAAGATTGCTAAGGTTGCGTCACAGGAAGGGCTCACTTTGTAGACGGAGAAGCACGCCCGCTTTATGGCGGGTCATACTTCGTTTTCAGCACACCCTTGGGAGCCGGGTGGCTGTGGGAGAGTGGTCCCCTCCCCCCCACCATGGGCCACCTATGGGATACTAACATTCTGGAAAGATTCATGTTAATGTATGCCAAGTGATGCTTGGCATCCACTGATGCTGGAGGGAATGACCTCCCCATGCCCATGACTATTATTACTAGACTGTTGTTGCATTAGGGGTCGAGCTTTGGGGGCCTGGAGAGCAGGTGGCTCATGAGGCTCTGGCCTCTTTCTCTCCGCTGTCCGTGGAGCTGCGCTTGCAGGAGGGGCAGCTCGCCGGGCTATCCGCATAGAGCTTTGTGGTGCCGGTGACCCCTGTTAGTGGGTGGACATCAGTCCTGCGGTGAAGTTTTGTGATTCAGTGCGTCCCGACCCCACCCTGCCTGGGTGGACTGGAATGACTTTATATTTTAAGTGTTGTGCACATCCAGGGCTTCTGGCCTGAGAGGGTATCAACCTCCAATTTGGCCCCGAGTCCGGGTCCTGGCACTGAGCGTGACCGGGGGATGGGGCCCAGCTCTGTGCCCCGTCTGAGGTTCCAGGAGATCGTTCCCTGTAGCCCCTGTGGTGCTTTTGACATTGTGGTCTTCCCAGGGTGAATGAAGCCCATGTTCTCTGACTGCTTCAACCTCTTTTTGCCTGTTGGAGGCCTTGAACCTGAGTTCTCTACCACCCCAGACAACGGCTACTCCAAGGAAGCCAGACCCCTGCCGACTGAGGCCCCCAAAGGAGAGCTTGCTTTCTGTGCTGCGAGCCGTGGGGTCCTCACTGGGTAGCACCTGTCTCCCTGCTCAGCCCGTACAGCTCTGACAAGAAAATGCACCTCGTAGCTGTTCCCATTTAATTAAAAAAAAAATTAATGTTTATTATTTTTGAGAGAGAGACACAGAGTACGAGCAGGGGAGGGGCACAGAGTGAAGGAGACACAGAATCCAAAACAGGCTCCACCTCTGAGCTGTCAGCACAGAGCCCGACACGGGGCTCGAACCCATGAACTGTGAGATGATGACCTGAGCCGAAGTCAGACACTTAACCAGCTGAGCCACCCAGGCGCCCTGCTGCTCCTGCTTAGTTTACAGAGCTTTGGGGGTGGGGGAGGGAGTCAGACCCTAAAACCTTTCCTGGACAGTGAGTGATCGGGTCCCCGGGGTGGGGGGGCGGAGCGTGGAAGTGCTCCTTTAGTGGAGGAGCTATGGTCTTCCACATCTGTGTGCCGAGGTCCCTGCACAACATGTCCTTTCTGCAGGTGGCAGTGTCTGTGTCAAGGGTTGGGCCCAGTGAGGCCTCCAGAGCTGTGAACGCTTCAGAGTTCTGGGCATGGAAAAGAGGAAGAAGGATCTGGTAGCTTCAGAATGGCCTCCGGTTAGCTCCATGCAAGACCAGCTCTGCAGGAGGACGTGGCCGGACCCCCAGTGATGAAGTTCAAGGCAGATTTTGCAGCGGTTGCCTTGGGACTGGTCAAAAGTCTTGAGCTTAGACTTAAGGGGAATTATTTTTATTCGGTGGGATTTCTGATTTGTTCTGTGAGGGACGAGTCAGGATCACAGACTCCCAGAGCGAAGGTGTGCCTGAGGCTGGGAGGTGGGAGGTCTGGGAGTCCAGGAGAGAGCTTTTTACCCACGGTCATGTGGCATCAGTGTGACGAAGGGAAAGCAAAAAAAAAACCAAAAACAAAAACATGAGGTGCCACGTTGTCGTGTAGCTTCCTTTTCTCGTTAATTTTTTTTTTTTTTTAATTCTGCTGCTCATAGAAAGAGAATATTTATCACCTTGGTTATTTAAACCTGTGATTGTGTCCGGATGCCGTGGGAGGCTTATGGTGGTTTGGTGCACTGAGCCCTGCAGGTTAGCAGAGAACATCTTTAAGTCCTATCCGGAGGTTGTTACGTGCATTGGGCCGTCTCTTGTAGACAAACACATCCTGCTCTGCCTCATTGCTGAATTTCACTTTTCTTGGGCCTTTGTTTCTTTAAAGTAATTCCCTTTGGATTTCTAGGTTTCATCTTGAAAACCAATTTCTGCTTCAGGGTTGAGCTATCCAAGGACAGGTCTTTTTCTTACCCCCAGAGCTGCACGTAAACTTGTTATTGGATGGATGTGGGGATAAAGGGGGATCTAAAGGTGTGCCCAGCCTTCTGGAAATTCTCGAAAGGGAACAAATAAAGCATGAAAATAGCGTGAAGCTTCCGAGTTTGCCAGTTCCCAGACTCTTTGTTTTTTATTGTTTTTAAAGTTTATTTATTTATTTTGAGAGAGACAGGGACAGTGCGAGTTGGAGAGGAAGAGAGAGAATCCCGAGCAGGCTCTGCGCTGGCAGTAGGGCTCGAACTCACGAAACTGTGAGATCATGACCTGAGCGAAAATCAGAGTCAGAAGCTCCACTGACTGAGCACCCCCAGGCGCCCCCAGACTTTTTAATTGGCAGCCTGTGTGCAGAAATTACACTTTCCGTAAACTGTTTGGGGTGACCTTAGTGTTCATTCCATGGACAGTGGCCATCGTTGGCTGTGTCCGCACCTGTGCTCCCTCTGTCCGGCTTGACCAGTCTTCCTCCACGTCCTCCCTGTCATATCCCTCTCATCACTCACGCTCATCCAGATGCTGAGATCTCTCTTTGTCAGACGCCAGTGCTGAGATCTCTCTGGTCCAGACATCCGTGCTGAGATCTCTCTTCCAGACGTCAGCTCTGAGATCTCTCTGGTCCAGACGTCCATGCTGAGATCTCTTTGGTCCAGACGTCAGTGCTGATATCTCTCTCTTCCAGACGTCAGCGCTGAGATCTCTCTGTTCCAGACGTCCGCGCTGAAAGCTCTCTGGTCCAGACGTCTGCGCTAAGATCTCTCTGGTCCAGACGTCCGCGCTGAGATCTCTCTGGTCCAGATGTCTGCGCTGAGATCTCTCTGTTCCAGACATCAGTGCTGGGATCTCTGTTCCAGACGTCAGCGCTGAGATCTCTCTTCCAGACGTCAGCACTGAGATCTCTCTGGTCCAGACGTCCATGCTGAGATCTCTCTGGTCCAGACGTCCACGCTGAGATCTCTCTGTTCCAGACGTCTGTGCTGAGATCTCTCTGTTCCAGACATCAGTGCTGGGATCTCTGTTCCAGACGTCAGCGCTGAGATCTCTCTTCCAGACGTCAGCTCTGAGATCTCTCTGGTGCAGACGTCCGTGCTGATATCTCTCTCTTCCAGACATCAGCGCTGAGATCTCTCTGTTCCAGACGTCCGCGCTGAGAGCTCTCAGTTCCAGACGTCCGCGCTGAGATCTCTCTGGTCCAGACGTCCGTGCTGAGATTTCTCTGGTCCAGACGTCCGCGCTGAGATCTCTCTTGTCCAGACGTCCGCGCTGAGATCTCTCTGGTCCAGACGTCCGCGCTGAGATCTCTCTGTTCCAGACGTCAGTGCTGGGATCTCTGTTCCAGACGTCAACGCTGAGATCTCTCTGGTCCAGACGTCCGTGCTGAGATCTCTCTGTTCCAGATGTCAGTGCTTTCATCCCTTCACTGGACTCTCGTGCAGTGTTCCTCCTCTGGGTCTTGAACACCTGAGACATTTGGTGCACATCACGTTCAAGTAAATGTTGTAACTCCTCAGCCACGCGGCGGCTGCTCGAGGAGGGAAACCAAGAGGCAGTGGGTGGCCACAAGGGCGCTGGAGGCATCAGCCCAAGGCTCAGGTTCTAGGTTCACAGAGTAGCCACATCGTGTCAGCCGATTCCATTAAATCTGGAGTCTCTGCTTCC
Source organism: Felis catus (assembly GCF_018350175.1). Classification (NCBI taxonomy): domain Eukaryota; kingdom Metazoa; phylum Chordata; class Mammalia; order Carnivora; family Felidae; genus Felis; species Felis catus. The sequence continues at coordinate 82,575,101 of NC_058378.1, forward strand.
TGGTTCCTGAGTGGAGGTAATAGGGGTTTATTTACAATGAGCATCTCAGAAGATGCTGTAAAGCAAATAACTGGCCTGCAGCCGACACACCGTAGCTTAAGGGAAATAGTGAAGAGTTTGATGTCTGTGAGAATGAAGACTTTTCCGCAAGTACCCTGGTCCTCATGGAAATAGAAAATGGAGAGATGTTGCAAATAAGCAAAAGACGGAGCTCTTGTCTTAACTCCATCGGAACATCTTTAGCCCAGTGTGATGTCCTCAGACGCAGGTGCAGGTGTAATTCCGTGCTGCTACGTAACGGGAGAGAATTTCACCGTGCTGTCTCACCGTGGCATGCTTTGTGAGATGTGCATGTGTTGTTGTTCACGCGTGGGAAAGGTGTGGTTGTGGCTCTGGGGACACAGAAAGTACATGGCAGAGCAGACCCAGCCCCCAGGGGCCCCAGGTGTCTGAATTATCAGAGTTCAGGGTATTTGGGAAAGGACAGACAAGAAACAAACTGACAAGCAAATTAATAAACCAGAGTCTAACCACGAGAAAAACTTCAGACGGACCCAGATTGAGGGACCTTCTGCAAAGTGCCTGACTGGCTTCTCAAAACTTGTCAAGATCATCAAAGGTGGGGAAGAGTCCAAGAAGCTGTCACAGCCACAGGGGCCTGAGGGGACATGAAGACTACAAATGATGTGGTTTCTAGATGAGATCCTGGAACAGGAGAAGGACATTAGGAGGAAACTGGTGAGATCCGAGTAAGTCGTGGGGTTCAGTGAATAGCAATGAGGCAGTGCTAGTTGCTTGACGGAGACAAATGTACCACGGCAACCAAAGAGCCTGAGTGTGGAGTGGCTGCCAGAACTCTCTACAACTTTTCTGTACATCTGCACCTAAGATTTATGTTTATTTCAAATTAAAGAAAAAAAAAAAAACCAAAGGGGCAAATTGGGGAATATCCAGTGGTGATGAGGATCCCCCAGAGGATTTGAAGGGCAGCTGTGACAGACTGGGGCGCCTGCCTGAGAGCCGCTCCTCCGTGAAGGGCTCCCGGGGGGCAGCAGTTAGGCAGCATTCTAAATGATAGGTAGATGGGAGAATGTTCCAGACAGAGAGAGCAGGTGCCACAAAGCTCTCGGGTAGAAGGAGCAGGAAGAAGGCCGGTTTACAGTGACAGCAGGGATTTATTTTGAAATGGAAAGTTGATGGACAGTTTAAAACCGAGAAGTGGCATCACTGACCTGTGTTTTCATGACACTGGTCTGCAGCGTAGGCAGAAACCGAGTTGGAGCACGAGTTAGGAGCTCGTGGCATAACGTGGGCCGGACAGGCTGTGGCTGGGGCTCAGGTGGTCTTGGGGGAGAGGAACCAATGGAGGATTGTGGTGTGTTTCAGGGGGAGGGGGGTCAGGTAGACTGCTCTAGAATATGCAGGGAGGGAAGGAAAATGAAGAAGCTGGGTTTTTGGCTGGAGCCACAAGGGATTGGTGGGGTTTTTGAGGAGAGTCCAGTTTAGAGGGGTGGGGCCCTCACGGGCTCTGTCCTGACCTAGCTCCCTGTTTCTCAGCCTGATTTTCATTATCACCCTCCTAAGGAGAAGGATTAGATTAGATTTACATTTAATTAAGAGACATTAAGTGCTAACAAATAAGCTTTTGCAGGGGAGGGTGTGCTTTGGAAGGCTGCGGGCCGGTATAATATCTTTGTCTTCCCCGAGAACCCATTTCCACCCTCTCGGGGTAGACGTTGGCTCCATGGAAAATGCGTGGCCCCGTGAATGACGAGGTGCCTGGGCGGCCGTGGGCAGTGGGAGGGCGGATCTAGGCAGCAAGTGGAGATTTCAGCCTGAGGTTCGGGAGAAAGGGAATGTGCGAAGGTACAGCGTGGGGCGTCCCTAGCATTCAGATGATGCCTCTGCGGCCACCTGGCGAGTGACTGTTGCTGGGAAGAGAAGCAGACCAGGTGAAACCCCGGGTCTCCCTCCCTTTTAGGAGCTTCACAGTTGAAGCTAAGCCAGCAAAGCAGTTGCAGAGAAAAGTTGCTGCTGTCAGGAGAAGAGTCCGAGACGGGAAGATGGTGTTCCAGAGAAGCCGTAGGTTCTTCCACACGGGGTCACTGCCAGCGTGGACCAGGGCAGTGCCCTTGGCGTGGTGAGGGGGAGACCGGCCCGTAGGGGCCCAGAGCAAGTGGGATGTTGAAGTGGGTACCTCCTTCAGGATTTGGGGATGCCAGGGGTCACAGTGAGGGGGTCTGGAGGGGGCTGTGGTATAGACGGGTCTATATGGTCGCTGTTGATTTGGGGCATGCCGGGAGAGAGGAGCGGTGAGCGGTGGCCTGGAGGCCGGTGGGAGCCGTGAGGTCCATGCCGGAAAATGTGGAAGGGGAAGGGCTGGCCATCGATGGGACCAAGTACGGTCAGTCCGTTGGGACAGGAGAGAAGGCGGAGTGGGCACAGTGGTCAACACGGGGCTAGATGTGGGGACTGGATGAGGAGAAAGACTATGTGTGGTTTCTTTCTGTTTTCTCGCTGGAGTATGACACGAGGTCATTAGCAAGAAGGGGTTTAGGGAACAAAGATTAAGATATACCTGTGTCTGTGATGACCACGTGAATCTTTCATCTGCGCCCTGTTCCCTGGCAGATCACACTCGTGGGTACAGAGTGAGCGTGAGGTCCCTGGATCTCAGGCTGCCCTCTTACCTAAGCCTGGGAGAGGCCTCATAAGCGGATACGTCTAAAAAGATACATTGCTTTAAATAACTCAGGTGAAATCATCCTTCTGTGAACATTTCTAGATGGATCTTGTCTTTTAAGCTTCAGTGAACCCTATTAGCCATCAAAACCGTCCAGTCTCTCAAAATAGCCCTCTCGCAACGTTCCTCCCACACACCCGCGTCGCGGCTGCGTGGCCACTGGAGAGGCTGGGGTGGGGTGTGCGCTGTGCCAGGAGGGACCGGAGGCCACCGGCCTCCTGATGTCTGAAGTGTAGACTCTCTGAGGCCCTATGTGTCTCCTTCTGTTTAATTCAAAAGAGGGCTTTGGTCTCTGGGAATGGGCAGCACGAAGCCTGTGTCTGCAGGTGCCTTGACCCGCTCACGGCCTTCCCTCCCCTTGGGCGGTGACTTCTACACTTGATCTTAGCCAAAAGGCGAGAAGCGATTGGGCGGTGGGTTCTGTGATGCTGAGGCATCTTCCATGACCCCTTTCCTCTGCCGCAGCCTCAGCTTGGAGATTCCTGGAAGACTGGGCTCTCTTCCTCTTCTCGCGTCCCATACTTCATGGCTTCCTCCCCTCGCCATGTTCCTTAAGAACAACAAAGGCAGGACATTTCGGGCCCCAGGTGTGGTACGCTCTAGTCCTTCCATTTGTTAGCAGGTTTTGAATGCACAGCTCTCCACAGAGCTTCTTTATCAGGCCCAGGAAATCGTGACTGCAGCAAAAATTTTGAGAACCAAACACTTCTTCTATCGCCCCAGTTATTCTTTGGTCTTCATGAGGCTACTTCCTTTCCTACTTCGCCATTGCAGAATGCACAGAGGGACTTTGGAGATCACATGGTAAGCGTCGCTGACTTCACCTTCCTGGTTCCTCAGAGACATAAGATGAATATCCCTGGTACCTGCGAGCAGCGGTCAGTATGTGCCGAGCTCAGAAAGCTAATAGCCTAGATGCACATTCCTACAGAAGGGTCTCCTCTCTTGGCCCCGCTGGAAACTTCATGCCGGCTGGGGCAGCCATGATGAAGGGATTCCTCTCTTCCCTGCCGCCATGTTGAGGGTTGGGAGCAAGCTCCATTGAATCATAATCAGTTTTTCCCTTTCAGAAAAGATGTCAATGTAGAAATATCCATTGAGCACCAGTGATCCCAATGGACTTTTAATTAACTTTTTTTTTCTTTTTTCTTTTTTTTCTTTATTTATTTTGAGAGAGAGAGGAGTGCAGGCAGGGGAGAGGCAGAGAGAGAGGGAGAGAGAGAGGGAATCCCAAGCAGGCTGTACACTGTCAGCACAGAGCCCGACACGGGGCTCGAACTCACGAACCTTGAGATCATAACCTGAGCCACAACCAAGAGTCGGACGCTTGACCGAGTGAGCCACCTGGTGCCCCATAATTTTTTTTTTCTGTTTTCAGTACTGCAGAAGCGTTTCATTCAATTCAATCATAACATAATTGATTGTTAATTGAAACATTTGGTGAGGTCATGAATCACTGAAAACATAATACGCATATACCACCCACACTTAACTTGCAAGCGGTAAGTGCACGTCCATTTCACGAGGAAGGTCTGGCACTCTGCTTCAGTTTGGTAGCTTGAAGACGGGTCTCCTGGTGAACCTGTCACATCATCATCCGGGCATATGACGCCTCTGGTGCCATGCCCTCCTCCCGCTTGCATAGCAGTTTGAACTCTTTTTGGATCACTGGGGCCCTTCTGGGGGGTCTCATGCCCACCTGAGCCCACAGCAACTGAGTTGTCACCACCTGTTTTCAAAGTGATTCATCTTTGTTGTCTTTTCAAAGCTTCCAACTTCATTTTCACATAAAAGTCAACTTCCCTTTGATGGTCGTAGGCTGTCAAGTTATGTAATATTTTCAAGTAAATCAGGAGGTTATGCAAACAGGTTTAATGAGTATAAACCAGGTTGAGAACACATACAACTGTGTGTACAGGCGTGTCTGTGTGCTTCGTGCTCAGTGGTACCATCGCTCAGGGAACTATTGAATGGAACCCGTGGCCCATGGTGTCATTGTTGGACAGATTAAAACAAAACAAAATAAAACAAAAACCTCTGTTAACGTAAAAACTAGATCCTCCTTGGTTAGTGTTGGGTGTAAGGGATTTTGTTTACGGGTGTCTCTCAAATCCATGCACATTAGAAGAAAGCGACCTACTCTAGATTGTGTTGGACGTTTCCAAGCAGAGACATCGACATACATTAGCCCTAAGTCTATCCTGGCAGTGATAAAACCGGTGGTGTTTACTGTTGATAACCAGCTATTTGCTGACCTCTCAGAGGTGGCACGTTGGGGAGCTCTCAGATCCTCCAAAAGTGAGACCGAGTTTTATTAAAATCCGAGAAGAGAAATAGAGTAAGCAGAACCAGAATTCAGGGGACCAGAAGGCTTTGTTTTCGTTTATCTCCTGTCTCTGATCCAGTCCTGGGAGGGTTAGGGAAGGCTGAGGGAGTTGCAGCAAACTAAGTTCGGAAAGGTATAAAAGAAGGTGGATGCCACTTTAGGTTTACGTTCTCTTCTAGCCTGAGCATTGAACCTAATCATGTAGTAAAGCACCGGCTGTCACACAGCGATTGACATGAGCACACGGTGCCTGATGACAGGGTAACTGATGTCACATGGTACCCGATCACAGGGTAGCCGGTGGGGTCACATGGTACATGGCCAGATCACATGGTTAACACCAGCCAGGCTGTAAGTGGTGGCAGGGGAGAGGGTGGGCAGGGGGAGGTGAAGAGAGGAGAGAAATTCAAAATGCTATCAATCACCCATGTTAACAAACTAACAAGATGCTCTTAGCATTTTTTTTTTACCAAAATAGGAAGTTTCCTTCTGACAAACAGAATGTTTGCTGCTTGTAGATGATGGGGACAGAAATAAGTACCTAAAGAAGAAATAAGTATCTAAGCAGACTCCTGAGGTATGAACCGATAGAAACTCCAGCATGGGACCCGCCACCTGGTGTAGCTGCTATGCCCCCAGGACACACGCTCAGTGCCCTGAACATCGGGGTTCCCAGGAAGTATTTGATGAATTGACGAATCTGTTGTTCCTACTTCATATCTAATTAATAATTTCCCAAAGGAAAATATCTCCTACAAAGGGATATATCCTCCTACAAAGGGATATAAATCTGTGCGCCTGGCCTTTTCACAATAAAGTAGCATTCATGATGCTTTGACACCCCTCTGAAAGCCCCAGGTAGTTTCTTAGAATTTCCGGTGTACTTCACAGGAATTGCTATCAAGGATGATGAAAATCATCATATTTAATCTTCATCAAGCTCTTAGTCTGGGCTGCATACTGTACTTGTATCATTTTATTTCATCCTCTCAGTAGCCAGGAAAGGCTGGTCATATGATCCTTATTTTTGAAGGTGAAGTTGATACTGATTTAGCGGATAACCAGTCGGCCAGGACCAAATTCACACTCTGTTTGCCTGATGCCAGAGCTTGTGTTCTAATTTTTGAATTTTGTTACTTTTTCACCTCCTTCGTACCTTCTTCCCCCTTGTGGGGATGAGTGGGGTGTAACGGCATGCGATTATCCAGTAAGGTAACTGCTTGGACGAACGTTATCCCCCATTGTTTTGATGTAGAACTTCCCGCACCGATGTTAACCCTCCCCCGGCTAAGCCCACGTTTGGGGCCCTAATGAAAATAATCATGACACTTGTTAGATTGGTAAGGCAGACCTTATTCAGGACCTCCCTGCTGGGTGTTGGAACACTGTGGTTGAGTTTCATAGTGGAAGAGAGAGATGGGGCTCAGCTCTAAATGCGGCCTGGGCAAGTGTCGAGTTATAGCCAAGGCACAGGTGGGGTTGGGAAATCACCGAAGCAACATCATGCTAAGGGGAGATCATGGCAAAACCAACCTAACAGGATTCCTGCGGAAGGCAGGCCAGGCTCATCGGACATCACCTGGGGGCTGGCGGGGGTGAGGAGCCCCATCGGATCTCGAGGGTGGGGGATTCTGGCTGAACTGACTTAGGGCTCTTCTTGCTAGAGGTCAATGTGGAGATGAGCAGGGAAACCCAAAAGTCTCAGGGGCTAGTGAGGGGAGAGTTCAGGAGAGCCCGAGTTTGACCAAGGAAAGGATCTTTGTCAGGAGACAGAAACTTGGCAGGAATTCACATAAACATGTTCAAGTTCCCTGCAGAGCCTGCTCTCACCCTTGTGCAATGTGCCTTGGAAAAACAGGACAGGTAGACGGCCCCACTGCCCTGGCGGAGTTTCCCCGAGAGACTGCCTCAGTTTCCCTGCATACACTTGTGAGCTCGGGAAGCCTGGGAGACGTGGCAGTCTATAAAGGACGGTCACAGGCAAAGGAAGCATTTATGTTACTCCACCGTCTCATTCATCACAGCATATACTGTCTCCGCATAACTGAATGGTAGAAAAGTGACCTTCCATTTGGGTCAGGAGTCCTATTTTGAAATTGCACTCATTGGGTCAGGAATTTTTGCGGCTTTCAAAATGTAGTTCACATATTAGGTTTTATTTATTTATTTATTTATTTTGAAGAAAGGGAGAAACCTTTGTTCTTTGAGTAAAATGCCCCGGTAGTGAACATCTCTCTCTCTCTCTCTCTCTCTCTCTCTCTTTAAACTTAGACAAAAATACCCCACATTTCACTCAGCATGTCCTCACCCTTCTCGTCACCTTTGCATTCAGACAGCTTTCAGGCACTTGGAAAATTGAAGGCCCAAATGACGGGGATCCACTCAGCCTTGACAACTGCTGGGGGCCAGGTTGGTCATTTGTTCACCCTTCCTGCAAACGCTTAGCCTCTCGCGGAGCTCTCCGACATCAGAGCGTTCAAGGGCGTAGATCAGTGACTATAGAGACACATGAGGTGCAGGAAAGCTAGGGGCTTAGAGCAGAAATGCAGAATGCCAGGCTTCTCCCACATCTGCTGGGAGATGCCCTGGGTCGGTTAGAACTGAAGATGTCTTTCTGAGGCTTTTTTTTTTTTTCTCCAAGCTGGGGGAAAAAAAAAATCAAGACTATTTTCAGCCTTTCCATTTGCAAAATGGTGCCGAGGACACAGAGATCGGTTCGGTGTCATGGTCCTCATTTTATTCCTTGAGTTAGCGAATCGCTGATACTATTTAGTTTAGCGAGTTACTCTGTTGGAATTTACAGTACAGCCTTATTTAATATATTTCCATGTAGTGAATATTTGTTTTAAATAACTGCCCTGGCTTCCTTGTTTGGTTTGTGCTGGAGACTTCGTCCCTGTGTTTCCATCGTGGCTGGAAATGGAAACCCAGGGGCTTTGCCACACTGATACAGTTTTATTTTTAAATTGAAAAGTGGATTTGTTTAATGTCCTTCAAGAAGCAAATTCATAAAGCCGCGGCATTCCTAAAAGGCATTGCCAAAGTCATAATTGGTAGAAAGTTAGCAAGAGAGAGGGATTAGCTCGTTGAGCCATGGCATGGCAAATTGTAATGGGTCTCAAGTAGTTTTGTGGCTTGTTGACAGAATGATACAGGGTTTAGTGTGTGTGAGCACCCAGGCATTGATATAAAGACTGCCTTTGCTGGGAGAATTTGTAATAGGACAGTTTCTGACCCTCCCGGAGGAACATAAAAGGACATATCATTTCAGAAAGGATCAGGAGGAAAGTCTTACCCCGATCGCATCCCATACTCCCACATTCTCACCACAAGAGTTGGGTACCTATTTTAAAGGGAGAGTAAGATTGGGTGGGAAGAAGGGAGGGGGGGTTCCCTGTGACTTGAGGGCACAGAGTGTGCACATGTAGAGGGCTAGGCCATGGCCTTTTGTTGGGACATCACTGGGTAACCCGGGATGGCTGGGCAGAGAGGGCCACGGGATTTATCAGGATAGAGCCATGGCGAGGAGCTCTCAGGCCAGATCCCAGGATTCCAGAATGACAACCTCTTGCCGTACTGTTTCCATAGGAACCGTTAAGGGGTTTCCCACTAGGGAGGGCAGGTGTGCTCATACCCTGTGGCTACTGTAACAAGTTACCACAAACAAAATGGCTCACAACACCCAGGCATTATCTTACAGGTCTGGAGGTCAGGAGTCCAAAATGGTCCCATGCGCTAAAATCACTTGTCGGTCGGGCTTCAGTCTTTACTGGAGACTCTAGGGGAGAATCCATTTTCTTGCCTTTTCCAGTTTCGGGGGCCTGCCCTCATTTCTTGGTGCATGGTCCCCTTACATCTTTAAAGACGGCAGGGACGAACTGAATCTTCCTCACGCCTATACCGTGCGACATGGACCCCTCTACCTCCCTGTCCCACTTACAAAGACTACTGAGATTATGCTGGGCCCACCTGGATAATCCAGGCTAAGCTCCCATCACAAGGTCAGCTGATTAGCAGCCTCAATACCACCTGCAACCTTCTAGTCCTTTTGCATGTAACATAAGCCATGTTCACAGCCTCTATGGAGTGCGGCAGACGTCTCGGGGCGGGAGCTATTATTTTGCCTACGGAAACAGGCATGGTTTGTCTTGTTTGTTCCAGTATGTGAATTCGAGGATAGGGCTTGACACCTACTAGGTGCTCAGAATTATCCCGGAATGCGTAGTTGGTTTATCACAAATTTTCCTTTCCTCTTTTCTCCTTCTCACCAGCGAATGCCCTTAGGGAGATATGTATGTATGTATTTTACTGTAGAAAGTTCTGGTACAGGTGCAGGGGGCACTGAGCAAATTTTGTCCTTTTGTACAAATTATGGACAATTGGATCCTCAGTAGGGGTGGTCCCCCCCTCTAGGTCTCCCACTCAGGGAAAGGTGAGCTGTCACCTTGGGCTCATCTGAGTCAGACTTTTTTTTTTTTTAAGTTTTATATATTTATTTTGAGAGACACAGAGAGAGAGTGTGAGTGAGGGAGGGGCAGAGAGAGAGAGAATCCCAAGCATACTCCACACTCTCAGCACAGAGCCTGACTCAGGGCTCGATCCCATTAACCATGAGATCATGACCTGAGCCGAAATCAAGAGTTGGATGCCTAACAGACTGAGCCACCCAGGTGCCCCTGAGTCAGACTTTCTAATTAGCTAAATTTTAATCAACTGTAGACTTTTCCACCCCTATTACATCTTATCAAACCATCACATGGGCAAAAAAAAAAAAAAAAAAAAAAACGAAAAGGAAAAGAAAATCGGGAAAGACTCAGTTGCTTTGGCTGTTATAAGACTTCCATCCGGCAGAGACAGTACTCAGGGTTGGTTATAATATGTGAAATTTTATGTATGTAAGTGTAATTAATGTCTTGGTGGCTTTTAATCTTTCTCTTTTCTTGCTTTCTTTTTTTTTTTTTTTTTTTATGGGGGAGGGCATTACATGTTTGAGAAAAACCAAGGGGAAGAAGCAGTCATGACCTCTTCCGAAGGGGGCAATCATCAGTTATTGCTTACGCAGCGTTGTTGTTCCAAAGGAATTTGCGCTCGTCCTCTCTTTTTTTAAATGTTTGTTTATTTTTGAGACACAGAGACAGACAGATTGTGAGTGGGGGAGGGGCAGAGAGGGAGACGGAATCCGAAGCAGGCTCCAGGCTCTGAGCTGTCAGCACAGGGCCCGACGTGGGGCTCGAACTCACAAACTGCGAGATCATGACCTGAGCAGAAGTCGGACACTTAACTGACTGAGCCCCCCCGGGTGCCCCTGAGCTGGTTCCCTTTAAGTGACTTCTTTCATCAATGTTATCGAGGTATAGTTTGCATTCAGGACAGCTCACCCATTTTAAGTGTGTAGACTGTTTTCATATCCTACTTGATTCTGAGATCCTGTTGGGAGAACGAGCTTGAACTGTTGCTACCCTCTTGCATGACTTTTTGGAAAGTTTTGAAATTTATGATTATAATCCCGAGGAGCATCTTTATTAAGCATGATTCTGATTCCTTCGATGAGCAACATCACCTATGCCCAAAAATATAGCTGTTATTTCATCTTTCCGTGACATCTTTGTTCTTCAGGACTTCAGGCATATGGGGTCAGGGAATCTTCCAGAAGGTTCAAAGTTTCTGGGTCTCTGTGTTAATCACGGAGGACCTCAGCGCCTTTTTTCCCTCTGCTTCACTGTTTCCTCCTTGTGGAAGAGAAGCCAAGTGCACAGGCTGATGTGACTTGCACGGACCTCTGCGGCCCTCCGTGGAGCTGGTGGTCTCTGTGCACCGGAGAGGCAGGCAGCTCCCTCCGAGAGAGTGGGCAGGAGAGGGCAGCTGACACCTTTGTGCTGTGCAGGTGATCTGCGAGGAACCAGCTTCTGGCTGAGCTGTGCTCAGAAACCTCGAGGCTTGAGCCACCAGATGGGGATCTGACCAGGAGCGAACGGTGGTCAGAATCCTTTTGCAAAGATTAATTCACAAAAGGCCAGTGTAAGCCCGCAAGGCCGTCCACCTCCGCCTTCCCATTACGTACCACGCTTTCCCACCTACTTTGTTCTCCTCCTCTCTCCTCTCGGCCGTTTCTTTCCGTGATTCTTTGGCAGCAGTAACTGTCCCGTTGGCTCCACATTCCCTTTGCCTCAGCTGATTCCAGAGTTACGCTGAGTCCCGAGAGCGAGCTCTGTTTTGTGATATCCAGGCGGGATTTCTCAGTGGCAGAGCTTTTGTTTTTAATTATTTATTTAAAACTTTTTTATTTGTTTTTGAGAGAGGGAAAGAAATAGATTGCGAGCAGGGGAGGGGCAGAGAGAGAGAGAGAGACACAGAATCGGAAGCAGGCTCCAGGCTCCGAGCGGTCAGCACGGCCCTGCATGGGGCTTGAACCCGTGAACTTGGAGACCATTCATGACCTGAGCCGAAGTCGGATGCTTCACCCACTGAGCCACCCAGGGGCCCCAGTTGCGGACTTTTTAAAAAGAAAAACAAAAAGAAAAGGCAGTCTCTGCAGAGCGATGCTGTGGACCTGGCAGCCGGTGGGGGGCTGGGGGGGGACAAGTACAACTCATGGGTTGTCGAGTACTCCGTTTTCTTTCCGGCTACTGAGTAGGAACAGACAAGTGTGCCGGGTTCTCCGAACAAGGGCAACGTGTCCTGAGAGTCCAAGCTGTGGCAGAGGAGCAGAGCCTTCCGGGGTCCTGCTGGCAGAGGACAGGGAAGCGTGGCTGGGTCTGTGTGGGGCCACGGTGCCCTCCGCTTGGCTGCAGAAAGAGGCCTTGAGAGCCAGTTGCCGGGTTCGGTCCCGGAACGTGGCGCCGAGGTTTTGCTCGGCTGCACCGAATCATGACTCATCGGCTTGCCTCCTCCAGCTGCGCTCTCACGCCCACGCTCGTGGACGGAACTGCTGGGTTCCTTGTCTGCCACCGGGAGTCAGGGTTGTGAAGGAGCAGGTCAGGCGAGGGAGAGTATACCTCATAGCCCGGCGAGCCGGTGAGATCCGGGCAGAGCCCGGTTTTGCAGCCTTGACCTGATTTCTCGCCAAGGAGTTCGCAGAAGGCTCCAGAAGCCGTGCTGCCTCACAGGGCAGAGAGCACGGCGTGGTGTTTATCATCAAATCGTCACACTCATTGGTTATGGAAGGAGTGAGACCATCCCGTTCCCCAGCCGCAGAGGAGTAAGAGCGGTACGAACACTCCCACCCCACTACAGCTCTGCCCGGCTTGGATCCCCGCACATCTTTATACGTGTTTGTTTTACTTTCTTATGATCCGAGTGTAAATATCATCTGTGCACTGCAGCTTCTGACGCACCGGTCTCTGCGAAGCATTTTTCCATGTTGCTACAGACTCGTCATCCCCAACCTGCCTCCTGGCTGCTTGCAAATCTGTCCGGTGCTTTCCCAGCACATCCCCTCATTTTTCATACTCTGAGGGTGCTCTCAAGTTGTATCTGTTACAGATAACATTGTGCTGAGTGTCCTCATGCATATGGTTTCTGTATTTTGGATTATTTCCTAGGATGCATTCCCAGAAATGGGATTACTGGGGCCTGATACATATTGTCAAATTGCTTTCCAAGAGGATTTTATTGCACCCTTGCCAGGATTCAGTATTAGCTTCAAAATGAAAGTTTTGTTGATTTCACAGGTAAAATGTTGCTTAATTTTGTTTACATTTGTATTTTGTCTTTCCTTTTTTTTTTTTTTTTTTGCAGGATAATATAGTTTCTATGCATTTTCTTTCTAACTGTTAGTTTCTGCTCTATAAACTATTCACGTCTTTTCCCTATTTATGTATTGGTTTTAATGTTTTTTCTTAAGAATTTTATTAGCGTTTTTAGACAGTGCTCCTATGAACCCATCTAACACTTCTACAGATATTTGTCCTGTGTTGTTGCTTACCGTCTTACTTGATTATATATATGTCTAATGCTAAAATGTTTATGTTACTTTACATACAAATTTTAACTTATCACATCTCCCCATCTGTTTCTTTATCACGTCTCTATTTTGGCGCCCTTTATCCACAAATTTGATGTTCAGTTATAGGGTTTATATTTATTTTGTTGTTTTACATTTAAATTTTCAGTTTAATCTAGAATTTGACTCTGCGCTAAATGTATCCGAGTCGATTGCTAAATTGCAAATAGTCATTACAATACCACTTACGAAAAATCTTCTACAGTTTAAAAATGATCTTTCAATTAATGTATTTTTTTTTTTTTTTTGGTAGTGTTATTGGTCATTTCTGGGCAATCTGGGTTACTTCAGTGATATAATCTTTTATTCTTGGGTCAGGACCACATTGTTTTGGTTACTACCGTTATGGTATATTTTAATATTAATATTGGGCGGCTCTGGGCTATCTTATTATTCCTTTTCTTTTCTTCTTTATTATTCTAAACTATTGTTGTCCCCAATGAGACTTAAAATCCTATTGTCTAAAAAAAAAATCAAATCAAATCATATTGTCTAATCTATCAAAAATAACTGTTTTCAAGTTGTGATTGGATTTTTATTAGATCTGAGTGTGAAACAGGCACATTTCATAAGGCACCGAATTTCGTGCTCGGTGTATTTTGTTTATTTCATGAGGGAAATCCATTTTAATTATGGAAAATATTGGAAGATATAAAGCAAATGGCTCATCACTCACAAATGACCTTGCTGACCGTTTTATGTAGAACTTTCTGGTTTATTCATAGGTTTCCTCTTTAGCTATCAGCTTTGGCGGTGGGGGTTCCCCACCCTGCTTCCCCTTCAGTGTGGAGGTCAGACAGGGACTCCAGGTGAGGACCCCGCACGCCATCTGTTCCATATGCAGGGAGCCTGCGGGGCTGGGGAGTGAGGAGTGCAGGCACGCTCACTGGGAGAAGGTAAGGTCAGACCACAACTTCAGGCTGTCTTGGGGGCATTGGGGGTCTTAATAAAGTGCAGCTGGGGCTGGGGGGAGGGTGCGGGGCCCTTGAGGATGCTCCTCAAAACACCCTTACCACCACAGTGCTTGACAGTCCTTGAAGACAGTGGCTTTGTAGCAAGGGGTTACCTGAAAATCCTCCCTGTGGCCACCGTGGGGCTGTCTGAGCAGATTATTCGATGAGATAATTTGATAGAATTGGGCTCCAGGGAGCCCAGGGGTGGCGCCTCACTCTCAGAGCATCTGTCGAATGCCGGAGCAGGTGTCGTACTCTGGTTGCTGTGTGGGGTTCTCCCTGTCCCTTTTTTTGTGGGCTTCTGCATCAACTCCGCCCCCAGGGTGCCTCCCTGGACCCTTTCCCTGCCCTCCCTTCACATAACTCAGTATCACCCTGCACCTTGCTCCCTTTCCATGGTAATTAAGTGATCCTTTCATGTCCCTCTAACTTTCCATCTGGGACTTTTTTTTTTTGTTTCCTTTCCTGCTGAAAGAACACTTGAATTTGCTGGTTTTGAATTCTTTAATTATTTGCCTAAACACGTCTTCAGTTTGGCTTCATTTTTGACCCATATTTTAGGTAAAGAATTTGGGGCTGTTACTTTTTTTCGGTAACTTGAAGATAATTCTACTCTCTTTGGCTTTCATTGTTTCTGTGGAGTCTTCATGCTGTTCTGAAGGTGATGTGTCATTTCTTCCAGTGGGTTTTTAATCCTAATGTGTTTTTTTAATTTATTTATTTGTTTTAAACTCTTTATTATGGAAACTTTTGGATGTATGCAAAAGTAGAATAGTGTGGTAACTCCCTGTTACAGCCATCATTCAACTGTAACATCATAAACCGTGGCTAAATTTCTTGTATTAAATACCCGAGTCCTCCTAGATCGTGGCTTGGCTTTCTGATATGACAAAAAGTCCCTGGCTGATTGGATCTACATTTCCTGCCCCATACCTGGAATTGACCAATGAACTGTAGGTGCTTTTAGTGGGACTTGGTATTTAGAGATCATAAGCTGGGCAATCAGGGTGCTCATTTGCAACTGAGTTTGTCATTCTTTCCAAGCCTTTTAGTAGGTAGGACTGGAAAATACATTTTCAATAGAAAACACAACCACCGAACTCACACAGTTATTTCCAATTCCAATTTAGGATTTTGAAGTTTTAACTTATCTTTTTTGAGTTTTTATTTGTAAAGTTCTTTTTCTTCCCCTGAAAATCTTGGTTGCTAATTACACTAGCATAATTACTTTTTCCTTTGTCCGTATCTGTAGATGTGTGATTATATATGTATATATGTGTATGTGAATAATATATACTAATTTATAATACATAGTACACAATATAGAATGTATAGCATATAGCATTTATTTATCACATGTACACATATATGTGAAATATTTTCAGAATAGCAATATGAATATTGTTACTAACAATGTGACTACAAAGTACTTTACGTTTTCTTTACAATGTATCCCACAAGAAATAGTCAAATTATTTTGTTTTGCACACACTTGAAGAGGTAGCTGAAGTGTGGCTAACTTCATCTATTTGATATTTAGGATAATTTCATTTTATTCTTGATTTTTGTTAATTTGCCTTTAAAAAAATTTTTTTAATGTTTTTATTTTTGAGAGAGACAGAGACAGAGTGCGAGCAGGGGAGGGGCAGAGAGCGAGGGAGACACAGAATCCGAAGCAGGCTCCAGGCTCCGAGCTGTCAGCACAGAGCCCGACGCGGGGCCTGAACCCACCAACCATGAGATCATGACCTGAGCCCAACTCAGACGCTTAACCAGCTGAGTCATCCAGGCGCCCCTAAATTTTTTTCTAATGTTTATTTTTGAGAGAGAGACAGAGGATGAGAGGGGGAGGGGCAGAGAGAGAAGGAGACACAGAATTCGAAACAGGCTCCAGGGCTGTGAGCTGTCAGCACAGAGCCCGATGCGGGGCTCAAACTCATGAGCTGGGAGATCATGACCTGAGCCAAAGTCAGATGCTTAACTGACTGAGCCAACCAGGTGCCCTTATTAATCGCCCTTTTGTTTTCTTTTATAATTATGTGTTTCAAACATGTGTAGGTTACTTTCACTACTGCCCCTCCTTTTCTCCACAGGAAAACGTCTGATTTGTTTGTTGTTTATACATTGTGACTTAATTTTTCATATAAATAAATACACAGATATTTACATGCCTCTCCCGTGCCTGTTCTTAATTAAATTGGTGGCATGTTATATAAACTTTTTCAAACTTGCTCTTTCCATCTGGCTTTACATTCTGGAGAGGAGTCGGGAACAGTACATAGAAATATTTCTCGTCCCTTTTTACCACTGCATTATACTCAGTTGCGTGGATATATGTAGTTAATGGATATTTAATTATTGTTCGTCTTCTGCTCTAGCAGATGGTGATTCAGGGAGTGTCCTTGTAAACACATCTTTCATAGCTTTGCCCGTATATCTTCATCAAAGATTCTTGGCAGTGGGTTGGCTAGATGCAAGACAAGTGCCCATGTAACGTTGGTCGGTAACACCCAGCTCCATGCCACTGGATCATTCCGTTGTGCATTCCCACCAGAAATAAAGGACCATGCCTATTTCCCTAGTCTTTCCAACATATTATGTTACCAAACTTTTATATTTTGCCCATTAATTGAGAAATGGCATCTCAGTGTCATTTTGTATGTCTAGGGGTGCGGGGTGGTTTTGTTTGCTCATTTTCTACAGTGCTTTGAATTCATAATGTTTTGGAAGAATCACCAGGCAGTCTCTATCATTATTTCTTCTCTCTCATTCTCTTTCTCTCCTTTTTCTGAAACTCAGTTACATATTTTTTAGACTTTTTCATCAAATTACATGTATCTATTATGCCCTCTTTTTAGTTTATGCCTTCTATCCATTTTTTTTTTTTTTTGGTCTGTGCTTTCGATTTCTTTTTCTGAAATATCTTCTAGTTCCATATTTCTTTTATCTGTCATGTATTATGCCGGTAAGCCTATGAATTATATTCTAAACTTCTGTTATGGAATTTCCTTTTGGTTATTTTTGGTAACCGAAAATAAAATTACTCATCATTCTTTTAATCACTTAAACACTCATGGTGGGTCTGTTTCTACAGTCTTTTTTGTAGAGAAGGGGGTCTTAGTCTATGGCTGTATCTTGATTTCTTGAATGTCTAGGTTATTTTTAAATTAATGCCAGAGATCACATGCGGAAAAATGCATAGAGTTACTTGAGGATCTGGCTGAAGTTACTTCAGACAGGATTTACTTTTTCTTCTCATTTCATGTGTTTTTATAGTGTGTTTATTTAGATATTGTGATGAGACCTCTTTTCTGTGCTATTTAAAATGAGAGTAAGAGTAGAAAACAGAATTTTATGTTTCGTTAGCTTGTTGTTTTAAGATAATTGTAGATTTCGTGCAGTATTAAGAAATACTACAGAGAGACCCACGTACCCGTCACCCACTTTCTTCCATTGGTAACATCCTATAGGACAATGTATCACAACCAAGAAATGACATCGGTACAATCCATGGACTTTATTGTTTAGATTTTACCAGTCTTACATGTGTGTATGTGTGTGTATATTGAGTTCAGTTCTATGCAATTGAATCCCATGTGTAGAGTCACGTGACCAACACCACAACCACGATGGAAATATTGCCACCACAGAATCCCTCCTGTTACCTTTCGATAGCCTATCGCCCCCCTTCCCTGTCCATCCGTAACTCTTGGCAAACACTAGTCTCTTCCTGACCTCTATAACTTTTTTTTTATTTCAGGAGTGTTATGTAGTGGGATCACACAGTACATACCCTTTGAGACTGTATTTTTTTTTTTTTCACTCAGCCTAATTCTCTTGAGATCCATCTGCATTGTATGTATTGTTAGATGTTCCTTTGATGGCTCAGGACTCTTCTGTAGCATGGATATGGCACAGCTTTAACTATTAAAGGACATCTGGATCATGTCCGGCCTGGGGGCTATTATGGAGAAAACTGCTAGGGTCATTTGTGTATAGGGGTTTGTGCCTAGAGAGTACAATTGCTGAGTCATATGCTAATTGCATGATCTGTTTTGCAAGAATCCGGGAGTCAGGATTTTAAGGTTGCTGGGCCTTGGGGACGTATGTCATCACTGAGACTTTGCATCCATTTCTGCTTCAACTGCGGAACCTGACTAGAACCTTTTAGAGCCCGACTGCTGCTGGTTTAGGTTGAGATTGGGAACCGGCACATATCCTTTTATTTGGATCTTGGTTACAAGGGTCAGGACACAGGCTCAGAGTAGCTTACATACAACACGGATTTACTAAAAGGACTATTGAGGGGCGCCTGGATGGCTCAGTCGGTTGAGCATCCGACTCTTGATTTCAGCTCAGGTCATGATCTCACAGCTTGTGGGATCAAGCCCTGCATCAGGCTCTGTGCTGACAGTGCGGAGCCTGCTTGGGATGCTCTCTCCTTGTCTCTCTGCCCCTCCCCGACTCTCATGCACCTGCACAATCTCTTTTTTTTTTTTTCAAAATAAATAAACTTAAAAAAAAAGGAAAAGAAAAACAAATTGCCCTACTGTGAGCTCCATAGGGAGTCCCCTACCTTATTTTCTCTGGACTTTCCTCACCTTTTTTAAAAAGTTTATTTTTGTTTACTTTTAAGTTCTTTGTAAGCAGCTTTAAATCTTTTCTGAAACAAGACAGTAATACATATATGCGCCCTGACACTTTGCAACATGCATTCATTTCAGCAGGAGAACGGCACCTAGAATAAACACAAAGCCACCCGATACACTACACAAATTCCAATTTGGAAAGCTGGCCAACCTAATACCATCCCCAAATTTAATTTGACTAGTAATAGGATGGCAATTTTCCAATAATCCAGTGATTGAGATCTCTCAATTTCATGTTTTAAAAGCCATATTCTAGGGGCACTTGGGTGGCTCAGTCGGTTAAGTATCTGACTCTTGAGTTTGGCTCAGGTCATGATCTCGTGGTTCGTGGGATCGAGCCCCGCGTGGGGCTCTGCACTGACAGCACAGAGCCTGCTTGGGATTCTTTCTCTGCCTCTCTCCCTGCCCCTCCCCAACTTGTGTGCACGCACGAAGGCACGCTTGCTCTCTCTCTCTCAAAATAAATAAAGTTAAAAAAAAAAAAGGATGGTCAAGGCACTTGCAAAGCAGTGGTTTAGATGGGCATCTGGGGATAATCAGTCCTAGGGGTTTCAGTGTTGTCTTTCCTCTGCCTCTTAGTTCGAGCCAGCTTCACTCCTTCCTGCCTTGGCCCCTTCACCCTTGTGGCAGGTGGAGAATATGGCCACTTGCCACGCTCAGCCCAGGCCTCCCGGCTCCCTGTTCTCAGAGAACATACCTGACCCTGGTTGCAGTTCTAGAAATCCTGGATGGAACTCTGAATGCCTTGGTGGGTCAGATGCCTAGTTCACAGCCCTGGTGTCAACCAAGTGGCAGAGATGGGGGGTTGTTGTAAGTCAGAGGTGCCTCCGGTCGCATCAGTCAACAAAGGAGGACTTGGCGGGGGTGGGGCTTGCTCAAGCTCATTCGGGGCTCGTAGCTGAGCCACAGGTGCCTGGTATTTGCCTCCTGCTCGTGGCTTTGCCTAATTCTCCTTGTTCGGGAGGCAGAGGTCAGCCTCCCTTCTCTCCTGTTGCAGGAGGTGAATACTGTTTATTAGAAGCCTAAATAGATAGAACATAGGGACAGACAGCATTTCCGGTCACAAGCCAAGTGGAGTGAAATGCAGGCCATAAGGAATTTGCTGAACAAGGGGTCGTTGGCGACAGGAGGGCCTGTGTGAGCACGTAGGTGAGGCTGGGCTCTCTTTGGGCTTCTGCAGCCCCCACAGTGTGCTCACTGGCCCCCACTGTCAGGCTCTGCCCCCGTACCACTCCGGAGCAAGTATCTGTGGGCTCACAAGGACACACGCTACAGCGGATCCTTGGGAAGTCTGCGCGTCCAAAGCGCCTCCAGATATGTTTCGTCGATTTGCCTGAGCAGTTACAATTGGCCTCTGACAGTGTCTCTAACAGACCACTCTGATTTTGGACAGTTTTCATTATGTGCATTTCCAATGTGACCACTCCAGGTCCGTCTGTCTGTCTCTCTCACCATCTCTCTCTTTTGCTTTTTATTTTTATTTATTTATTTATTTATTTATTTATTTATTTATTTATTTTAATATATGAAATTTATTGTCAAATTGGTTTCCATACAACACCCAGTGCTCATCCCAAAAGGTGCCCTCCTCAATACCCATCATCCACCCCCCCCTCCCTCCCACCCCCCATCAACCCTCAGTTTGTTCTCAGTTTTTAACAGTCTCTGGTGTTTTGGCTCTCTCCCACTCTAACCTCTTTTTTTTTTTTTTTTTTTTTTTTTTTTTTGTTTCCTTCCCTTCCCCATGGGTTTCTGTTAAGTTTCTTAGGATCCACGTAAGAGTGAAACCATATGGTATCTGTCTTTCTCTGTATGGCTTATTTCACTTAGCATCACACTCTCCAGTTCCATCCACATTGCTACAAAAGGCCATATTTCATTTTTTCTCATTGCCACATAGTATTCCATTGTGTATATAAACCACAATTTCTTTATCCATTCATCAGTTGATGGACATTTAGGCTCTTTCCATAATTTGGCTATTGTTGAGAGTGCTGCTATAAACATTGGGGTACAAGTGCCCCTATGCATCAGTACTCCTGTATCCCTTGGATAAATTCCTAGCAGTGCTATTGCTGGGTCATAGGGTAGGTCTATTTTTAATTTTCTGAGGAACCTCCACACTGTTTTCCAGAGCGGCTGCACCAGTTTGCATTCCCACCAACAGTGCAAGAGGGTTCCCGTTTCTCCACATCCTCTCCAGCATCTATAGTCTCCTGATTTGTTCATTTTGGCCACTCTGACTGGCGTGAGGTGATATCTGAGTGTGGTTTTGATTTGTATTTCCCTGATAAGGAGCGACGCTGAACATCTTTTCATGTGCCTATTGGCCATCCGGATGTCTTCTTTAGAGAAGTGTCTATTCATGTTTTCTGCCCATTTCTTCACTGGGTTATTTGTTTCTTGGGTGTGGAGTTTGGTGAGCTCTTTATAGATTTTGGATACTAGCCCTTTGTCCGATATGTCATTTGCAAATATCTTTTCCCATTCCATTGGTTGCCTTTTAGTTTTGTTGGTTGTTTCCTTTGCTGTGCAGAAGCTTTTTATCTTCATAAGGTCCCAGTAATTCACTTTTGCTTTTAATTCCCTTGCCTTTGGGGATGTGTCGAGTAAGAGATCGCTACGGCTGAGGTCAGAGAGGTCTTTTCCTGCTTTCTCCTCTAAGGTTTTGATGGTTTCCTGTCTCACATTCAGGTCCTTTATCCATTTTGAATTTATTTTTGTGACTGGTGTGAGAAAGTGGTCTAGTTTCAACCTTCTGCATGTTGCTGTCCAGTTCTCCCAGCACCATTTGTTAAAGAGGCTGTCTTTTTTCCACTGGATGTTCTTTCCTGCTTTGTCAAAGATGAGTTGGCCATACGTTTGTGGGTCTAGTTCTGGGGTTTCTATTCTATTCCATTGGTCTATGTGTCCGTTTTTGTGCCATCTCTTTTGCTTTTTAAATCCTCCGTGAGATGTTTGCTGGGGCCCCCACATCACCAACATGGCGTATTTCCAGACAGTCTGGGCTCTGGGGACCCTTTATGCCAGCCCCAAGGAAGGACACTGCGAGTTCTCTCTGGCTCCAGGACCTCAGGGCCTCGAGGGGCCTTTTCTGCAGGTCAGGACCCGGGCTGCCGCAGGTGGGTTCCTGGCCGCCTCCGCTAAAAAACCTCTTCTCTGCTGCTTCATGGGACTGGGGGGTGTGAAACCATGCCATGTGTCTTTCTGTGTCTTCGCAAGAGAGATGGGCCACCGGTTTGTCACAGGGCTTCAGGGTAACGTTGGCAATAGTGAGATAGTGCTGGGGCGAAAAGAGAATTGGTGACGGGCGAATCCCAGGTGTGATGTTACCATCTGACTCACTTCCTTCCGGGTGCCTTGCGGCATACAGCTTTGTTCCTTCTTGCATCCCTGTTGGTTGATTAAAAGGGCGGCCTGCCTCCGTTTCATCATTGTCGGGCGTGCTGTTGACCACAGTTACTTAAAAAGGCGTGAAGGTATCCACGTCGCTGGCGCACAACAATGCGTGTTATGTTTTGCACTCGCCCAGCACAACCTGCAGATGATGGGGGGGTGACACGTGAGCAGCCGAGGGTTGATATCGGCAGACACGTCTCATGCCCTGTCCCTGGCCGCTCGTTTGCTGCCTCCGAGTCGTCAGGGATGTTGAAAACAGGAATGGGAAGTCCCAGCTTGACAGGTTCCATTTGTCCCGGGAAAGACGCTTTGGGAAGAACCGGACAAGGACCCTGGCAGTGCCCGGCCAGACCTGCTGGCCAGGAACTCAGCGAGGCCAGGAGAAGGGGTCTGTCAGGGGAAGAGTGTCAGAGACACCCTGTGGGATGCCGGGAGGCCTTCCCGACGGCACTGCGAGCAGGAGTACCGGCCGCCCAGGTCAGGAAACTTTAGAGGAGGCACAGACTCGGTGGGAGTGGCTTCTTCATGGGGAGATGGGGGACTGGCACCTACTCTTCTGTCTCCAAGGAGACATCAGTTCAGGTGAGCAGAGAAAAAAGGCCTCCCTCTGAAGAGAGGACCCTGGTGGCCTACAGGTGGCTGTGGCTCTCACTCACCTATGGCTTGGGGCCCGTGAAGGAACCCTGCTGCCCTTGTCCGGACACCGAAGGGCCAGGATCGAGTTTCATGTGTCACTTGTGTCAGTGCACGGTCCGGTCTCAGTGAATGGAACAATGGCTTTGGTGCTAAGCGGACATGTGTGCTTCACCGAGGCACACTTCTCCCCCTGCCCACCCCCATTATGGGCAGGTCGTCCTCTTCAACCCACTGAACGCTCTGCGAGAGTTGAGTGTGGGGCGAGGGGGTGGCAGAGGGGAAGGGTACTTGCCTACCAAATGGGCGAGATGATCAGCCCCTCTGAACCTGGCAACAGGTTCTGTGACCAGATTGCCCGTAGGTGCTGCATAAGACCTAGCATGCAGGTGACACCCCGTATGTATTTGTGGAATGGCTTCACAAAGAGAAAGGAATCCAGCAAAAACAGGAAGGTTCTTCATTTACTAAAAAACCTGGTGAAAACCTCTAGGAGCTCTCTTCCTTCAGAGCCCCTCCGTCACCAGACTCCTTACCTCTGACTTGCCCTTAGAACCTTCCTGGTCACCTGGTCTACCTCAAGGATTCCAGGCCACCGTGAGCTCCCTCAGCTTTCAGAGAGGCTCCTGAAGATCACGCCACAGATACGCAGTGTGGGGAGGTCCCTCCCGTTTCTCTCAGCCTGCGGGCAGGTGTGAGTGACCGCCTCTCTCAGTCCGTCCCTCCTCACAGATCGATTTATGCTGTTACCCCTCCCCCCCACCTCCGCCAGACTCACGCTCCCGTGGGGGTCATTCCTTGCTTATGGCAGTTTTTATTTAGAAGTTGAGATATAGTTAACATACAGTGTTAAGTCAGTGTCAGGTACACAACGGAGGGATTCAACAACTCCACACTTGACTCGGTGCTTTTCACAATAAGCGTACCCTTACTCCCCTTCGCCTACTTCACCCATCCCCTCACCCACCTCTTCTCTAGCAACGAGCAGTTTGTTCTCTGGAGTCAAGAGTTTCTTGGTTTGTCTCTCCCTGTCTCTCTCTCTTTTTCCTTTACTCATTGTTTTGTTTCTTAAATTCCACATATGAGGGAAATCATAGCGTATTTGTCTTTCTCTGACTGACTGACTTTACTTACCATTAGACTCTGTAGCCCCATCCGTGTTATTGCAAATGGCAAGATTCTGTTCCTTTTTTATGGCCAAGTAACATTCCGTTGTCCTTATATACCTCTTCTTCTTTATCCGTTCATCTATCAGTGGACACTTGGGCTGCTTCCGTAATTTGGCTGTTGTAGATAATGCCGCTGTAAACATCAGGGTTCATGTATGCTGTCGAATTAGTATTTTTGTATTCTTCGGGCAAATACCCATTAGTGTGATTACTGAATCATAGGGCAGTTCCATTTTTAACTTTCTGAAGAAACTCCGTTCTGTTTTCCACAGTGGCTACATCAGTTTGCATTCCTACCAACAGCGCGTGAGGGTTGCTTTTTCTCCACGTTTTCTCCAACACTTGTTGTTTCTTGTCTTTTGATTTTAGCCATTCTAACAGGTGTGAGCTGATATCTCATTGTACTTTCGATTTGCATTTCCCAGAGGATGAGTGATGTTGAGCGTCTTTTCATGTGTCTGTTGACCATATGGATGTCTTCTTTAGAGAAGCACCTGTTGATGTTTTCTACCCGTCTTTTAATTGCATTATTTGTTTTTGGGGTGTTGAATTGTATAAATTCTTTTTTTTTTTAATTTTTTTTTCAACGTTTTTATTTATTTTTGGGACAGAGAGAGACAGAGCATGAACGGGGGAGGGGCAGAGAGAGAGGGAGACACAGATTCGGAAACAGGCTCCAGGCTCTGAGCCATCAGCCCAGAGCCTGACGCGGGGCTCGAACTCACGGACCGCGAGATCGTGACCTGGCTGAAGTCGGACGCTTAACCGACTGCGCCACCCAGGCGCCCCAAATTGTATAAATTCTTTATATGTTTTGGGTACTAACCGTTTACCAGATATGTCATTTGCAAATATCTTCTTCCATTCCATAGGTTGTCTTTTGGTTTTATGACTGTTTCCGACTCTGTGGAGAAGCTTTTCATTCTGATGAAGTCTCAACGGTTTGTTTTTGCCTTTGTTTCCCTTGCCTCAGTAGACATCTTTAGAAAAAAAAAATTGCTATGGCCTGTATCAGAGAAATTACTGTCTGTGCTGTCTTCTAGGATTTTTATAGGTTCGCGTCTCCCATGTAGGTCTTTAATCTATTTTGAATGTGTCTCTGTGTGTGGTGTTAAGTCAGTGGTCCAGTTTCAGTGTTTTGCACGTACCTGTCCAGTTTCCCAACACCATTTGTTGAAGAGACTGTCTTTTTCCCATTGGCTGTTCTCTCCTCCTTTGCCAAAGATTAACTGACCATATAAATGTGGGTTCACTTCTGAGCTTTCTGTTCTGTTCCATTGATCTGTGTGCCTGTTTTTGTGCCAGTACCATAGTGATTACTGCAACTTTGTGAAATAACTTGAAATCTGAATTATGATACTTCTAGCTTTGGTTTCCTTTTTCAAGGCTGTTTCGGCTATCTGGGGTCTTCTGTGGTTCCATGAAAATTTTGGGATTGTTTGTCCTAGTTCTGTGAAAAATGTTGTTGGTATTTCGATAGCGATCGCATTAAATCTGTAGATTGCTTTGGGTGGTGTGGACATTTTAACAATATTTGTGCTTCCAGCCCATGAGCATGGAATATCTTTCCACTTGTTTGTGTCATCTTCAATATCTTTCATCAGTTTTCAGAGTCCGGGTCTTTCACCTCCCAAGGGCTGTATTTTATGTGAATTGGCCTGTTCTTGAATAAGGATGACAGAACTGTGATAGGGTGTGGATTTGGGATAGGGAAAGGAGCCCCTTCAACAAACACAACGCACAGATGTGCGCTCATAGAGGCTCAGGGTTCTGCCTCCTCCCAAGACTGTGCCATCAGATGGCTATCGTATATTCTTTTTGTTCTTAAAAGCGGTTATGGTAAAACTAAGGTCTTGAAAACATAACAAACCTAAATCGGGTTTGTGGAAAATATGTACACCTTCTCCGTTGGAGACTGATAATTGCTCTGTTAAGTTAAACCCAAGGGTCCTCTCTGGGGTAGACAGGTTGTAGCTTTCTGATGGCATTCCCCATGGTGGTGGGCAAATTTCTTCGCCTCTCTAGGATTTCCTTTCCTCATCTGTGAGATGAGCAGGTGTTATACTTGCTATAGTATATACACCTATACACCTATAGGTGTATACACCTATAGGTGTATACACCTATAAAGGTGTATATTTCTGAGGGCCCTTCTTACTCAAAAATTTGGACTCTGCTTCAAAGAAGTGGATTACTTCTTACCTGACTGATCATATGCCAGGCAAGCACCCTATTTCATTACAGAAACTAGCCAATTATTTTTCCCATAGACCTTTGCAAACCACTGAAACACGACTTCCTCACAAGGGAAAGCAGAAGAAGAGAGAGATGCGGTGCCTGGAGCTAGGGCCTTCCCGGAGCAGGGTAGCTGCACCTGCCGATCCCGAAAAGTCCCCGCGCACCTTCCAGCGCCCCAGCACACGGCCTGTTCTTTGCGTATCAGTGCCCAATGGATTGACCCAGACTAGATGTGCTCTAATTTGCAAAGCAAATTAGCAGTTGAGTTTTCTTTTGTCTCTCTTATTTTTTCTATAGTTTTTTTTTTTTAAGTTTTATTTATTTTGATAGAGAGAGTGGCAGGAGTGGGGATGGGGAAGGGACAGGGAGAGAGGGAGAGAGAGACTCCCAAGCAGGCTCCGCGCTGTCAACGCAGAGCCTGACGTGGGGCTCAAACTCACAAACCACGAGGTCATGACCTGAGCTGAAATTGGACACTTAACCAACTGAGAACCCCATGCTTTTGTCTCTGTACCAAGCTGTCACGGCAGACACATCGAAAACGTGCTGTTCTCTGTGCGAGAGATTGTCTCTGTCCTGTGTATACTCCCACTCTGCTCTGATTCAACGCATCTGCAAAGCAGTTGCTGTACAGAATAGTCTCCCCTCATCTACCTTAGTGCTGAGCTTCTGAAAACCCCCAGGTCCCTTGGAAGGGCCAGGTCTGTGCACAGCTAATGTCAGGACGGGGTGCTAAGGGCAAGAGGAGAGAGGCCAGCAGAGAAGGTGCTGAGGAGGAAAGAAGGAGGCATGCCCCTGTGGGACGGGATTGATGAGGGGAGAAGAGCTGGCCCTGGGAGGCTGGCTCTCAGGCGGGGGGGAGGGGAAACAGAGAAGGAGAGACCAGTCTGGAAAAGTGTCCCAGAGGGCCATGTCAGCCTTGTGATGTGAGATGAGCCATGTCCCTTTCAGTGGCTCGAGGTAGAGTCGTTCATATTTTTCCCCACGAGAAGGACCGGGGCAGGGTGTCTGGTGCACTTGCTGTGGCCTCAGGTGAGGATGGCTGTGGAGACACAGAGGCCAGTGGAGAGGCCATGGCCGTGAATGACAGCTCGGAGGATATCAGCAGCTGGAGGGCACACACGGGGTGGGAGGAAGCCGGAGGTGTTTAGCACCAGGGAGTCTCATTTTGGCAACTGACCAGCTGTGGAAGGCGAGAAGGGAGTTGGGAGAAGACGGGGCTGGACGCTCCGACCAGGGCTAAGTCGGTTGGAAGGGAAGAAAGTCAGGGCAGATTTGGTTTGGGGTGTGGAAGCTTCCAGTAGGATGTGCTGGCCAGCAGAACATGGACGCACAGGTCCAAGGCTCAGAAGCCAGCAGCACCTGGAGGGGTTCCTTTCCTGGTGGGTGGTAGAGAGGCGATGGGTCATGAGAATGGTGAACCTTCATTGTGGGGATGAGCAGAGGGAAACGGGACATAGGACGCGGTCGTGGGCACTGTCTTCGTGGAAGGGGACAACGAGGACAGTGAGCCGTGGAAAGCCATCCTGGCACTCTGCAACTTACACCAATGAAGGAAGCATTAGATGGGATTATTCTCATCACACTTTTGTAGTTAGGCAACGGAATGGTGTTCCTCAGAAATACAGCATACCTCTCAGTCATTCGATGTCCCTCCCCAGTTTTACAGTTATAAGTTTTAGTAACTCTGCAGTTACGTTTGAGCGTCTTGGAGCATTGAAAGCATGAACCAGACGCTTGTGGCATTAGCTTGAAAACCCTTTGCGATGACAGTCAGCTCAGCGAGGAAGGGAAATGAGGGAATCATTTTTATAGACAAGTGGTGGCAGCCACGGGTGTCGTGTGGGAGCCAGAGTATCGATTCAACACCCATTACCTACTGGGTGCCTTCTTCTCCACCGCCTGGCCCAGACAGCGCTCATTTCAAGGCGTCGTTGATATCATCTGGAGAGGAAACAAACACTACTTAATTCACCCCACCAAACATAGTATTGGAAAAGCAATAATATTCCCTACCACGTGTAATAACCCATCTGTAGGGAAAATAATCCATTAAATGTGAATCAATGCGAATTTAAAAACTGTATTAAGATCAGATTGGTTCCTAGTTATGAGCACTGTAATTTCAGCATTTGCTCATGCATACTTTGTGATACTGTGTTCTGTGACCCTAAAACTTAATACCCATACAAATAATATCTATATGCTAATTAGTGTCAAAAATCACAGGTAAGCCAATCAAATATTTCGCAGATGAATCCCTTTGTTTAGGGTTAATTCAAATCTGTGACTAATTAGATAGTGATCCCCTGTTTTGAAATTCTAGTGATAATTGTAGCAGAGAGTGAATTTGTTTGCATTTTCAATAAATCATTCATTAACTGAAATGAAATCTTTTCATTACATTACCTCTCATGGTTGAGTTAATAGGAAGTTTTCCTTTCTTTTTAAATTTACTGGGGTATCCTTCAGTTCTCCTTGAGTGAACCAAGCAATTGCTTTGACCATTGTCAACCAGAAAGCATTTCCCCTCAGTGTTCTCTCTTCCCCAACTGGGCCATAAATTGCCTCGCAGCTGAGATTGCTGTCTTCCAGGGAGTGTGGGGGCTGACGATCTGCTCGGAGCTCGTTCTTTTTACACCTTACGCAGACGCATAAACACTGCTATTGGTTGATTTCAAGAGAAACGCCCAGCAAACGTATCTGGGTTTATGTCACAAGGCCCAAGGCTGCAGTTGACAGAACGTCACCGTTGAAAATCCACTGGGCACATTCGTCAGAACTTCCCCGCGTTTTGACTGGGGAATGGACGTGAAGGCCCTGCTCATGAGAGAAAATCCACCCACAGGTGACAAACAGCCTGGTGATTGTCTCGCTCATAAAGTAACTCAGGTCACCTGGAGGTGTTCAGGGTGTGATACAGCCGAGGCATCTGTTTTGCGATGAATTGTGTCCCTCAAAAGATACGTGGAGTTCCTAACTCCTGGTACCGGTGACTATGACCTTATTTGGAAATAGATGTAATCACGCCAGGATGAGGTCATACTGAATTAGGGTGGGGCCTAATCCAAGGACTGGTGTCTTTATAAGAAGAGAAAGCAGGCTTGGATAGAGACTGGGACACACAGGGAGAAGGCTCCGTGACAATGAGGACAGAGGTTGGAGTGATGTGTCCACAAGGGATTCATCCACCAGCTATACTGGAGAGACGAAGGGAAAACCATGGAACAGAGTCTCCCACACAGGCTGCACAGAGAGCGTGGCCCCACTGGCACCTTGAGATTTGCCCTTGTGAAGGACAGAATTTCTATTGTCCTTGGCCACCGATTTGTGGGTATTTGCTATGGCAGTCCTGGGATGCTGGAGCATCATCTGTCAGCAGGTCTGGTTGAGTTCTGGTGTGGCCTCCCCAACCCGTTCTGGACATTCTGGAAGGTCTACATGCTATAGTCATATAGACAGGACTTGGTCAGTTCACCTGAGGTCTCACACCCCATACTCACCCCAAACCTTGTCTCCTGGCCCTTTTTCTCCTGCTTTTCTGGAGACAGAGTTTTTAAAAACTGGGTGTCTGTGTGGCGTTCTTTATTCCAGATTCTGTATCCTTTCTTGGAGCATCCTGGCCCTGGGGAGCTGACTCTGTTTCCCCCATGTTAGTCGTGTTCTGAAAGGCGGTGATCCAGGCACAAAGCCCCAAGAACCGTGGAAGGGAAGGTGGTCAGCAGCCTCCACGGGCTCAGCAGGCACAGCTTTCCTTCCTGGAACCCCCCACAGGCCGGCGGCAGCCTCAGGAGGGAGCTGGGACCCCCCTCCCCTGCTGGCAGACTCTGGTGGACTGCCTCTCAGAACTCGCCCCACCTGAGCCTTTGCGAGACAGAGGCCCCAGTGTGAGGTGACACAGAAAGAGGAACCCAGAAGGCCTCTCTCCCACCACCTGCTCCTCTCTGAACTTCTGTCCCCGTCTGTCCCCATCAGCCTGTGCTTTCCTGGTAATTCTGACTCGTCTCCGAGCTACCTGGAGAAAGCAAAATGGAAAATAAGCCACTCAGGCTAAGTAGTAAAGGTCAGAGCATTCTAGAATGGAGGACCCCAGAGAAGGCAGCCTAGGGAACCTAGGGAACCTAGGGAAATGTGTAGACCATCGGGGACCATCCATTGAGAAGGTCGTTAGACCACAAGACAGAGGAAGGGGTGCCCCCTGCCTTTATGTCGTGAACTTTACCAGTCTCACTGGTGACAGGGATTATATTCCAGTGTGTTTCCCTTTTCCTTTACAGGCCCTGGGATTCCTTGTCTGTCTGCTTTGAGTTCTTTGTGATTGTTAACTTTGGGGGGCTTTTGGCCTGCTCACTGGTCACAGGGATGGCTGCTCCAGGCTTTTTCCATTTCTCCTTCTCCAGGCTGGCCTGCCTGTCTGCCCTGGGCACCATCTGACTTTCTTTAGTTTGTGCTTATGCTGAAACTTGTTCCGTCCCTTCCTCCTGGCCATTTTGAAGGCCCTGACCGTGCTTTTGGCCCCCGAGGGAGCCAGGCTGGCTAAGGGCTGGGCCCACTCATTGCCATCTCTCGAGCGGATACCAGTTTTTCCGAATCGCCCAGCCTCATTCTCAGCCTCGAACTGTTGGATAGATACCAGAAGCCTACCTCCCCTGGGAAGAGGGATGTTTCTATCTTCAGAGAGATAACACGAATCTGTGCCATCGAATCTCTGTAAAAGAAGCCAAGATCAAGAAAGGGGGGTTGGGTTTGAAGCTTTTTTCTATTTATGTCGAGAGGCTGAAGTCCATTTCCAAGCACACCCTGGGCCTCGGTTTCCCCACCGCTTGCGTGCAGGGCCCAAGTGCAGGTTTCGTTCTAGATCAGAGGGTTAATGATTGAGCTTCTCCTAGGCTGTTTTACACACTGGCATGATTCAACAAGAGCTTTGAAAAGTAAATTTTGCTTTCTTTGTTTGCGCTTCTAGCCATGTGTATTGATTCTAGCAAAATGACCCAAATGTTTGGTTGATTTAACAAATATGAGTTTGTAAAACTAAGTTTAATGAGTACTGTACTAACAACTTTTTTTTTTGCAGGGGTAGGAGAAAGACGGCTGTTTGCAAAACAGCATCCCCTTCATGGTGTAGAATAATAATTTTCATCAGTGTGAAATGGTAATTTCTTAAGGCATTGAGGTCACCCATGGCTATGTGCTTCCAGTTTTCAGTATTGGTAAAAACAAAACAAAACAAAACAAAACAAAACAAAACAAACAAACTGAATGTGTTATGAGCAGGGGTTTGCATTGAGCCAGCTGCTTAAGGATCCTTGAACGCGAATACACACACCGGGAGCCCACCGCCAGCTCCCTCTGTGTTTCTATTTGGTGATGGTCTCCTGGGCCCGTTTCCTTCTGGTGGCCCTGTGGGTCTTCAGTGGCAGGCCTCAGAATCCAGGGTCCCTTTTGCATACAGCACAAGCCTCAGATGCTTGTCCAGGACCCCTTCCAGCCCAGCTCTTGTCCACAGCCTGTGTTTCCTTTTCTGTGTCTGCCCTAGAGCCTGTCAAGTGAGCCATGGCCAACCTGAGCCCGCCATGCACCTGTAGCCCCAGGGTGCATGCCCTCTCTGCCCCCACCTGTAAGGGAGGAGGGAAGGCAGGTGGGTGAGGGAGGTGCTTGAGACTGATGTGCTCAGGCATCACTGAAGAGGCAGGTGGGCACTGAGCTGAAGGGAGGCAGTTCCTTTGGGACCAGAACTCCTCTCGGAGGGAACTTGGGGGCTGTTCTGTAGTTCTCTGTTAGCTCGGCCTGCCTCCGAATGAAAGCTGTGCCTGTTTTCCATAGTTAAAGTTAATTTGAGGATGCGAGATTTAATATCATACTGCGCACGTGGGACCAGCTTTGTGTGCAATGAAGAGGCAGGTTTGAGGGCACTAGAAAAGCTGCATTGTTCTTTAAGTTTCTAGTTCTTTGACTCACCAGTGTGACATTATGATTATTTTTCGCGAAGATGTGGCATGATTAAGTCCTGTGTTTAAGTCTGGGATGAAAATCAGAAACACTGTACGTCGTTAAAAAAATTTATCCTGACGCTTGTTAAGACGGCAAGGATGACTTCATTCGGGACTGTTGGGATAGGCGTCAGGACTGTCGCAGCAGAGGAGCGCGATCAGGGAGAGATCTCAAGTGAGACTAGGACAGGAACAACCGGGGATGTGTGGCCAAGGAGCGGGGGCGGGAGTTGGTGGACCGAAAATTACTAAGCATCGGAGATTCTCGTACGCCAGCGTGACACGATTCCTGCTGAAGGCAGGCCGGGGCTCGCACCTCCGAGGAGCAGAGGAGGATCAGACATTGATCTCTGATCCCTGGTATTGGGAGAGTCTCTCTACACTGACTCTGCAGGATTCCAGGCTATGCAGGTCCAACAAGGATGGGGGCGAAAGTCAAGGCCTCGTCGATTAGGGGGCTCAGTGGAGCCTGCCTACAGTTCGGTCACCGAGAGAGTCTTGGCGTTTGATTTAAAGTCTTATTACTCAACAGCTACTGATGTTTTCTGGGTCAGGCACTGGGGCTTTAAACAATTTTTAGTGGAGGATGAGAGAGAGAGTGGCAGACAGTCACAGGACACTGAAAAGTGTGGTGTGTGTTCCTTGGCTGGAAGCATTCACGCCGGGCCAGCCCGATGCTGCCAGAGTTCCACAAAGAAGCTGGTTTGGGGGTTGTTCTTGCAAGATTTCTAACAACTTGCTAGGGCCGGGAGTATTTGGGAATGGGAAGGGTGTGGGGGTGAAGGAACCGCATCTGCAAAGCAGTGAGGAACACAGGAGCCTCCTTGCCTCTCTGGATGCCGAGTTCCAGATGGGCTCAAGGGCCCCAGCGGGTCAGGAGTTGAGACTGGAAAGTAGGCGGAGGGAGCCTCTTCAAGCGTTCGCAGATGAATCCAGAAACGCGCTGTTCCATGAGGGGTGACGCCAGCAGCTTGTTCCTCAGCACCCGGTCACCTGAGGCCATCTCAGTGGTGCTTCAGAAAATAAATTTCCTCTTTCATGTTGAGCAACTTTCTAGCGTAATTTTGTATTGATACCAAAGAGAAAACTTTTTTGGTCGTGCCTTTTCCTGAAGTCTCTTAATGCCCACTTGTGGCATTCACTTAAATTTTAAAGCCTTCCAGACTAGGCAGGGTCTCTGGCAGTGAGGTGAAGCCAGAAGGGAGGTGACTAATTGAAAAAGTGGAAGGATTTTTATGATTATCACACACCTTAACATTTTTCACTTTTCCTTTTTTTTTTTTTTCTGCTGATTTTTAATGTAGGGCCATGTAGGGCCAGTGCCTATTTGTGAATGTGGTTCCACTGATTAACTTTCACGTAAGCTTCCTTTGATGTGGAGTTACGAGATTTTCTCTTTTTCCTCTCGTCTCCGCCTTCCTAATTTTGCCGAATTTTTAAAGCTCTTTACCTTTATCATCTTTCTAAAAGATGGGATTTCCTTTTCCAGAAATGGTTCTTCCTTTTTGGCACTCAAATGCATTGTTTCATTTTGTATTTAATTACCCAGCTGACCTTGGGACTGTGCTCTCTGATGCCTGCGTGTAGGAAGAGAGCCCAGATGTCTAGAGAGAAGCCAGTCAGCCCTGGAGACTGACTGGTCAGCATATTTTATGGAGATGCCCATGAACTTGGGAATTTATTTCCCTAAAAAGAATTTTAGAGGATTTCTGCTGTACTTGAGTTCTCAACCCAAACGCACACGTTGCCCACCGCAAGGTTTTGAGAGGAACACCCATGATATACATGCCCAGGTCCCACCTTCTGGACCTACAGTTTAGGAGAGACGGTGACTGTCTGGTAACACGGTACAGAAAGTGAGATGTGCCCCTTGGGTGCCAAGACACGGAGTTCCTGGGGACAAACGGGGAGTAGCAGCGCATGCATGTAAGCTTCAACAATTGACCCACAGGAACAAAATCTTACACGAGACTGCCAGTCTTTTTGCAATCAGAAGAGAATCCAGAGGGGCTGCGTTTAAGACTAGAATTCAGATGTAGGTTTGCCGTGGTGTCTCCATACTAAGGTAGAAGTTTCCTGGTTTGTGTCTCGTAGTTGATCCAGAGGTGGCTCTTCTAGACCTGTGTTCATGTCATAGACCAGGCCCTTGGCCTTTACAAGACAAGGTTGACCAGGTGGCATAAACCCTGTTTTGTGGCATCTCTGTATTTAAATCAAAGTAATTGGAAGTTGTGTGTGTGTGTGTGTGTGTGTGTGTGTGTGTGTGTGTGTGTGTTTAGCTCAAGGAAATTTTTGGTATATAGCTGGTTTGGGTTGGTATATGAGCTTGAAAACCTCAAAAGTGCTTGTCAGAGATGCTGTGCCTACTTGGGAGACATGTCTCCGTGTTCAGTTATTCAGCTCAGTGGTCTCTCGATGTGTTGTGCTGTTTCAGTGTCTCTGGCCCACACGTGCAGGAGCAGTGAATGTGCGCGCAGTGAATGTGCACGTTCGCCCGAAACCTGGTTCGGAAACGAATGAACAAAAACCCAGCAAACAAACAAGTAGACTCTAAAATCCAGAGAACAAACTGGTGGTTGCTGAAAGGGAGGTGATTCGGGGATGGGCGAAACAGATGAAGGGGGAATAAGAGGCACAGACTTCCATTCATAAAATAAGTAAGTCACGGAGAGAAAAAGCACAGCAGAGAGAGTACAGTCAATGATATTGTGGTAACGTTGTCTGCTGACAGATGGTGACCACACTCACCGTGGGGGGCCCTGAGTAATGGGTAGAAGTGTCGAATCACTAGATCGTGCACCGGAAACCAATATAACATTGCATGTCAACTCTCCTTTCACAATAAATAATAATAATACAAAACCCTGCTTTATAACTGTATGGAGAAGCCAAATGCTTGGTATCGTAGGGGCTCTTCGGGGCATTTGAAAACATGTTTGTATTGTCTACGGCCATACCACCCTGAACGCGCCCGATCTCGTCTGATCTCGGGAGCTAAGCAGGGTCGGGCCTGGTTAGTACTTGGATGGGAAAACATGTCTGTATTGATGAGAGTGAGAATTCTTTTGCTTTCACGTACAAGTTTTTCCTAAGTTCAGCATTGGGCCTACTTTCTCTGACTTTGACATTTTATGGCCTTAGGAATTTGTCAGAGAAATGTGTTTTGTTTACACTGACTGTATGATAGGGAAGCATGGATAACTGTTCAGGGGGCTTTCAAATTTATCTCTTCGTGCTAGATTTTTAGCTATTATGAAATTAAACCGAAAGGAAAGCAATGGGAGGCATTAAAATTGAAATTTGAGAATCGGAACGTCTTGATTTCTTAAAAGGAAATTTGCTATAATCTCTCTCTGGATAAGAATTAAGAAAAATATTTACATGTATTATATGCAAAGTGTAAGAGTAAAATTAGCCATCGTTGAAAAGATACAGTACCCTGACAATACTTCAGAACTGTTTTAGGATTAAAAGTAGGACCCATTTATAAGAAAATCTTTTCATTTGGTTTTTGTAATGTTAATTTGATAAGTTCAATCTGTTGCTCTGAAAGCCAGTAAAGAGGGTGGGAGAGCCCACTGGCGCCCTGCTCATCAGATTAATGGTGCCGCTGGCCCTACATCGCCTTGTTTGAACATTTAATGCTCTGTGTTGACGGTTCCGTCATTTCCTGAAAGGCAGATGAAACTCCTTCCTCTTATGCACACATGTGGGCAGCGAGGTCCTTGGCAGGAATGACACTGTAACACAAAACACCACACTGTCACGGTTCACCCCTGTACCTTTTCAGGATCTGCACTTTCTCTGCAGGACCGTCCACTCTCCCCTCCCACCCTCTTCTCCTTGGAGATGATTTAGATTTTTTTTTTAATGTTTTATTTATTTTTGAGAGAGATCGAGCACGAGTAGGGAGGGACAGAGAGACAGGGAGACAACAGAATCCGAAGTGAGCTCCAGGCTCCGAGCTGTCAGCACAGAGCCCGACATGGGGCTCAAACCCACGAACCGTGAGATCATGACCTGAGCCAACGTTGAACGGTTAATCGACTGAGCCACCCAGATGCCCCAAGATGATTTAGATCTTAATCTGGTCTCCAAAATTGGACCCTAAATCTCCAAAAGATGTTCTGGTGTTTAATGCACTGTGTCACGGCAAACAGTGCCCAGTTGGGAGACAGATATGCCCTTCCCAGATCCTAGTGGGTGGTCCCAGCCTGGCCTGGGACAGAAGCAGACGCCAGACACCTCTGAGGCCCCTGGTGGAGGAGTCCTGCTCTCTGGGGGCCTGTCTTCTCCTGAGTAAGGCCCTGCTTGAGCCCGGTACTGTTTAGATCCCTTCCACAGCAGAATTCCTGGCCCATTTCAGGTCTCCCAGACTTCCACGTAGATGCAAGCTTTCCCCACCCTCCCTCTTAGCGAGCACATGACCGTACAAATACCACCATCCCTGGGACATCCTGCCGTCCAGACCTCTCAGCCTCCTTATCTGTGCTGGGAGCTGCTCCCCTGGGGAGGTCTCCTTCTTCTGCTGCCCGTCTCCCCAGAGTTGTCACAGCCCAGGTAAGGCTGTGTGGTGCCAGGCTGGGGGGCGGGCAGGCAGCCCTCTAGTTGACTCAGTAATGGCCCCTGGACGGTAATGGGACACCAACCTGCTGGGCTGGTTCCGTTTACGTCTTTTGCCTTTTGACCCAGGAGAAAATCCGTGGGGAAGTGGCCACAGATTTCAAGTCTACTTGCTAGATGAGGTTACCGTATTTCTAGCTGTACCACAGGATGAGTCTCAGATTGTGTTTCTTGATCCAGTCCTGTTGACTTTGTGGTTTGTGCAAATTCAGAAAACCACTTGACTTTCTGCCCTGGTCTGGCAGCTCCTTGGGCTTACATTTACTTTTGTTAATCCTCGCGAGTATTTTAGGACCTGACTGGCACGTGCTTGAGTGCCAGGCCACTGGCCAGCTCTCTCTGTGCCGTGGATCCTGCCACCTGGTTCTTCAGTCTCTCGGGAGGTGACCTGGGAGTTTTGCTGAGCCCGCTCTCTGCAGGATCTCAGTGTGGGATTATCTGCATCGTCTTAGCAATGACACAGCTGCACCCGTGCTTCTGTGTTTCTCTGAGCATGTCCAAGGCTTGTTGGAACTCCCAACCTCATGGAGGACTTTCTTTCATGCTCGATGTTAACGCTTTTTAATCAATGAGATGGCTCGCGATGTTAAAAAAAATTCCTTTCGCATCTCCTGTTCTAGATCAAAGGAGTACCATATTCTGCGTTTCTTATCACAGTCCTGGTGGTAATTAAAACTGAGGATTAGGACTTGTGTTTGCTAGGAACGGGAGCCTGTTGTATCCTACCCTCCCCCACCCCAACCCGCCCGCCTAGTACAAAGAAGGGATGAGGCAGCCCATCCAGCATTGAGCAATTACCCTGGGAAAGGCCGGAAGTGGGGATGGCGCTTTCCCTCAGTGGCTGAGCTGTAAATCGGGTGGGATGGCTGGATGGCAAGTAAATAGTTGAGCTTCGTTGCCTCCTCTTTCTGGGTTTGTTTGATGGGGAACAACTTCTCTGACCGTTGATATCATGGAAATTTGATAACCCATTTGTATTACTTAAACTGCATATTTTGTAAGCGTTGTCAAAGCGAGGGAGTAATTTGTAACAGAAGCAGAGTATGTAGAAACTGTTCTCATAAAAGCGTTCTCTAAATTGCTTGGCTCGCAGCTATGGAGGTTGCTATAAAGAATGATTTCTCATATTGGATTTCCAAAGCCGCGGGAGTGGTCACAGAGCAGGCAAGGGACAGCGTGATGATTTAAGACTATTTAATGCCTCAGTTGTCAGGAAATAGAAGAAAATAAACTCCAGTGGGCTGCTAGCACACATCACCACAATCTCTTAATGCCCCAAACTAGGAGGCTGATTTATCTCCCGTTATGTCTTATTAGATGGCAATCGGAAGAAGAGAAATAAAGGTACGGCCAGAGCCAGTGGCAGAAAATTAATCTGAAATGAGTGTGATTCGGGCAGGCCTGCGTTGTTCTTAAGTTCGAGCCAACCTCGGATCCAAAGCTCCTTCAGGGGGTTTTATTCCTTTGAGTCACAAATACGTGAATATGGTGGAACGGGGTAAGAATCGGTCAGGGGGACCCCGTGCTTCCCAGACGCTGTTGTGCACACAGATCTCCCAAAGAGCTGATCCAAATGCAGATTCAAATCCACAGGACCCGGGAAGGAGCCTGGGACTCTGCATTTCCAGCAAGTTGCCAGGGGCGTCCACGACAGCTCTTCTAGGGTCCACCCTTAGAGGAGCACACCCCTGGTCCCTCCGTGCTGATGGCAAACCAGCTATACGTCGTCCTTTACCGAGCACCTCCCGTGTCCACCTGTGATGAAGAGGGAGCTGACCCCTCCCCGGTTAGCGTACTGTCCTGAGTGTTTGCCATTCCTCCCTGGAGGAGGGACTTTCTGTGTCTTTTCAGTGAGGTCCGTTCCCTTGTTGTATTGTCCTCAGTGAAGGGAAAGAGGGTTCTGGGACTTACTGAAATGATTTAAATTATTGTCTCCTTCCCAACTTCCCTTCGGGCCTGAGTCATCCGTATGCCTTTTCGCAGGTGTCCTGGGCCTTCTCACTCTGTAAGAGGTGGTCTCGGGTTTTCTCTGGATATTTGGAATGGTTTTGCAGTCTTACAACCCGTGATGATCAACCAGTCTTATTTAATCTTGCCCAGTGCTTCTGGCGCCCACAGCAGATAAGGCTTTCCCAATTTTACAGTGCAAAAAGGAGGCCAATTAGCCCGCCGTTCACTCACCTAGAAAAGTAGCCAGTGGAGATCAGCAGTAATGGGCATCTTGGTCGCGTACCAAAATCCGTGTGCTGAGAATAACAAAGCAGTGTGCTGAGCCCTTCCTGTGTCATAAGGACATTGACTGTGTGTGTGTGTGTGTGTGTGTGTGTGTGTGTGTGTGTGTGTGTGTTTAATTAAAAAAAAATTACTTTTAATTCTGACACGGTACCTAAAACTTAAAATGTACCATCTTAAACATTTTTACGTGTACAGTTCACTAGCATTACCAATATTCATAGTGTTGTTCCCATTTTTTATCTTATAAAATTGAAACTTTTCCCCCATTAAACACTAGCTTTCCATTTTCTTCTCCCCCCAGCCCCCAGGATCCACGATGCTACTTTTTTTTTTTCTGTGAATTTGACTACCTCAGATATCTCCTAGAAGTGGAATCATACTGTATGTGTCCTTTTGTGATTAGTTCATTTCACTGAGTGCAACATCCTAAGGTTCAGGCATATTGTAGCAGGTGTAGGTATTTCCTTCCTTTTTAAGACGGAATGATACTCTGTTGTGCAGATGGACCACGTTTTCTTTGTCTGTTCATCCACTGATGGATAATTGGGTGGTTTCCATTCTTTAGCTGTTGTGAATAACGCTGCTGTGAACAGGAGTGTGCAAATACTGTGTGTGACCCTGTTTTTAATTTTGCGGGGGGGATTTCCCTCTAAGTGGGACTGTTGGATCTCGGTCATTCTATTTTTACTTTTCGAGGAACAGCCATTATGCTTTTTATATCACTTATAACATTTTACAGCCCCAGCAATGGTGCACAGAGATTCCAGTCTCTCTACAAGTGCTCACCAACACTTGTTTTTTTCTTCCTTTTTTTTATAGTAGACATCCTAATGGGCGTGAGGTCTGCTTTACTTTGTTTCTTATTTAAATACATTGGCTTCCCATTATACTCCTCGCACAACTCCTCAGTCTGTTCTCATTTTACAGACAGAGTCTCTGGGGCGCTAAGGACCTTGTCCCAGGTCACAGAAGCAGGAACGGAGCTGACCACGGGTCTCTCAGTTTTGTCCTCGTGCAGCCTGCTGGCGGTGCTGGCCCCAGGAGTCCACGAGGACGTGAACCTAAGGAGACTTCGAAGGGCCTAAAAGGACAGTCCTCTGTTGACTGCTCAAGTTTGAGTTGTTTAAAGCCAAGAAAATGAGGCGCGCCTGGGTGGCTCAGTGGGTGAAGCATCCGACTCTGGCTCAGGTCATGATCTCATGGTTGGTGGGTTCAAGCCCCGCGTCGGGCTCTGTGCTGATGGCTCGGAGTCTGGAGCCTGCTTCGGATTCCTTGTCTCCCTCTCTCTGCCCCTCCCCTGCTGACACTCTGTCTGTCTCCTCCTCAAAAAAATAAATATAAACGTTAAAAAAAATTTTTTTAGGTCAAGAAAATGACCAACGACGTCTCCGAAATCCCCCTAGGTCATCAGAGCCTTTGTCAAAGGAAATACTGCCTCCTCAAGGAAAGGAGGTCATTTCTCATTGCCTGATGTTGTCAGGGGTTTGCCTGGGACCTAATCCTGCTCTTTCAGGTCTCGATCCACACCCACCCTCCATCCCGTCAGTCTTGACCTCTCCCTTTTTGGCCTCCCTCCCCCCACCTCCCCCAGCCCTCTTGCCCCTAATCTTCTCTAGCTTCCCTTTGGAGATGCCTGCCAGTGCCGTTCTTGAGACCCATTCACCTATGGGCAGGGGGATCTAATCTGGAACTAAAGACCCAACCTGGCATCTCCTGGACCCTCGACCCCCATGGGCTCCCGTCTGCGTGGTTCTGAGTTGGTACATGTTTTCATTCGGCTTCACCCCGCTTCCTTATCTCTGGCACAGGAACTTTGCGCTCTCACCGGCCCACAATCAAGCACCCCTCCCTTGTCTCGGGCTTCCGTCCGTTCTTCCCTTCTACCCTGTGCGTGTCCAAGCCGTCTATGCATATCTGCATTCCATCTGGGTCTGTGTGTGTGTGTGTGTGTGTGTGTGTGTGTGTGTGTGTGTGAGAGAGAGAGAGAGAGAGAGAGAGAGAGAGAGAGATGTTTGTAGAGCAGCTCCTTGTGATGTACACAATTGATTTGTTTTGTGAAGAGGTGTTGTGTGGAATAGATTTTATGTGGTAGTGTTTGGAGCTTTGCACCCTCTAAAGAAAATAACATTTCATGCCCACAGATATCGAAATTGGAAATATTTCTCTTGACTTAAAAGCATCTTGTACACACCTGTTTTTGCACTTGGGATGATGAGCCTGCTGACGATCTGAAATTCCTTCAGGGGCCTGGGTCATTGTACTGATGACCGTTTTCAGTGCATCCTGAAAAGAAGAAAAGGCAGACCACAGAAATGCTCTCCTTGGGACTGAGAACGTTTCGAGGTGGTGACATTGTGGGTATGGGTGTGTGTTTGCCTTGATAGACCATTTTTCTCACAATGAGCCAAAGGAAGGAAACAAGAATGACAAAAGGCCCAAGCTGACAGCCACTTAGAAATGAATGATGGTTCCTCGCGGGGGGTTCTGGACGAGCTGTGGACAAGCTTTGCCTGCTGACTTCTGAGATGAACATCACACTGGTGTTGGGGAAAGTCCAAAACATTTTTAGCAACTTACATTATACATGAGTTTCGTTCAGTTGTGAGTTATTCTGAATGCTCTCTGGCCCCAAAGCTGCTGCCCCTGTAAGTAATTTTGAGTACATGTGTATATGTAGGCAAAGCCACATGTTTTCTGTCTCCGTTAGGTTTCTGTTGAAAACTAGGAATCACGATGTGACAAAATCCCATTACTCTCAAATTGAGAGGGGCCACCTGGGCCACAGGAGGACCTCGAGGGAGGCTGGCTTTCGGTCTCCCTATATTCCTCTTGGAAATGGCTATGAGGGCAGGAACCTTGTCTGTCTCACGTGGAAGTTCCTGTATGTGGGAGCCCTGGGCGGGCTCACCCCTCCTGGGACTGGCAGAGGGGCTCAGCACTGGCATTTATGAACACACACACACTATACGGGCTTGTTGTGTTTAGAAGGCATGTGCTGTGTCTCTACTTTGCGCGTTGGGGATTCAGAGATGAAATATTTGGGTTCTGCTTTTAAGACAGTTGCTACTCAGATGGGCAGATAGACCCAGGTAAGCAGTGTAGACAATCGTGGTCATGATACAGTGATTACATAGTATGTGAAGCAGGGAAGCAGGCCCTCCGTCCCCAACCAGTGGGTCCTGGGCTTACAGTTGTTCTGGGCCAGCTCTTTTTCCCTTATGCTTGTATGGTTATCCACTTGGCACAGGGGAGAGCTGTCCCCTCATCCATGTGAGGACTGGGGTGGTGGTGGCAGGGAATGTTGGCCAGGGAAAAAAAACTCTAAACGTACATGTAGATTCATCCATCATGACAACCCTGTTCTCTAGCCTGCTAAAAGTAGATGTGAAATAGCCCACGGAAATGAACCTGCTATGGGCTGAATTAAGCACCTTCCTCCCAAATTCATTTGTTGAAATCCTAATCCCCGATACCTTCTGAATGGGACTGTATTTGGACATAAGGCCTTTACAGTGATAATTACAGTTAAAATGAGATCATTAGAGTGAACCCTAACCCAATATGATGGATGTCCTTTGGAGAGGAGTGGATTAGGATACAGGTGTTCACAGAGGGAAGATCACATGAGGACACAGGGAAAAGGCGGCCATCCATCCACACGCCAAAGAGAGAGGCCTCAGGAGAAACCAACCTGGCTGCCCCCCGATCATGATTTCCAGCCTCCAGAACTGTGAAACAAGAATGTGCTGTGTAAGCCCTTCCCGTGATAGGACTTGGTCATGGTGGCCCCAGCAGATTGATAGGGCGCCCTGTTATCTTCATCCGTTATGAGGGCTGCCGCTGGAGTCCCATGATTGAAATTCAGTGTGCCACGTGGCCTTCTGTGCCAGGCGCGGACAGGCGTTTGTGTGTCCTCTCTTGCTTAGAATCTGGGGGAAAGGCCAATGATGGACTCTATGGATGCAATGGTGAAACTCCATGATACTGGTTAGAAGGTAGGAGGCAGGTATTGAATTCTTGTTTTTAGAAATCAAAATCGTGTTGAAGACAGGTAGAAAAAGCCACCTGTGTTCTGTTTGGCTTTGTTTTTGATTCATTTGGAATAGAGCATTAAAAACTCAAAAGGCTTTGCTTCCTTTCTTCTTGCTGTTTCCTATTTGAAAGTACTGTGTTTGGGTTGTTATTTTTGTGATACTTGG
This sequence comes from Felis catus, assembly GCF_018350175.1. Taxonomy (NCBI): domain Eukaryota; kingdom Metazoa; phylum Chordata; class Mammalia; order Carnivora; family Felidae; genus Felis; species Felis catus. Next base: position 82,618,260 of record NC_058378.1, read on the forward strand.
GCTTTTGTTTTTTTTTTTTTTTTGAACTGTTGGTGATTTGGGCCAAGAAAGATAGCATTTTGCTCCAAAGGGCAGTGGTACCAAGATAACTGAAGCTGGGCCTAGGGAACAGCATCATCCTCTAGAGAAACTGAAACAGAGATGGGGAGCCGCTCTCCCCTCGCGTCCCCCCTCCCTGCAGCCCTACCCCGAATGCACCTGCCTGGTGCACTTGCAGACGGACTTGGAAACCAAGAACAAAGACCCCTGACCACCCCTGGCTAGCCATGAAAACCATGTCGGCATGGAACGTAGAAATTCCCCTTAAATAATGAAATGTGTTCTCTTAAATCCTGTTCCCTGCTGTCATTAGCTAAAACGAGCTGATGCTTCTATGTACATTCTTGTATCCTTTTCCTGGATGATTTCCCAACATTTGACAGACCTTAGTAAAGCTATTTTGAGACTTTGCTGACAGTTTTTCTGGGCCCACACTATGTATTTCAGCCATTTCAGTCTTAACTCTGTGACCTCATTAAATGTGTATTTTTGTATGAGCCTGTGGGTATGGGTACAGTGACACACACTGTGTTCTTATTCAAGAATCCCAAGTTAAAAACAACCCTGCTCTTTAACTGCACTCTCTGTGCATCTGAGTTTGGCCCCCGAGAGAAAGGCTTGGTCCACTACAACCTTCTTACAAAAAAAGCATGGAAACGATGTGTGTGTGTGTTTTTTCCCTACAATTTCTAAAATTTCCTATAATATGGAACCCTTTGATCTGTTGAAATCATACAGCTTTTTCTCTCTTCAGTTGCCTTGCCATGTTCACAGAGGTAATTGTCAAACATCCAACCCGGATCCAGGCGTCTTGATCCGTACGCAGGGTACTGATCCCCTGATGTAACTAATAAATTAAGAAAGTGACAGTGTGTTCTGGAGAATGCATGTTGTCCAGGGTAGGAGCTCTGGATTCTAGATCAAGCTCACTCATCGGTGATGTCAAGAAGGTAATTCACTCAAACCACCTTGTGCTGCGCCTTCCGGGTTGGCCGTTTAACACGATAACCTGTCTCAGAGCCATCTCATGGGGTTTGGACAGTTGGAGTGATGAATCTTGCACGAAGCCTTGCAAACTCTGGAACGTGCCTGCAGATTCTGCGTGCCTCTCACATGCGGCTGGGGGTGCCTTTCCTGCTCCGCATGTTACTGCAGGACGCCTGAGTTCTTACGTGGACACCTCAAGGTGTTTGAACAACAGCGGCCACCCTGCGGAGACGCACTCAGTGGTCACCACCAGCAGAGTTGGCTGCCGTTCTAGCACCCGCAGGCTCTGCCTTGGCTGTCAGACGATGAGGAGCACAGCAGCCTTCGAGCCGTTAGACTGAAGGCAGACAGGATCTCTAACTTGCCTCAGTATCTGGGGCAAGGACCCCACTCAGCGGTTTGTAACCTTGCTCTTCTCCCACCTTCAAGTAGAAATGTACATAAGGACACAACTGGAAACTGACTCACTAAATTCAACGGCATTCAGATTTTACATAAACGAGCTTGGGGATCGTTTGCATGGCAACGTTTGTTCATTCTTGCTCTGCTCAAGTGTTTCCTGCATGCCTACTAATGGACCGCGCGGAGCGCTAGCTGCTGGGGATGAACGTGAGCAAAAGCAGAGGTGGAGCCTACAGGCAGGAAGCTGAGAGTCCCAGGGGAGACGCGGGACATTGCTCAGACTACCAAAGGAGAGAGCATCCACTGACTGACGCAGCCCAAGCACTCTGCCAGAGAGGCACATGGGTCTGTAGGAGCGTGTTTGGGGGGACTAGCGGGTCTGAGAAGGCTGGGAAGGGAAACAGTTGGAAGGAGCTAGCCACGTGTTTCGGGGAAGGAAGCAGACGCCCTCCAGGGAGAGGGAACTCCCCTTGTGAGTGGGAAGGCACTGAGAAAAGGTCAGTGGAACCTAGTACTGCGTTCATCCCATCAGTTCACGTGTCAGGCCCCCAAGGCCACCTCTCATCACCACTTTCCCTCCTACTCCTTCCAGCTACAATGACGCTCACCATGCTTTGGCCTCAACATGGTGCTATTCTCTCATTTTGTAAGGTATTTGACTATTTGCATACATTTGTGCCAGGCCCTGTTGTAGACATAGACAGCTAATGTTGACTGAGACCAACGGGGCCCCTGCCTTCATGGAGTTTGCCTTCTGCTTGGGCGACAGACAGCTCAGATGACAATCCAGCAAGCGTAGGACAAGTCTGCCTAGCATCAGTGATCTGAAACAGACATGGCAAGGGCCGGAGAGTGCCTGCTGGTTGCGTTGCTCCTGGTGGGGAGGTGGGGATACCTTCCTCGGAGGGTGGGCATGGGTGTCCTCAACTGGGATGCTGACATGACCTTGCCAAGGGTTCCCCTCTCGGGCTCGCTCCTACCTGCCTCCTCTCCACCCACAAAACTCAAGCTTCCCCAGGGACAGGGGAGGGAGGAAAAGAGAACTAAGAAATGAAAAGGGACAAAACCAACAGAGATCGCCAAAAGCATGTGGTGCGAACACTGATCACATCAGTAAGAAAATTGTTTCCATCCCTGATTTGCTTTTCCTTTAAATAGGACATTCAGTCATAGCTTCACCATAAAATTGATTTATTGTGTGGAAATAATTTCCGTAGCAGGGGAACTAATTTGATTGTGTAGCATAAAGAAAATGTATGTGGGACAATAGGGAAGAATAGAGCCAAAATGAATCCAATATATTTTAATCTCTGCAATACAGATTATATTTTCAATTAAGAAGCTCAACTTGCGTGTGTTCGGCTGGCGGGAGCTTCCCGGAGCACTTTCTGTGTGTGTTTATGGGTAATAAGTCGCTTAGCATTAAGAAGGTAGACAATCATTAGCCCATGATCACCCAATTGCTTCCGTTAATAGCAAAGTCAATGCGCATCGTCGCCATGGCCCCATTCGGGTGTAAGAAGTGGAGAATGGAACAGTTGTGTTGGCAAATGTGAGAGAGCTAGACAGAACAAGGAAATCCTCTCTTCCATCCCCTTCCACCCCAGCAGTGCCTGGGTCCCTCTAATCATGGTCAGAGGGGAAGGTAGCCTTTGGATCATCACTGCCAGGCCCTCTGGAAGCGGACGGAGTACGGCCTTGTGTCTGTGTGGCTTTGTCTAAGGACCTAAGGATCATGGGCTTTGCAGCAGACTTTCGTCTTGGCTCCGTGGCTTGTTTCCACATTTCTTGGTATTGCTCACCACCTCTCAGCCTCCTGGACTCCTGGACTCCTAGGCAAAGGGGAAGTGAGGATGCCAGCCCTGTCTGCTTTTCTCGGATCCCGTTTAATCTTAAGTCCAACCCACGAGGTGGAGCCATCATCGTTCATATTTTATAGGCAGTAGAATCGGACTTTTTTCTTAAAATGTTTATTTTATTTGTTTTGAGAGAGAGAGAAAGAGAGAGCAAGCGGGGGAGGGGCGGAGAGCGAGAATCCCAAGCAGGCTCTACGCGGTCACTGTGGAGCCTGACGCGGGGCTTGAACTCACGAACCGTGAGATCCTGAGTTGCAGCCAAGATCAAGAGTTGCAGCCACACAGGTGCCCCAAATCAGGCTTTTTGTACAAGAGTAGATAAGAGTAGATAAGGCAACAGCCAGCACCCTCCTGTACCTAGCCTGAGCTCATGGCTTCTCTTTCTGCCTCCAGGTAGGCGTCTACTGAGCAGAAGACTCTGGGGCCTGGCTCTGGAGACTCTCACTTTGACCACCTCCCCTCTTTAGCACAGACATACGATCGGGAGAAGTACAGCAAAGAAATAAAGGGGTCATTTAAAAAAAAAAAAAAAAAAAACAAGGAATCTGGCAGGGAGAGCAGAGGCAGATGTGGAGTTTGTGGGGTTTTTTTTCTCTTTTTTTTAAATAATCTATTTCGAGCCTTTCCAGAAGGCTGGCTGGGTAGGCTGGGGCCGTGGACACACAGGGGCCGGTGCAGCCAGAGAGCAGTTGTATAAGTGGCACGAGATGCCCAGGGCTCCCTCCTGTGCAGCCACGTGGCTGCGATCCCATCAGGTCTGATAGCATCAAATCGGACACCGTGGAGCGGGACGAAGGCCTGGAAATGAGGTCAGAGCCGCGAAGGGGGCTGGGGGTTGTGAACCAGAGGCAACCTGAGAAATGGGCCCAAGGCTGAGGGTGTGAGCAGAAGGTATAAGGAGCCCAAAACCAGGACGTGGGAAGCTCAGTGAAGGGGAGAGAACCATGATGTCAAATCCTAGGTTCAAACTCGGGGACCCCGGGATCCTTTGGGCATTCATCTGTTCTAGAATGAATTTATGGAGCAGCACCCTGTGGTATGGAAACGAGTCAGACCCAGGCCCAGCCCACAGGAACCCTGCACCTCTGCCCTCCCTTGTCCCCTCCCCTCCACCCCCTCCCCACCCCAGTCTCCTTCAGGGGTTCATCCTTTCCTGCCCAGAGGAACTGCTAGAGTTCCCCAAGTCTCCATGTTTGGCCTTCCTCTTTAAAAATGTTTTCTTATTCTAAAATTTCTCTTCCATGGACTCTCCTCCATTCCTCAAGGATTTGTTTATACGTGAACTCAGATCCGGCTCCAAATATACATCCCACCGTTGACCTTTTGTCTGCTCCCCGACCTGGCTGACCCCCGGGGTCCTGGGTCTCACTCCTGGCGGGGCACTCTGAGCACACTCCCCACGTCCATAAAGACCGCCGGGGATGGCCCCGGCCTTCCGTCTTGCTGTTCTGCCCAGTCGTCCTCCCAGGCCGAATTCAGCCCATCACCCTTTCCCAACCCGTATACGTCCCAGCACAGTGTGGGCGCCCCGTCTTGATAAAGATGAGTAGGCTGAGAATGAGGCAATGGGAGGTGGGCCCAAACATAATTTTAAGCCATAGGTTGGCAAACTGTGATCTGTGGGCCAGAGTGGTCCTGCCACTGGTCGTTGTTGTTGTCTGTGACCCACAAGCTAAGGGTGGATGTTGCATTTTCAAAGGGTTGAAAACAAAAAGTCAAGAAGAAGACGATCTCATGACACGCAAAAAGGACGTGAAAGTCAAATTTCAGTGTCCATAAATAAAGTTTTATTGGCACAGAGCCATTTCCCCGCTCATTTGATTTTTCCCTTTGGCCATTGTTGCTGTAACAGCAGGATGGGATCGTTGCTACTGAGACCATATGGCTGCAGGGCCTAACTTATTTACCGTTTGCTCTTTACAGAAGAAGGTTGCCGATCCCTGGTCTAAACCATTTAGTGTGGAAAGTGCCATGTCTGTGACGGGCAGTTATTCACATGCAGCTATCAGTAATCAATAATCGATAATTCTGATGTGAACCGGGAACCCATAAAGTACAGGATGGTATGAAGAACACAGAAGGCGGCTTACCTGTAGGGTCTGCCTTCCAGGAGGTAGGGTCATTGCCGTGGAAGGAATAGTGGAAAACAGAAACCCTTGGGAATTAACTCCGGCGGCTGTAGCAGGAGACACGCACCGTGATGATACCTTGGATCACTAAAGGTGTTCTGATTGCCAGATCGCTTGGTTATTTCAGTGTGGTAGGCAGAATAAGAGTCCCCCAGAGGGGTCCGTCCCGCATCCCCAGATCCTGGCAGTAATGATGTTACGGGGCAAGGGGTCACCTCTTACAGTTGCAGATGGACTGTGAGAAGCCAGAAAAGGCAAAAACATGGAAGCCTCTGGAACCTTGTCTAGAGCCTCCAGAAGCAGTGTAGCCCTTCTGACACTTCAGTTTTAGCCCAGGATGTCCCATTCTGGACGTCTGACCACCAGAGCTGTAAGATAATGCATCTAGGTTGTTTTAAGCCACCAAATTGTAGTAACTAACATGTTACAGCAGCCGTAAGAAGCTAGTACACTCAGGAATATCACTTTTGAATTTCCTACTTAAAAAAAAAAAATGCCAGGAGGTGCCTGTGTGGCTCAGTTGGTTAAACATCCAACTCTTGGTTTCAGCTGAGGTCATGATCTCACGGTTTGTGAGTTCGAGCCCTGTGTCGGGCTCTACGCTGACAGTGTGGAGCCTGCTTGGGATTCTCTCCCTCTCTCTCTCTCTCTCTCTCTCTGCCTCCCTCTCTCTCTCTCTCTCAAAATAAATAAACATTTAAAAACAAAACATAAACCCGCTAGGACTCCTTCTGGCCTCCCTTGTGTCGTTCACACATCAGCTTGACTTTCCCTGTCCTTGGCCTTCCCTCTTTCCAACCTGTGTCAGACAGGGGTCCGGGATTCCAGGCGAGGGCCACTTATGGCCCCGAGAATAAATCAGCACAAAGCTGGAGTGCTGCACCTTCCTCTTGATTTAACTTGACATTTGTGGACTGTGTTCTAAATGGCAGTTTCATAAAGATTTTCTTTATCTCGATGTAAAAAAGTCACTAGACTCATCGCAGTTATAAATTTCTGATGTTGCTTAACACTTTAGGCAAGTGGGACCACTCAGCCTGGAGAACTGAGAAGGGCGTTTATTTTGCTGAACCCACCCCCCCCCCCACCGTTCTTGACAAAGCTCTGCCCTCCTCTCTGCAGAGTTCCCTGGCCCCCTTCGGCCCTCTGTCCCCCTTGATGGTGTCCTGCTCACGGCAGGGGCAGGGTTTGGCAGTGCGGAAGGCCGAGCAGAGAAAACGGTCAGTGGCGCGGCCTGCGCCCGGCCCTCGATGAGGATTTCCCTGGTGCCCTTCACTGTCTTTTGCAAATCCAAGGTGCTCCAGATGTCATTGGGCCATTCCACGTTAGAGTCCCAAGAATCCCAAAGAATAATCAAGTCAAACATTTACAGGGTGAACTGCAGTCACTTCCCATAGGTAGAAGGTTCCGCCTCCAGGGTGCCTGGGTGGCTCAGCCGGATAAGCGTCTGACTCTTGACTTTGGCTCAGGCCATGATCTTATCATTCGTGAGTTCGAGCCCCACATCGGGCTCTGTGCTGCTGACAGTGCAGAACCTGCTTGGAACTCCCTCTCTCTTCCCCCCCTCCCTGCCCTCCCCCCCTCTCTGCCCTCCCCCCAAGAAAAAGTCAAGTCCCATCTCCTCCACCATCCCCTCTCTCCAAGCCCATTCTCTCCCCGGCCTTGCCGCACGCGCGGATGTGAAGTCTGCTCGGACTTTCCCGCTGACCTTCTGGAGTTCTGTGGCCCCGCCTGCCCTGTGGTGCTGCTGGTCCAGCGTGCCGGCTCCTGTTTGCTGGGAAGGCTGGAGGCGTGACCTTGCCCCAGCCACCCTGCCAAGCGGGTAGGTGATGTGCTGCCGAGGCGTCCGCTCCCACGTGCGCTCTCCCTCCTCGCCCACGTTCTGGCCTCTCCGCAAGGGCCCCTGCGGTGGGGGCCGGCTCGCCCATGGGTGCTGTGGGGCTCCCGCGAAACGCATGTATTTCCTTTCAGCCCGTTGTGCTCAAACGAAGCCAGGCTGTTTCAACTGTCTTCCTTGACAGTATCTTCTCAACCCGAATATGTCATGTATAAGGGGTGCTTCCGTGGTGACACCAGGCGGCTCAGTTACCTGCGGGGGCTTCCCAGGGGAGAGTGCCTGAGTCTGCGCACCAGCCTCCACCTTCACGCCCTGTGGCCCGTGAGTCGTGGCAGGTGTGGCTTCCTCTTGCCGCTCCGCATCTTCTGGTCGGGCCACATGCCTCATGGATGCTCCAGTCCCGCCTGCCTGTCGCAGCACATGGAGGAGGAGTGCACCCGGGAGCCCCTCGCCCAGCAGGTGCCGGCAGAACTGCTTATGTGTCAGCCCTCCTGTCCTCCTGTGTGGCGAGCAGCACCTGCTTTCCCCCTGCCGCGCATTCCAGCACTCAGCTGCTGTCCGCTGTTTCTCGGGCTGCTGGGTGGGGTCAGGGTCAACTGTGAAATACGCCACGGTGCCTCTGACTCCTGCACAGTCCCTCCAAGGTGAGGTATGGCGGCAGAGGTGAAAAGAGCCGCAGTCGTAGGAAGGGCGCCGCTCACACAAAGCTGGTTCGTGATCCTTGAGGAGGCGGGAGAGGTCCTCGACTCTCCCCGGCTTGGCTATGTGTTGTCACCAGGAAGCATCAGGAAGACAAAGGTACTTCAGGCCATTGAGAAGTGTAATGTAGACGTCGATGGAGAGGAGATCCTTGTGGGAAGAGATCTCTGCTTCTGATGCCTTCAACCCCTGGCTCTGAAATGACAAAGAGACGGACTGAGCAGAAATAACCCATCTCAAATTCGGTTGACAGCCTCGCGCCAGCCACATCTCCTGGGACACGTGAAGCGGCCCTAACTGTCATCTGCCTGTCATCTCATACTTGCCGTTAATTGGGCATTCATTAAACAGCATGCCAATATGGGAATTCAGAAGTGCCTGGGAAGTTTATTTCCTGAGGGGCAGCTCCAGCAGACGGCACGTGTCCGGCCCCCACTGGGGCCCCAGGTGGGACTGGAGACTCATGCGTGTGTCATCCCACGGACGGCCCATTTTGCGGATGTGGACTTGGTCCAGTCCAGCGACAAGTCACATGTCTGTAAGCGGGAGAGCCATGCTGTTGGGAACTGGCCAAAGGCAAGTCTTAGGGTGTGTTTTACTGATTTATTTTTTTGAGATCTTGTTAGTTGCGCCTCATTAAAAATGGTGAAACTTACCTGTTCTCTTTGCTACCAGCTTATAATGAAGGAAAGTCTCAGATCAAAGTCCATCACTCCGACAGTTAGGAAGAAACACTTCTTCACCAGCTGGTACATTCATGAAGCCCCACCCCTCTGTAATTTTAGGTGCTGGGAAAATATTCCAGAGACAAGATTCATTGAAGCTTATAGTCATCATCAGGCAACCAGGGTCCTCAAAACCAGTGGCATAACACTAGAACACAGGCTCAGGCTTTAGATACTGTCACTCGACACCCAGGCTCCTTGGATCCTTAGGGGAGAGTCCCTAAAATGTTTCGGTTCATCCATGTACCTTTCTATTATCCGTTAAACTCATTATGAGGGCACAAATTTCACACACACAAAAAAAATTTCTGGGTTGTGGTTATTTATTTATTTATTTTTTTTAGTTTTTAATGTTTATTTTTGAGAGAGAGAACTAGAGAGACACACAGCGCAAGCGGAAAAGGGGCAGAGAGAGAGGGAGACACAGAATCCGAAGCAGGCTCTGGGCTCCGAGCCGTCAGCACAGAGCCCGACGCGGGGCTTGAACGCACGAACTGCGAGATCATGACCTGAGCCAAAGTCAGACACTTAACCGAATGAGCCACCCAGGCGCCCCAAAAGAAAATAATTTTTGACCATTTTTATTCTCATGTTTCTACTTTGGATCAAGAAAAGGAGAGCCAAAGCCCTCCTCTGGAATGTGGTTTTCTGATTAGAAGTTAGCAGCCCAGGTGCCTCGCTCAGTCGGTTAAGTGTCTTACTCTTGTCTTGTCTTGTCTTGTCTTGTCTTGTCTTTTCTTGTCTTTACTTGTTTTGACAGAGAGTGTGTGTGTGAGCAGGAGAGGGGCAGAGAGAGAATCTCAAGCAAGCTCTGCACGGTCAACATGGAGCCCGATGCAGGGCTCAAACTCATGAACTGTGTGAACATGACCTGAGCCAAAACCAAGAGTCAGACATTTAACCCACTAGCCACCCAGGCGTCCCAAGCATCTGACTCTTGATTTCAGCTCGGGTCATGATCTTGAGGTTCATGGATTTAAGCCCCGCATTGGGCTCTGCACTGATGTCACAGAGCCTGCTTGGGATTCTCTCTCTCTCCATCTCTTCCCACTGCCCACCCCCAAGCTTCTCTCTCTCTCTCTCTCTCTCTCTCTCTCTCTCTCTCTCAGAATAAATATTTTTTAAAAAAAGTCAGCAGCCAACTGATTTCTAGTGGATGCCTTAAACTCGTGTTCTCTGAAGTGCTTGAGAGAGGTTTACAGACCTCGTAACACATACATGGTGCTTACTATTTGCAGGAACGCTCCAGATTTGCGGAGCATTCCAGGCACTGCACACATTTTAGCTCATTGAATCTTCACCACCTAGCGAGTAGATGTACTCTCGATACCCATTTCGTAGATGAGGGAACCCAGGAAACCAGCTGAAGATTTCTACAGCTGGTTAGTAGTAGAGCCTAGATTTCCTCGCAGACTGTTCGTCCCCAGAGCCCCTGCTCTAACCAGCACACTCAGCTTCCTCCAACACCAACTGAGGCTAGAATCCCAGCCTTCCAAATCTCATTCCAGGACTTCTGTTTCGGGGAAACTTAGGGTTGCTTGATAGCTGTGGCCAAGGATATGGATGCTGTTACATCCAGGAAAGCATCAACAAGATCAAATGGTCTTAATAGTGAAAGGAGTAGGTTTTAATTGGAATATAGGGAAGGATTCTTTAGAGACCTTAGTGGAAACTGTTGTCAGAGGTAAGAGTAGGTAATGATATCTTTTATCCTTGAATATCATTTGATGGGATAATAAACCAGATTCTCGTCTTTGTGGACCTTGGCTTCTCTGTTGCAGCATATAAATGAACGGGCATGGCTGTGTGCCAATAAAACTTTATTTGCAGAAACAGGAAGTGGGCCAGACTTGGCTCACGGGCTATGGTTTGCCCACCTCTGAGACATGATGTTGTCCGACCTTGGAAGTGAAGCCGTTCAATTTTATATTTCCCTGCCTGAGGTTATAACATGGGTGTGGGAAATGTACTCTCAGTAAAAAGACAGCCTGGTCTGCTTAGTGTGGATCTGAGGAATTATGTAAATGTGAATGACTATTTAGGTACATGGGGTGGACTGTATGAGGAAGAAAATCTTTATCTGGTTCTTGAGCTCTTTTTCTGGGTTGCCACACTGAATCTGGTGACCAAATGAGCTTGGCATCAGATGACATCACGGGCTTAGAATAAGGTTATGCCAGCTAATAGAAAGCGTCACTCAGTGGGGGTGCCGGGGTGGCTCAGTCGGCTGAGCGTCCGACTCCGGCTCAGGTCATGACCTCACGGCGTGTGGGTTCGAGCCCCGCGTCGGGCTCTGTGCTGACGGCTCAGAGCCTGGAGCCTGCTTCGGATTCTGTGTCTCCCTCTCTCTCTGCCCCTCCCCGGCTCACGCTCACTCTCTAAATAAATAAATAAACAAAGAAACAAACATTAAGAAAAAAGTGCCGCTCAGTGGATCGCAGACACGGGGCCTCCTGAAAAAGCCGCTTCATTCTCGCGACACCTGGCTGGGGATCATACCTGAGCTCATCTCCTAACCTCCCCTGACCTACACTGAGTCTTTCGCCTTGTCACAAATATACTCAGCACAGCACAGAGGCCAGCCGAGGAAAGAATTCCCTGATGACACCCTGTCCCTCTGGGCTTAGTCTCAGGCTATAGGAGAATCAGAGTAGGGTCCGGAAAAACCAGTTTGACACTGAGGTTTGTGGCTCTAAAGAATCAGTGAGGGTCTCCAGGACCCTCTTCCTTACAGAATCTCCTCTGCTGGGGTGTGTGTGGAACCATGAATAGCATGCGTGATCCCTCCCGTGACTTTTGTTCTGGAAAAGGGGGTCATGCAGAATAATTAGCCTTAAGATAGGGAGGGGGGCCTAATGGAATCACAAGAGCCCTTTAAAAAGAGAGTTTTCTTGGGCTGGTAGCAAAAGAAGGAAGTGAGAGATCTGAAGCATGAGAAGGATACAGCATGCCCATGACCTTGAAGATGGAGGGGCCACGTGAGAAGGAATGCAGGCAGCCCCTCCTAAGAGCAGAGTGTGCATCCCGGCTGATAGTCCGCAAGGAAACCGGGACCTCCCACCTCCTGGCGCCTCCGCGCAAGGAACTGGCTTCCGCCTACAACCTGGATGAGCTTGGAAGATCAGAAGCTCTGGATGAGAACCCGCCCCGGCCCACACCTTCACCTGAGCTGTCTGTGACCTGAAGCAGAAGACCCCAGTGAGTCTCGAGGGAATTCTGACCCGTGGGACAGAGAGAGGATCAGCGGGCATTGTTTCAAGTCACCGTGTTTGGGGTAATTTGTTGTGCCCCAGCAGAAACCCTACCAAGATGGCAGCCTCCCCACACAGGTAACCTTCACCTGACACCTGTCAAGCCAGGAAGCTCAGCCGCCCCGCGCTGACACCCTGTCTCTGGTACTGTTAGGAAGGCGGTCTCAGAACCTGAGCACAGACCTCACCGGGCCACTCGTTTCTGTCCACCTCGGGAAGTGAACCCCTTCCAAGGAAGTCTCAGAGCTGCTCTCCATGGACAAAGATGGTGGAAGAAACTCCATACACTCAACACTTGAGTGGTGATAATTCTGAGCCTCGATGACATCAAAGAGCCGAGCTCTCAGTTGTCAGACTTTCTAAGAGCTTGACCACAGCTGAGGTTTCGTGAACATGGATCTCCTAATGTCTCCTTCGCCCACTGCCAGCGAAGGAGGTCCTTCAGAGGCCTCTTCGGAAACAAATAGCAAAAAAAGAAAAAAAAAAAAAGAAAAAGAAGAAGACAATGACGACCGAGGCCTTCATCTTTTGCATCTTTATCATATTCCCAGTAGCAGCTGCCACTCATTGAACAACGAATACGACCCAGGCCGTTTACAAACACTGTCTCCTCTGATCCCCCTGACCCACCAGAAGAAGTGAGTCAGAGTTGTTAGTTTACTTGCCCAAGGTTGCACAGCCTGTAAGTGAGGAACACGACTTAGGCAGAGGTCCCAAGGCCCCAGCTCTGTCCTCCTCGTGTGTTTCTGTGTGGGGACAAACACACAAAGAGAGGCCCACCTGGCCTAGCGAGAGGGAAACTAAACCAGTCGTGAGTAGAAGTAGCCAAACACCAACAAGGGTGGGGAAATCTAAAACGTCACCCACTGCCAGGTGGCCACGTTCAGAACATTCCCGAGCACCTAGGCCCCCACATGGACACAAAAACATGACCCAGTTTTCAGCCTGTAACAAATGAAGTTAAAGCAAATTACGTTCATCTGCTAAATGATGGCGGTGGCCTTTAGCGAGTCCTGAAAATGAACCAGGATAAATTCTCGGCATGGCTGGGATATTCCAAGCATGAGATAACTGGAAAGAAGCATTCCCCTTTGTAATTATCCTAGATTCTCCTTAGAATTTCTGCCTACTGTTGGCTCAAGGCCTCTGACCACTTAATGTTTTCCTGGGCTCCCTAGGTGGATTCAATTATACTGTATTTTATTCTATGTAAGATACATTGCTTGGTGCTATAGGGAATAAAGATTCGGCAGAGATGGGCCATCCAGGGACTCACAGCAGATCCGGGACACGTCACATCTGTGACCACTGTCATGTGTCAAGTTAAGTGAGAAGTGACATACCAGGGCCATAAAGGACTCTGGGTGGATGGTTGTTGTTGTTGTTATTATTCCTGTTTGTTTATGCTTGTTTATTAATGCCCTGCCTACTCCCAGAACAGATCTGAACAAACTTATTCTTTGGAGAACAAAGGCCAGCAGTTCTTATGCCTAAATAATGTGTGTGTGTGTGTGTGTGTGTGTGTGTGTGTGTGTGTGTCCCCAATTGTGGGGCTGAGTCACATTGTTGATAGAGTTATGGATCGAGAAATCATGACTCCCACGGCTGCAATTTCTGGAAATGTCTCGTTCCCTTTCCTTCTCATTTTTTTCTTTATTGTGGTATAATGTATATAACTTAAAATTTGCCATCTTAACCATTTATACGTGTACAGTTCATTGGCATTAATTACGTTCACAATGCTGTACAACCATCACCATTATTGATTTCCAAAATGTTTCACCACCAAACAGAAACTCCTAATTCCTCATTCCTACCGTCCACTTCCTGTTCCCACATATTTGTAGCCCCAAAACTCCAGTGACGGACATGCTCTTTCACAGGCAGTGTGGACCCATGCCCAACGGATGGGGCAGTGATCATCCCCTGCCTTTCTTCCTCTGCCCTCTAGCCCACTCATGGTCGTCCTTGACTCCTCCAGTTAGCGTTCATGAGAACAACTCGAGGACTCCAGGGGAGGAGGGGAGAGGCTTGCCAGATGGACCCCGGGTGCTGGTGGAGGGGTCTCGGGGGAGCCATGACCTTTGCTTATCTGTCATGACCAGTTCTTAAAGTCAGGGCATACCCGTTCCTTCTCTGCCTCCTCCAGCGACAGGATTCTCACTTCCAAGTAACCGCTGGCAGACATTCCTGATGTGTCTGTCTTGGGAGTTTTTCCCCATGCCCATGGTACTCCTAAATCCGTCAGCACTTATTCTGTGATATTGACATAGGTAAGCCAGGCAGGGTTGGGGAGGGGGAAGAGAGTAAGAAGGAGGAGGAGATAGAAAGTAGAGGGAAAGGGTGGCTTTCTGAATTTTTAAAACTTGACCCTGAAATAAGAGTGCTGGTAGAGATATGCCTTGGTGGTGGAAGCAGCAGGCAGCTGCCTGCTTTGGTTTCTAAACCACTTGTATCCCCAATTTGGTAACTCCTCTTCAGGGCTTGAAGTGGGAAGTAACCTCTCCCAAATGTTGGAGGGGCTTTTCTGAGGACTTGTTGATGAACATGTCTTCTGATGACCAAGAAATGGGTGTGAGCCCCATCCCCAACCATATGGAGGTGAAGAACTCTCCAAAACTCTATAGAGGACAGATCAGGAGCGCCTGGGTGGCTCCGTCGGTTAAGCGTCCGACTCTTGATTTCAGCTCAGGTCATGATCTCGTAGTTCATGAGTTCAAGCTCATCGGCGGCGGACTCTGCACTGACCACACAGAGCCTGCTTAGGACTCTTTGTCGCCATCTCTCTTTCTGCCCCTCCCACAATCTCTCTCATTCCTTCTCTCAGAGACAAATAAACATTGAACAACAACAACAACAGCAACTCTAGAGGACAGATCAGAATGGAATCACAGCTTCACAGCGGTGACAAAATGTTCTGTAAAGGGGCAGACAACTTGGCAGGGCGACCACTCAACGCTGCTCTAGTCGTGGGAAAACAGCCACAGAGAATCCCTATGTGGGTGTGTGCGATTGTGTTCTGATAAAACTTTATTTCTATCACCTAACACCCATGAGGGTGGCTACTGTCACCAAAACCAACACCTCACAAGTGCTGCTGAGGTCGCAGAAGCATTGGAATCCTTGTGCATTGTTGGTGGAATGTAAAATAGCACAGCCACTGTGGAAAACAAAGCGATGGCTCCTCAACAAGTTAAAAATGGAATTCCCGTGTGATCCGGCAATCCCACTTGGGAGAATACATCCAAAAGAATTGAAGGCAGGGACGTGAACAAATACTTGTGCACCCATGTTCACAGCAGCGTTATTCACAGAAGCCACAGAAGGAAGCAACCCCAGCGTCCATGTGCAGATGGACAGATAGATGAATGTGGTCCATCCACACAACGAAGCATTTTTCGGTCTTAAAAGGAAGGAGATTCTGAGACTTGTTCCAGCATGGATGCACCTTGAGGACATTATGCTCAGTGACCTCAGCCATTCACAAACAGGACAAGTGGTGTGTGATTCCACTTGCACGAGGCAGCTAGAATGGTCAAACTCCTAGAAATAGAAACGAGATGGATGGTTGCTAGGGCAGGGGGAGGGGTGGGGAGAATAGGGACTTGTCTAATGGGTTGGGAGTTTCAGCTTGGCAAGATGACAGGCCTTCTGTGGATGGACCGAGGCGGTGCTTGCCCACCAGTGTGAATGCACTTTATGCCACTGACCCGTATGCTTAGAAATGGTTAAAAGGTAAATTTACATCATATGCATTTCACCGTTCTTTAAAAGTCTTTATTAAAAAGAACTTCATTTACACAAACGGGCTATGGGGCTGTAGTTTGCTGCTTTGAAGGATGGGGGGCTGGGAGTGTTGTAGCCGGGGTGGAGGGGAAGCATTTTCACACAGCCAGACTTGTGAGGATAGCAGACATGGGATTTGTATCCCAACTGGTCTGTATGTAGTTGACAGATCTGTACAGGTATGAATTATAATAGTAATAGTAATAGAATAGTGCCATTCATGGGATGTGTGGTTGGTGTTAATAGCCATTTTATTTTTATTTTGAAAAAAAGTTTATTTATTGGGGCGCCTGGGTGGCTCAGTCGGTTAAGCATCCGACATCGGCTCAGGTCATGATCTCACAGTCTGTGAGTTTGATCCCTGCGTTGAGCTCTGTGCTGACAGCTCAGACCCTGGAGCCTGCTTTAGATTCTGTGTCTCCCTCTCTCTCTGACCTCCCCCCCCCCAACCCCCACCCCTGCCATCAACACTGTGTCTCTGAGAAATGAATAAACCTTTTTAAATTTTTTTGTAAAGGTTTATTTATTTATTTTGAGATAAAGAGAGTGCGTGAGTAGGGGATGAGCAGAGAGAGACAGAGGAAGAGAGAGAATCCCAAGCAAGCCCCCCACTATCAGGGCAGAGCCTGATACAGGGCTCGATCCCATGAACCATGAGATCATGACCTGAGCCAAAATCAAGAGTCAGATGCGCGACCGACTGAGCCACCCAGGTGCCCCAATAGCCATTTTACGTAGGTAAAGACTGAGGCTCTGAGAGCAGAGTGACCTACTCAAAACCACACAGCTCGTCAGTGGCAGGGACTGCGTCTTGACCATTAGCAAGCAGTACGGGGCACTGGGTACCCTGATGCTGTGAATGACCCATAAATTCTGGGGAAGGCAGGCACTCTTTGCCTCCAAGGTGCGTAAGAAAAGAGCCTAACAGGAGCACGTGTTGTTGGCCCTTGCTGCAAAGCACTTAAGCATCAAGGATCTGAGACCTGGCAAAAGGGGACTTAGAAAATATGATAATAATAATATGAGCCAACCTGAAAAGGCTACTTTATGATTCCTACTGCATAATGTCCTGGACAAAGCAAAACTATGGAGACAGTAAAAGGATGGGTGGTTGCCAGGGGCTCCGTGGGAGGGAGGGACGAACAGGTGAAACCCAGAGGATGTTCAGAGCAGTGAGGCTACTCCGTAGCATCCGGCAGTGTGCATTCCTCTGCGTGCAACACCGAGAGCGCACCCTAATGATGCAAACCGTGGATTCGGGGTGATAGTGACGTGTCAGTGTGGGTTCACCCACTGCAGGAAAGGTACCCTCTGGTGCAGGATGCCGATAGTGGGGGGGGGGGGCGGGGCAGGGAGCATATGGGAACGTCCGTGCTGTACCCCCAGCTTTGCTATGAACCTAAAACTGCTTGAAAATTCAAGTCCTTTAAGGAAAAAGAATAATGACAGTGTGAGGGGGTACGGGCTGGGGGAGAGAGGAAATGTGCAGAGGTGGTAATGATTGAAACCCAGTGAAGGGTGCGTGAGAGTCTCTTATGCCATCTGCCGTTGTATGTGTTGGAAATTTTCCTTAATACAATGTAAGAGCAAACTAATTGCAGGGATTTATTTATATTTTGCTGACCACGCTGACTGAGCTTCCTAAGGAAGGCTGCATGATATGCTGACCGGTCATAGCCAGGGTCCAAGCCCTTCCAGGAATGCGTGCTTCTGTCTCTTGGAGCCTTTTGTGTAATATAGGAGGTAATTCATACCCCCGCGGCACTTGGGAGCATTAAATGGCATGATTTTTATGGAAGTGACAGAGGTCACTGGGCATGTACAAGGTGCTCAGTGAATGCTCACCCAGCAAAGCAGCAGAGGTGAGGGGTGGCCGAGCAGGACAGGAATCACAGAACTGGGAGAGTCCCAGTTATCATCAGGGGTTCTCACCGTCAGCCTGAGGTGGCTCCTGGGTCACGAGTACTGTTTTGGTGGGACCCGGAGACAGAGTGTGTGTCGGACAGGTGGGCGAGGCCCCGAGACCTCTGCCCTGGGGAGATCGCACAGCAGAGGTGACACGGTCTTCATCCCCAGCGGACGCTCCCTGGGGATTCTCTCTGCACCACGACTGAGCCCGCCTCAGCCAGGGCTGCCAGCGGACAGAGTCACAGAAATTTGGATTGTAGTTCAAAGTTTGACAGATGCTGAAGCCTGATTTGAAAAAAGAACTCAGGAAATCTTCAGGAAAAGAAATGCTTCCAGTGCATTCGAAAACAATGGCAGTTGGATCTTTTGACTTTACTGCTCCCTCTGTGCTTCTGTGTAACAAGCAGACTGTACCCTGGCATTTCCAACCTCTCACAAGTCTGACCCCAGCCGCCCCCTCCTGCCTCCTTCCCGGAAATCTCTTGTGACATTGGTCTTCCCGCTATGTCCCAAATCGCAAATGTGGGAGCAGGTCCTGCCAGCTTCCCCACCTTCTGGGGATCACTCCACGTATCCTATCTCATCCCGGGGTCTTGCTTAGAAGTCA
The DNA here is from genome assembly GCF_018350175.1 of Felis catus. Classification (NCBI taxonomy): domain Eukaryota; kingdom Metazoa; phylum Chordata; class Mammalia; order Carnivora; family Felidae; genus Felis; species Felis catus. Next base: position 82,636,486 of record NC_058378.1, read on the forward strand.
CTTCCTCGTGCACAAGTGTCTTGAGCGCCCGGGGTCCCCTGAAAGGAAGTGGTTGATCTCGTTTGGTGACTGCCTTGACCTCTGCCAGGTGTGAGACACGGTCTCCCTCCTGGTCGAAGGGGACGCTCTCTGCGTCTCCTTATCATGTCTCCTGAAGTCTGCCCTCCTTCCCAGCGCTCCTGAATCATGTGGAAATCATTTCAGGCAGTTTTCCACCTCCTATTCCTTGTTCTCTGCAGGGATGGAACGTGTCACTTTCAATTTCTTCCCTTCCTTCCCCTTATTTTGGGCAAAACATTTCATCAAAAGATGCTTGCCCCCCCCCCACCTCAAAGCATTTCTTGTCTTAATGCCAGAGGTATTTAAATGCCCTCATAGTGAACTGTACAATCTAATTACGTAACTTAAAGTACGTTTACGGAAGGAATGAAACACCCCGCAGCGTCACCGCGTCACCGTCTGAGAAATGGGGCTTTGTATTCTACAAAGTTCAGTGCCTTTCTTGCTGTTTCTCCCTGTGTCATAATGAGGCACCTCATCTTCCAGTTTTATTGGCAGAAACACTGGTAACAGAGATGCTAGAAAAGCCTGAGGCTCCGTCGTGGTAAAGTCATTTTAGCGACTGTAATTGTGCCAGGAACTTCTAATAGTTAAATTGGTTCCTGATTATGTTGCACTTGCTAAGTTCCCCTCTACTCAATTAACACGTAATTATTTAGGACTGTGCTGCTTTTTATTGTGCCGCACACACGGCTTTCCAACAGGCAGCTTATTGGGAAGGTCCCCTGTTGGAGCCCAGGCGGCATCCAAGTCCCTTTTCGTGCAAGGACAGAGCAGGCATGTGGTCCCATCGGCAAGGCCCGCAGGATTTTCTCTGTGATGCTTGGGATCGAGGGGCTCGGATCCCTGCAGCTGCCTCCATCCGCTGAGCCCCACTCCACACCCCCAGCCTTGTCTCCTAAAGATGTGTCAAAGCGTAGAACTCTAGGGTGTGTCTGCCCCTTTCTACTTAATGCTACTTAACATTTTATCAGTGGAAATCATGGTATTCACTTTGTACGATGTGGTCATATCTCTTTGTTACCCTTCATCTCAAAGTTAAAAAACAAGACCCTTGGATTCAAAGTTCAAGGGAACTCAGGGACTTCACAGTGAGTACTTTTCATTTGAAAATATGAGAATCTCAAAAACTTGAGCCACTTTATGAGAGTCTTCTAGCTAAATGTTTACGTGTACATGAAGAGGATAGATAACTAGATGGGTGGGTGGTTGACGGGTAGAGGAGAGATGGACAGAAAGGCACTGTAAAGTTCTTGAGGCTAAATGTTTACACGGATGTGAAAAGATAGATTGATCGATTGATTGATAGGGAGGGAAAAGGAGAATAGTTAGGTGATAGGCAACGGGTAGAAAGAATTGGATTAAGACTGTAATTGGATGTATGCATGTGGGTGTGTGGACAATAATCCAGTTCATATTTGACACCATTAGCAATTACAATATGCCATTTTGCTTCTGTTGGGAGCTCACTGTGGTTAACCATCCAGGTAGAAGAGAAGGAAGTCAGGAAAACTTCCTGTTTTCCTGTTTGTTTCCCCTAATTGTATGAGGTTTGGGAATAGGCTCTGTCACACTGGCCCCTAATGATTGAAAATGGGGAACGTTGTGACAGGATTGGTTGTAACAGGATTGTAACTTGGACTCCCGGAGACAGGGATCAGTTACCAAGAAGAGTGAGATAAATTAAGTCCTTTCCTTGCGGCCATTAAAAATAAAATTTGCAGTCATTTGCTTTGAATAATTTGAATGTCTTAGAGAAAGTACATCTAGACCTTATGGCTTTTTTAATCTTTTTGAGATGACATAATTTGCCTGTGGTTCTGTCTACATTATTTATTTGTGTGTTTGGTTTTATCTTCCAAGATTTTAGGTTATAAAGAAAGTCATCCAAAGCTTAAAAATGATTGAAAAGAACTATTAAATATGGGCTCACACTTTTTCTTAATTGTTTTGACCATGTGGGACAGCATCCTCGAAAGCATTTGATTCTCACACCATTAGCTTTGTTTTTAGAAATTACTTAATCTCCCCGGCTGGGAATAGACATAACTTGCTTGGCTCACAGAGTTATGAATCTTTATCTCCTGAGTCCCTCAGTTTTCTGGCAGAGCAGAAGCGGTGCCAGTCTATACTGTTTCCCACCTTCCAGTGCTGGCCCCCTCTGTCCCTTGCAGCTAAGAACGTGGGGAGCAGTATGTATGCCCTCTCTTCATGGTGTCCTGGGCTTATGTATGGTAATATTGGATGCAGAGGTTAGATTCTCTCTTTGCACTAAGGCAGGCTCAGGATGTGTTTTTTTTGTTTGTTTTTTTTTTGTTTGTTTTTTGTTTGTTTGTTTGTTTGTTTTTGCTTTTATTTTGTTGTGTTTGACTGGTACCAATCCTGGACACACCACTGGCTCTGAGAGATTCTTTAGTTCAGGTAGAGGCTAATGGTCCCTTAGATCAGAACCCTTCAGAATATTCATAGTGCCCAGGGGTCCTTTTAAATGCTGTTAAAAAAGACAGGGTTCCTGCCATCAAGTGTCAAGTTCCAGAGGTGGAGAGGAGAATGTGGGACTAGTTCTGGAGGTGGAGAGGAGAATGAGGGGACCAGCTCTGGAGGGGGAGAAAAGCATATGGGAACTGCTCTGGAGGTAGAGAGGAGAAAGAGGGACTAGCTCTGGAGGTGTAGAAGAGAATGAGGGGGCCATCTCTGAAGGTGAAGGCAAAAATGATGGAACAGTGCCCAACCATAAATGCCAAATGCCTAATAAGAATTTTGGTTAACAGGAAACTCAAAAGAGCTAAACCTCAGAGTGGAAAATCTACTCAGAATGTAAGGACACCACAGAGATCAATGGCTACCAAAAATTCTAGCCTCAGGTTAGGGCCTGATCTTCTAGGCTACTCATCCATCCATCCATCCATCCATCCATCCATCCATCCATCTACTCATCCATCCACCCTCCCATCCATCTATCCATCCATCCATCCATCCATCCATCCATCCATCCATCCATCCACCCATCCTTCCATCCATCTATCCACCCACCCACCCTCCCTCCCATCCACCCACTCACCCACCCACCCATCCATCCATCCATCCATCTACCTATCCGTCCATCTACCCATCCATCCACCATCCATCCATCCATCCATCCATCCATCCATCCATTCCTGTGATGGACACCTAGGGGACATTTCCATGCTGGGTGATGACTTAGCATTGCAAGCACATGAATGAATAAGCAGACAGGAGTATGTGGGAACAGTCTGGAGGCCTTCCCTGTCCTTGAGCTCAGCTCCACCAATGTCCAGCACAGACAGTCACCAGGGCTGCAGAGCCAGCCTATTCACACCCACCCTCCCTTTTGTTGCTTCTCAATAATAAGGACTTGATCTTGAGCTGTGTTGAACCAGCCTGAACTCTTCATCTTAAACTAGAAAGGTGTCCTGCTGTCCAGGCACTCAGCTTAGTTTGTGATTCTTTCCATATCCCTCTGTGACTGAAAGCACATTGTTATGCAGAAGCTTCTAATGTGATTTTCTTATTTATTTTCTCTAGTTTAACATTTATTCGAAAGAATCCCTGGATTACAGCAGATAAAAGATGTTCTTATGTAAAAAAAAAACAAAAAAACCCTGTTTATGTTTCTTTTTGCCTCCTTAGATCAATGATTGATCCTGAGATGCACTTGGCATTGCTCAGCTTTTAATCCCCTAAGGTGTGGGCTGCGGGGTATAATTTGTGTGTGCCCTGGATGGTGGATGGTTCTCTAGAAAGTGTGTGGCCCTAGATGCACTGAACCTGAGCAGCTCGCCCTTGTTGAAGGCATTAATGATGGGTTTTATTTGATCTTCCCTTTAGGTGTCCTGCTACAACTCACATTCTGTGTTATTTGCTTTTTGTCCTCACTTTTTAAAAAATTTATAGTGAATCTAAATTATAGAATCTCTCTCAGCCCTGCTCTTTCTCAGTGTCAGTTCATTAAAAAGTTTTTATTTGGCCTTCATATTATTTCAGCATGGCATATTTTTTTAAAAAAGAAGTCGTTTTGAGAAATATCTTTATTTAACCAGCTGAAATTGCTCCAGACCTTAATTAGAAGTAGCAGATTGTAACTGTTTGGGTGCTATCTCGAGGCAGAATAATTACCATGTAGTAATAACGCGTGTTCTAGTAAACTTGCCTTTATTGTCATAGAGGGATGGAGGGAGGGTCTTCCTTAAAGCTCAGAAGGACCCTGGGGTACCCTAGCGAACAAGCTGACTTCTGAAACTGAAGGAACAATTAAGGGGGGAAATGTGTCCGTGGTCATTAGCCTGGGATTTTTGTATGGCGTGGGAGTCACCCCCGTAATGACAGGAAGTGGTCTTGCCCCACTGACATTCGGGGGGATTTTCTCAGGTTGCCAGGGTTAATGCAGTACACGTCCCCAGATGCTCTCTGAACGCTGTCGCCAAGGGTCACATGGGCAAGGCAGACCACTGTCTCCTTAGCCACACATCTTGTACTTCTGAGGGCTAACCCTGGCCCAGGAGACCCCAGCCCAAGACCAGGGGGCTGATTGGAGCCGCCAGGTGTTGTATATATGCAAGGCGTGTCCTAAATTTAGTGATTTTCATCCTGGTGCTGTATTAATTTGTCAGGATGCCCTAAGTGCCCTGCATTCTGCTTTCCTCAATAAATCACAAAATTCAGCCAGAGAGCTACTTTTCACATTTAACTGGGCATCTGATAGCCATAATGTCTGCCACCCCTCTGGCTGATGATGCTGCTGCCCCTTCTGTGCTCCCGGCTAACGGACAAGGCCAGGGTCCCCATGTCCCGCCATTGAGAGTCACTTAAAACACGGATGCCTCCTTTCTGGTTCTATTTAATGTCACCAGGGAAGAATTCAGACAACTCCTGCCACGCTTTTCTTCCACACCTGAGATGGAAAACTCCAGCACAGGCCATTTGTCACACCTGTTTTGGCCCTGGATCCAAATCCGAGACCTCCCTAAAGCCCTAGGTGGAGAGTCCCTTTCTGCCTCCACCCTCCTCCCTCCTCCCTCCTCCCTCCTCCCTCCTCCCTCCTCCCTGGCCTCTAGTGGCCCTGAGACTGGCAGGGATGAGCTTCTCCAGGCATGCACAGCCGAAGAGATAGTGCTTTCGGAGAGCACGGTTCCTGGGAAGTAACCTAGATTTCTCTTACCCTCTCTGGCTGCTTCCTGCTGTCTAAACCGAGGAAGTGTAATTAAGTTTATTATCTGTGACCTAATGCGAATTCCTCTTGCATCCTGCCTTTGTGCAAAGGGAGAGGGTCATTTGAAAAGAAGTATCTGGACTGAGCTTGGTTCTTGTAAACACCCTCAAGGGCAATAAAACAAATCTACAGGATGAACAAGCTGGTGGTGGAAGGCTTAGTACTTGGGGGTCATTCATAACCTCCCAAATTACCTATCTCATCATAGAAATAAAATGTCAAATTCAAGGTGTTGAAGGATGTGATATTTTGCTCCAGCTGCTTAAAATTGTACGTTATCAATGGATCGATACAGTTCCTGCCAGCATTCTTGTTAAACCACTTACATATCTACTACAGCTTTTGAAATTTTGTTTGAACAAGTAATTAGTTACCAAAATTAACATTTGGAACACAGGACAAATGACACTGAAATAAGTCGTACTTCCAAATATGTCACCAAGCCGTTGCTCCAAGCCTGATAGATGGCGAACGGCAGTGCTTTCAAAAGCTTAACCGTAGAAAGCCAGCTAAGCAAAGACCAATTTAATAAAATACCATGAAGGCATCGTGACTTGAGAAGAGGATTTAATTTGCACCTTTTCTTTCTTTCTCTTTTTTAAATGAGATTTTTTAGAGATACTTTTCATATGTTACTTTCAGATGCTGTTATTTTGGTCTGTTTCTTTTATTCCGCATGTGCTAATTTCCTTGATTAATTTGGAGAACATCTGCATATAATTCTCTGGGCTTTTTATTGGCACAACCTCACAGCTTTTCACAGGACTTAGAGAGTTCACTTTCCAGACAGTCTCGGGTTGTATCTAATTGAAATGCCAAACCCTACAAAGGTGCCAGAGCGTAAGTGTGTAATTATGTAATTTTCTCTTGATCTTTCAGAGTCTTCCTGCGAGCGATTAATCAGTATGCAGATATGCTGAACAAAAAATTTCTGGATCAAGCCAACTTTGAGCTACAGGTAAGAGAAGAGGTAGACATGCCCTTTGTTGGGAAATCATGCTAAAACAAATTGCTGGTCTGAGCCAATGCCTTACATTTCTAATCCTCGAACTTAATTGGGTTCCCATCCAAGGTATGGAAATGGAATTTACAAGATGTCCTGCTGGAACCCAAGGATTGAAAATTCTGCCTTTGGAGTATTTGCTCAATTTAGCAAGGACAGAGATGGGGCTGTTTCAGAGCAAAAGGACTGAATCAGAGTGACAAGTAGGATCTGAGCAGGGAGTAACTGAGGAGACCGTCTCAGACCCAGACCGTCCTGATGTGGGGAGGGAACGTCCAGCTGACAAAACGAAGCTGGTTCCCGTCCCTGAGCCCTGCTGGCTGTTAGCACTTGGTTCCTCCTGGCTCTGTGCTACCTGCACTGGCCTGTTCCAGGCACAGACCCTACTGGACATGGCCTTGGCTGTGGTCAGCTGATCTGATCACTTTTGGCCCTTCTCCCTCAGTGCTCACAGGGGGTGTGGAGGAAGGAGGTGGTGGGAATGTGTGTAAGTGATAAGGACCAGTTTTGCCTGGCATGATTTGCCATTGGTGTTGGCATCGGTGTTTATGGCTCTCTGTTCCACTGCACTCTGGATGTATTTCTGCTAATAATGATTTTTGTATTACTTAGTTTACTAAAGTTTGCTAATAAAAAAAAGCATCCAGATGCAAATGGCGTTAGTTTCCTGGGCAGGATAGTTTACGGAGAAGGAACCTATGCCCATATTTCTTTTATAATTTAAAAATTTTAAATGTCTATTGTATCTGCATTATAGAATATAAGTATCTAATAATATATCTGGAACCGTATATCTAGAAGTGTTAATATTTTTTACCACTTTCGGTTTTTATCATTTTCTTTGCTTACTGCTTGTTTTCCCATATCCTAAAAGCACGGATATAATCTCATTGTAAACTATTCATGCATGTAAATCAGCGCATCGAGTAAAATATGCAAGACCCCTTCCCACCCTTTTCCTCTTTGCAGAGTGACTCTTAACTAATTGCACACACTTCCTGATGCCTATTTATGCATTTATCCAGACCTGTGTATGCTGTCTTCTGCTTTTAACGCAAACCGGATTATAGTCTGTATTTTTTTTTCTGTTCTGTCACATTTCACAATGTAAATGTACCAACATTTGTGCAGGCACTTTTGCACTGATGACCTACAGAATGTTCCAGTTTGTCCCTGTTGCAAGCACTGCATCTCAGTGCTGCATTTGTAGACAGGCTCCTGGGAGCATAATTGCCAAGCCGAGTGGTATGAAATTGTTCGTGAATGGACACTGATAAATTATCCTACTCTAGCGATTTGCAATTCCACTAACCTTCTTTGAGAGCAGCCATTGTCTAAAATCATCTCCAGTACCAATTTCTTTAAAATTATTGATTCTTATTTTTGTTAGAATTTCTTTGATTGCTACTTAGGCTGAGAATACTTACTGGCTGTTGATTTCTACTACGAACCATCTGATCGTTTCCTGTACTCATTTTCCTATTGGGCTATTTGTCACCCTTTTCTGTAAGTTGAAATTCTTAATATAGCCTCGTCATGCATTTAGGTTTATCATATAAAATTTTTAATTTTTCTGCCATCGAATCTTTCATTTCTTCTATGGCTTTTGGGTTTTATGTTTTACTTGGCAAATCCTTCTTTGCCTCAGTTTTATAAATGTAACTATTGTTGTATTTTATTTCATGTAGTTAGTATCTGCTAATACCTTGATAGTTTTGCTTTTTTTTTTTAATTTTTTTTTAAACTTCCTGATGATTGACCTACCTGGGATTTCTCTAGTTAGTGCTAGGGGAAAGAGTTTAACTTTACTTTTTCCCCAAATTACTTCATGAATAGGTTCTTCTTTCCCAGTGATTTAAAATGCCATCATAAAAAAACATAATTGCAAATGTGTGTGTGTGTGTGTGTGTGTGTGTCTGTTCTATTTCCTGTGTTATTATCTACTGGTTTTATACCCAGCTAGTAGAGCCAGGGCTTCCCTGTTAGTGTGCCATTGCGAAATTATCATGGCTCTTCTTTTGTATTTCCTCTTCCATATCAAATGCAAAATCAGCTTGTTAACCTCGCATATAAAAATGCTGCTTTTATTTTAATTGGGACTCCTTTGAATTTATAAATAAATGTAGGAAAAGGTTACAGTATGGGGAGAATACTCTGCAGTATTTATTTTTTCCCATCCCATACAGGAATATTTAGGTCTTCTTTTTGTGTCCTTCATTTGGTTTTTCCGTTTTATCCACATCAGCCTCACCCATTACTTGCTGGGTAGATTCTTGTGTGTTTGAAGAGTGGCTGCTATGAATGTAACATCTGTCACTTCTGCTCTTGTTCACTGTTTCATGAGTTAGGTCCCCGGGATGCTTCCCTCGCGCCCACACACACTTTGGGACAACAACATAACACCTTGCCCCTTAGCAGGCGTTAAGTGCATATGGATTGCTGTTCCACCCTGAAGCACACCCTCCTTCCCACCCCCAGGTGGAGGGCTTGAGTGCCTTATGGAGGAGACAGCCTGCACCGTGAGCTCCAGGCAGCTGGTGCTCTGACCAGGCACATTTTTATGTTCCTGCATCATCATGATCACTGCATGGTTCTCTCTCCAGGCACTTGCTTCTTTTTCCACTAATCAGCCCTGAGGGCCGCCTGCTACGTCCCCCCTCTGCTTCCCTGTGCTCCTGCCCAGCCTGCCTCTCATTCCTGCCAATACCATACAAAGAACTCTTAACCTAGCACCCCCCCCCCCAGTGTTGTAGTGTGTATTTCCTGCAAATAGGAACTTTCTCCTATGTAACTACAGTAAAACTACCCAAACCAGGAAGCTTATGTTTTTGCTGTCATCTAGCCCTCAGACCCCATTCAAGTTCAGGTATTGAGTCACAGCCCTCACAGGTCAGCACCACATGGGTGTGGTTACTTGCACACCTCAAATCATACATTGTATACCATTTTTTGGTTTGTATTTTTATGTGATTTTTTTAAGGTTTTGTTTGTTTGTTAGAGAGAGAGCGCACTCAAGCGGGGGAAAGGGGAAGAGGGAGAGAGAATCCTAAGCAGTGGAGAGCCCTATGTGGGGCTTGATCCCATGACCCTGGGATCATGACCTGAGCCAAAACCAAAAGTCAGATGCTGAACCGACTGAGCCACCCATGTGCCCCAAGACTTTTTTTTTTTAAGGTTGTTTTAGGTTCATCAAGGGGAAGGCACAGAGATTTCCCAAATACCCCTTACCCTGACACATGCACAGCTTTCCCCATAATCAACACCCCCCCACCAGAGTATATCTGTGTTATAGTCCATGAACGCACAGCTCTAGCTGAGCCCCTGCCTGTGATTCTCAGGATGCACCCACAGCGGCCATGCCTCCCACCAGTGCTACAATAAGAGGCCACTGCCAGGAGACGGGGGTGAGGTGGGGGGCCAGGGGTGAGGAGGGCTGTGAGTTCCAAAAACAAAAGAAGCAACTTTTATATTATTGACACTTTTAGTGTCAATGGGGCTAAATGGGAATGCACCTTGGTGAGTGGTGAAAAACCATCAGTGGTGAGGTTCAGGACGCCCCACTCGAGACCCTCAATCTGCTTCACATGCAACCCATGGCTTTGGGCGAGTCTCTGCACCTCATCGGAGATCACGGGCACAGGACTTACCTGGGCAATTCTGCAGTGATCCTATGAGCTGCTGTATTACGAAGAAAATGCCCTGTTCATGAAATGTGTCAGATAAATGGAAGACAGCATACTTACTTACAACTCTTGTTTAAAATTCCCACTTACCTCATAGGTAACTAAAAATGGAGTCAGTACTGTTAACACCTTATTTTTATATAAACTTTTGCAACAATCTCATTTGATAGAATAAATATTATCCCCGTTTTGTAAATGAGAAAACCAGCACCCACAAATTTCTTCCAAAGACTACGAAGGCCCTTCGAGCTTGGACGTATGATGAGAAGTGTGTCCAAGCTCTTTCCCACCGGAGCAGGTGGAATCCTGCCCCCGCCGCCCCGGCCCCACAGTCTGTCCTCTGGCACAAGCCCGGTGGGTTGAAGAGTATGTCTGAGTCATCCCCATTTGTGCTCCAAGAATTCTTCATTTTAATGTCCTTGAGCTGGTCTTAAGCATTGACATGACCAGGGGGCATTAGTTCCATGTTTTAGGAATCTACCCACAATGACACTTTTATGACAGCATGTCCAGGTTACCATGTTAAAGTACACATGCCTTCCACTGTGTGGAGCTTTATAGCAAAGTCATTTCTGAATTGTCTGTTCAGCCACATGGTCTATAAGTCTTTGGAATACAAAATGTTGGATTTTTTGCATCTCTCCTCCTTAGTTTTCTAGTGTTTGTATACAATTAGAGAAATCTATATGTTAATTTAAAAATATTTTTTAATGTTTATTTTGGAGAGAGAGGGTGCACAAGTGGGGGAGGGGCAGAGAGAGGGAGACAGAATCCGAAGCAGGCACCAGGCTCTGAGCTGTCAGCACAGAGACTGACGTGAGCACAGAGCCTGACGTGGGGCGAAACCTACATATTATTAAATAAGGGGCTCAATGGCACATAGCAGTAAGAGCCAACGTTATTATGTTCTTACTGCCTGCGGGCACCACCCAATGGCTTTGCACGTATATAGTCCTTCGATTCTCTGACAGCTCTATGAGATGGGTGCTACTTAAATTCCCACTCTACCTCTCGGGAAACTGAGGCACCGAGAGGTTAGGTTAGTTGTTCAGGGAGGTGGTAGACCTGGGTTTTGAGCACGTGCACCGTGACCTCAGTGCCCACGCCCAGCTCGGAACCACACCTTGGGTGGCTGGTTAGCCGTGTGTACAGGTGACCACGGGTTTCTAAACATCTCAGAGGTGTGTGCAGGGCAAACGAGGAATGTCTTAGAGGGTTATTAAGCTGTTCAGCACCTCAGTGTCTCCGCCTTTTTGGTTTTCAGCTTTGGAACAACTACTTTCACCTGGCTGTCGCTTTCCTCACTCAAGAGTCCTTGCAACTGGAGAATTTTTCGAGCGCGAAGAGAGCCAAAATCCTTAACAAGTAAGTCTGCGAGGTCATGGGCAGGAGCCTGCATAATTTCCACGTCGCCTTGGTATGCAAATTGAGATGTAATCATGGTGTAATTAAAGGGTGGTTTCAAATCATGAATCTGGTATTGCGTCTTCTAACCCATGAATCAAGGTCTAAAATTGCAGGGTTCATCCTGGTGAGTTCAGAGTCAGTGTCCACCACCATTAGCACCGCACAGAATGGGAGTTTCGGGAGATAGCTGCTTTTGCCACGCACTTTGCTGATGTCACTGCACACACGGTTTTCTTTATTGCCCAATTCTGCAATGCTCCTTCGAAAAAGGAAGCTTCTAATGCAAGCTCTTGGCACAGTTGAGGTTGTTGAAGAAGTCCTTTGGGGTGAGAGCTCCCCGGTTTCCTTCTTTGCAAGAGGTTCCCCGTCTCGTGCTCCAGGTAGGAGGTCCGACGGGCTGAACCAGCCCTTGGATCATCCTAACAGACCTCTCAGGTGCCCCACGTTCCTGCCTCGGTCCTTGCATCCTTCATGGCTACTGGTCCAGGACAAAGAAAAGAGCTCTTGCATGCTTTCTTTCCAAACTTTGGGTGCCCTGAGGGTCTCGCCTCCCCCCTTTTGCCTCAATTTCGCCGACTTCTCTTTGCTGAGCGCCCCTTTCGTAAGGACTTCTGAGAAGAGTTCTCTGATTGCTCCCATGTTTCCACGTCACCCGTTTCCGTGAATCATTTCGTAATGCCTCTGCTTCACGTTGACTGTTCCAAGGCTTTGCCGACCCTGTGCCACTCCCTGATGTTAGCGATTCCAGAGGGAGTCTCAGAAGGTGACAGCTGTTCAGTGCTCCTCATGTCCTGTCAGCATGTATCTCGCGTGCTGGCCACATCGCAAGGACATCATCCCTGGAGAGTAAGAATTTTATCAGCAAATATGTACCGAATGCGTACTACATGCCAGTGACTCGCTGAGCACTCTGTGTCCGTTTTTCATGTATAATCATTAAAAGCAAAACCAAACCTATTCATCGGGTTTTCTTATCATCCTCACTTCGCAGATGAGGAAGGTGAAGCCACATGGCCAGTGCCACCCACCTGGTCATTCTGACCCTGGCAGTTCAGAGCCCAGGATGTTTACCTGCGCCACTCTTAGAACCTTCTATCCTTTCCTTGTGCCATCTACAGAAAGGTCGACTCCCAGCCGGCCATCTTTTCCTTCAGGCTTTCTCAGTTGGGTGGCTCCTGTCCGTTGACCGTTGATGTAGACACGTGTTCGGTGTTCAGAAAAGAGGAAGGCCCCAGAAGGTGTAGGCCAAGTGGGTGGCCACTGGGGACTCCCGGGAAAGCCTGTTAGCAGCAGAGTCGGCCTACTCGGAGCCAACGTGGGGTGAGACTGCTAGGCTTGGCCCAGGGACAGAAATCGGGCGGTGCCTTCTGGGGACCAGCTCAATAGGGAAGCTTCCGCTTTGCCTAGTTAACATCATCTCAGGGCTCCTATAAAATTAGGGCTGGCGACTGGTAGATGCGGCTGTCCTGTGGTTTAAATGCTCTCCCGGTGGAACTTTCTATAGTAGCAGCAGAAAAAACTGGCCCGCTCTGAGTACCACACAACTCCTTCACAGCCAGCCCCGGATGCCTGGGACGCCTTGTCATCCAGTCCTGCAGAAGGAAAGCTGGCCCACAGCAGGTGAATCCACCTGTGTGTACGGACGGGGCTCACTGCACAGTGAGGCGGGAATCCAAACCCAGCTCCAGCCGACAGCAGAATCCATTCTTTGCCAAGCGCACAGCATGGCCAACCCTTCAAGATGCCTGCAGGAGAAGAAGGGAATGGAACCCGGAAATCTGGCTTAAAAGAGCTGGCATCTCCTTTGAGATTTTTAGCGTAAAACAATTAGTTCTGAGCCTTCTCCAGACCAGAAAGGGGTGGCTCGGCACTGGCCCCCTTTTGGTGTGTGAACGTTAACATTCTAAGCTAGAGCAACGTCAGTAAATGCAGTAACCACACAGGGCCTCGGCCGCCAAAGAAAACCTTTGCTTCTCACACAGCTATGTGCATTTAGAGGCTTCAAAGCCAACGAAAATTAAACACGGCCAGCTGGTGTCTCCCCTTCCAGAGCCGACAGGGCTTCTGAATTGAGCATTCTTTTTCTCATAACCGTGGCGATAAGAGACTCCGGAGTTTCCCTTTGAAATGTTCTCATAGATTCCCCAAGGGAAAAACTCCCAAGCATTTTAGTAGTTGTCTTTGCAAGGCTCTGGCAGGACTGCCTCAGCCCCTGTGCAGCCTGAGGGGCCCTCTCCCAGGGGCCTAAGCTCAGCGTGTGGCCTTCATAGGCCACCAAGGACAGGTGTTCTCTGTGTCTGAGACAAGCGCCCGTGGCCCGTGAGGCCGTGTGGCTAACGTGTGTGGCAGGTTCACCCATGTTTGTTGTATTTTTCGTGCCTCTTTCTGTACCTTAAACACTTTATAATCTAGCTGCAAGTTTATTGCTAAGTACCAACATCTACATGAGATAGATTTAAAGGCATCCTACCCAAATGCTTACATTTTCCCAGGGCCCAGAACCGTTTTAATCTGCTTAAAATTGTGCTACTGCAAAGGGATTGAGTACCTGCTCTGCACTCAGGGTCCTGGTGCTGGGGACCCCCAGGGTGCCGTGACAGCCTGGACATTGGCAACTAGGAGCCAACGTGGGGAGCCCAAGGCCTCTGGCAGGAGGGGATCCCAGGCTGCGTGGCAAAGGAGCCGCCAAATTACCAGGTTGGCTGGCCGAGCCGTGGGTCAGTGAACGGCCAGTCCCCACAAGGGTCCTCAAGTCCCAAAGGGCATGGCCTGATCTATGAGCAAAGAGATGCTGTGGGTTATTGAAGCAGAGGTGGGTGGCCAGGCCCGGAGGGCTTGGGGGAGAGCGTGAGGCCCAGTGCTGTGGGAGCCGACCCTATGGGTCCGAGCACAAGGCTGGGTGCTGACACAGAGCACAGTGCAGTGTGATGAGCAAGGCTGTCTTTTTCTAGAGGGAACCATGGGCTTCGAAGGTGGAGTGATGCCACGTCCATTTAATAGCCACTGGCCGCCTCCATTGGGGTCTGTCTACTGCTCTAGGGTTCCTGAATCCAGCCAAACGCATCTGAGTGAAGGCTTCTCTGTGGAGCCCCCTCCCCCCGCACCTGTACACCCCCACCAACCCTCCTCTCCCTCTGTGCCTTCAGCAGTTCCTTTCTGCCTGGTTCACGGCGTTGTGGCCCAGAACGATAGAAAATCCCAGCGTGCAAAGATCAGCCTGTTCATTCCCGCTTGCTAAGCTCTCCATCCTCCCGATGACCGGGGTTGGGGAGATAATTAGGATATTCGTTCCAGAGACATTCCCCAAAGTGCATGGGGGTAACGTAAAACAATGGGCCATACCACACAGAGAACTGATTATGTCAAACCCAAATTGACTATGAGATCTTCCAGTGAATCACAAAATAAATAACCGCTGGGAACCAAAGTGTATCATAAGAAAATTTAACTGACTCAGCCTTCAGACATCCTTGTTCCTAGTGACTGCCCACAGAGGACATGTGAAATCTGACCATCATCTGTCCCTCGCCCAGCCCACCCCCCCCACCCCGATCTTCAACATTATTGGGACTCAGGAAATATGAGTCAGATGTAAAAGAGTTTATTTTTGATTAGCAGCCAGCTTGGCCATTTTAGTGCACAGGACACATGTGTCCTGGCATGTGACAACGTGACCTGTGACTGCAGACAGGCTCCTGTGTTCAGGACCAGTCTTTGTCCTGGAAGAGAAAGGGGGTTCAGGAATTGGGCGTCCAGCATTTCTAAGCGTAAGATGCTCACTTAAAAGTTTCAGCCCAAGAGAGTAACATTTGAAGGCCAACCTCAGGCCAGTGCGTTTGAACCTGTTATGCAGGTTCCGTGAAGACCCTCTCCCCAGTGGTTTCCCATGCTGCTTCTCGATCTTTATGATAGAGATCTGCCCTCCACCCGTCGCACCCTCATGAGACCATGAAGGTAGTAAGGTTGCTACTTCATAAAACATTTGTACACATATATTTATATGTGTGTTGATTAGTGAAGTAAAACCTATTCCTTCAAAAATGTTTGAAACTTAAACTTTATTTTTTTATATATTTTTTTAAAGTTTATTTATTTTTTTTATTTTTCTCTTTGAGAGAGACAGAGACAGCATGAGTGGGGAAGGGACAGAGGGAGAGAGAGAGAGAGAGGGAGAGAGAGAATCCCAAGCAGGTTCACACCCAGAATGAGCCACCCCGTAAACAAATATCTCCACGCGGGGCTCTGAGATGTGCGTGTTAGGTCAAACTACAGACGTTGCTCTTAGGGAAACTGGAGGGAAATAAAGCTGTGACAAGCCCCATTTTGCAACGTGACCTAATCCTGAAGCTGTGTTTGCACTCCAGATTGTGACAAGAAATAGTTCAGAAAAAGTATAACTTGTGTCTGTGCTCATTTTGTGAGAGACTCTGATCATTCAGAATAAATTCACTGTGAACTGAGTTAGCCAGGGGCCCGGGGAGACAGACGTAACAAACGGTGGCCCTGTGCCGAGTCCCTGTTGGCAAGGGGCACGTGTTCCCCACACCCGAGTGATACCGTGCTCCGTTGAACATGGTAGAACTCCTGTGGCACCGGGCACCATGGCACGTCCGAGACCCGTGTGTCATGAGCTTTATTCCCTTGGTCGCTGCTGGGGTCCCACCTCCTCTCGCCTCCCTCAGGGATTCAGCGTTCAAATGTCCCACTTGGCCCATCATCTCCCTCCAGCGGCCTCCACATCTGTCTCCGTTCCCCAACCTCCGCCCGCTCCTAACACCGATCTGTCTCTTTCATTCGTTCTCAGAACGAATGTCGACCTTCTTCCTCCTTTTTGGCCTCACTGTTCCTTGTCAGGCTCCTGGTCCTCCGTCGGGCCATTCACTCGGTGGCTGGGCTCCTCGAGCCTTGCTCTCGGGACTTCTTACTCCACTCTCCCTCCTTCAAAAGGCCGTTTTCTCAGCTGTGCATCTCAGCCCTTCCTCGGGCCAGGATGGCAGCTTAATGGTCATCGCACTCAATTCCTGCGATCATCCACCCTCGTAGTTAACGCACTGGGTGGCTCGAAACGCCTGAAGTTTATTGTCCCACGTCAGGAGGCTAGGAATCCAAATCAGGGGGTGGGCAGACTTGGCTCGTTCTGGAAGCTCAGATGGAGAGCCTGTTCTGTGCCTCTCTTGCATCAGGTGGCTGTCCCCAGTCCCTGGTGCTCCTTGGCCTTGGCTGCATCCTTCCCAACTCTGCCCCTGTCTTCAGGTGGCCTCCTTCCCCGTGTCTCCAAATCTCCTTCCCCTTGTGAGGACACCTGTCCTGGGACCTAACCTCCCTCTGACCTCCGCAATCGAGTATGATGTCATCTTAACATGATGACATCTGCAAAGACCCTGTTTCCAAATAAGGTCACATTCTCAGGTTCTGGGGGCCAGGACCTCTACACGTTCTTATGGATGACACGGTTCAACCGACAGTCATGCCCAACAGACTTATTTGGGGACCATACTTCATGGAGACCATAAAGGTAGTGAGGTTACCACTTCATACAACATTTGTACACATATATTTATATGTGTGTTGGTTAGTAAAGTAAAACGTATTTCTTATTTCAAAAATATTTTGAAGCTTAAACTTTGTTCTCTCATAATTTTTTTAAAGTTTATTTATTGACTTTGAGAGAGGCAGAGACAGCATGAATGGAGGGACAGAGAAGGAGAAGGAGAGGGAGAATCCCAAGCAGGCTCTGCCCTGGCAGCACAGAGCCCGATGCGGGACTTGAACTCATGCAGCCGTGAGATCATGATCTGAGCTGAGAAACCAAGAGTCAGTAAATCCAGGTGCCCCGAAACTTAAACTTTAAAAAACTGTCTGTGGGGGCGCCTGGGTGGCTCAGTCGGTTAAACATCTGACTCTTGGCCTCTCAGCTCAGGTTGTGATCTCATGGTTTGTGAATTTGAGCCCCACATTGGGCTTCATGCTGACCATTCGGAGCGTGCTTGGGATTCTGTCTCCCTCTCTCTCTGCCCCTCCTCTGCTCTCTCTCTCTCTTTCAAAATAAATAAACTTTAAAAAGCTGCCTCTGCGGCCTTTGTTCAGACTGCATCCCCCTTGTTCTTTCTTTTTTTTCCCCCTTGTTCTCTTAAGGGGAAGGAGCAGGCTCCCTGTCCTCCAGCCACTTTTCCTACTTGGTCAATATAATCACCTAGCCTGCTCTGCCACGGGGCATTTGCACCTGCTGACGCCTCTGCTTAGAATGCTCTTCCTTCCCCTCTGACTGGATTACATCTTTCCTTCTTCACATCGGAGGGTACTTGTCTGTGGACTTTGTTCTGCCTATGATATTAATATTCTCATATTAGCTCTGTGCCTGGCCTCTAGTAAGCATTCGGTAATTAATGAATCAATGAGTAATCCTCCCCGAATGAGTCAATTTAAATGGCCATTGTGACCATGAGGGGGCTGCTGTATGAGGCCTAGTCTGAGCTTGTAAAGGAAGCACCTAGCATGGCTCGAGTACTTGCTAGGACATATGAGGGCCTTATCTCTCTCGTTCTTAAAAAATCCTGGGAGGTGAACATCATACATCATTATCCCAGGACTGCAGAAGAGGAGACTGAGGGTCAGAGTGGCCAGGTGACTTGCCCAGTGTGCTTCTGTTTGGGCTCCAGTCAGCCTCACCCCTAAGGCTGGACCGTCTGTGGTGGGCAGTGGGTTTTCTGTTCCTTGGGGTGAAGACTCCCGAAACCAGAGACTGAGATAAGGCCTCAGAGGTCGGATTCCTGCTATTTTAGGTCAGAGCAATAGGCCTGGTGGGGGACCCTGTATCTACCTAGGCTGTGGGGGATTGTCTGCTGGGGGCCCCGCTGGCAGTTTGGAGGTGCTCCCTTTCCTGGGGGTGGGCACGGGCGGCCGGGCTGTGGGGGGCGGTGCCGGGTGACCCCAGCTCCGTGCTGCTGTCCGGCTGGTCCATTCACCACCGGGAACCTTTGCTTCCTCGGTGGAAAGAGGGCTGCAGCAGCGTCCCTTTGCTCACCCCGTAGTCTTACTGCCAGAGTCCGATGAAACCAGGGCCCTTGGCGGGACGTGACAGAGCGCCGTGCCTTGCGGTCAGGGACGTCCGCACTTGCGGGCCCTCGCGATGAGTGCTGCGGGGCGAGGCGTGGGGTTTGGGGTCCGAATCTCGGGATCTTTTTCTTCCCTCCTTGCCTGTGACTCGGCCGAGCCCTCTAGCTCCCCCCTCCAGGACTGGTTCCGCTCCCTCCCGTGTAGGCTGTTAGAGACGACCTTGGTTCTGACCCACAAGGCCGCCAGCCCCGGTCTGCTCCCAGGTAAGGAGCGTTAGCCCCGACATTCCCGAGGACTGCTGCTTTCTCCTCCTCAGGAGGAAGGTACAAATGCTCCGGGAACCCCCCTTGAGTGCTGGTGACAGCCGTGACCCTACCGGGCGGTTACCCGAAGATGTGTAGAGATTAAGCTGCCTCTGGCGAGGGATGTGCTCCTGGATCTCTGCCGATATCCTGCCCTCAAATTCCGTGAAGGCACATGGTCCTCCACATACAAGACAGGACAGCGTAACTGGGAAACGCAGACGAGGCATCATGACCGTCTCACCCTCTGTGGGCACCATAAGGAGAGGTGATGCGCAGGGAGAGGAGGCAGAAGCGGCGGGGGCTCCCTCTCCGCGTGGGCCCCCTGGCACCCAGGGGTCGGCCTCAGCTCTGGAGAAGTGGCGGGTGACTGTAGGTCACGAGACATCGGGTCACTCCCGAATGGTCCCAGCCGCGTGGCGTTTTGGCCTTTCTTGTTGTGTGAGAGCTATTATCGGGAGAAGAGGGAGTCCCCTGGCTGTTAGAAGAGTATTTAAAGCTTGAGTCAGGCAGTGGCAGGCCAGCCGCTGTGACCAGCTCTCACCACCTCTGGGGGCTCTGAACTCGTGCTGGCAGGGGAGGGGGGGGTCTCTATGTTCCCGGGGTCCTGCCTGTAATGCCGAGCTCCCGGGGTCCCCAGATGCCTGCTCCCTGAGAGGTGATCATCCACCCACACAGCGAGATGTTCGCAGCCTCAGGAGGCGGCATCAGCACCGGGCGTGAGTATGGCTTTACGCTCCGCGGTGCTCTTTCCGGGTAAATGCCAGGATGGTGCCAGCCGGCCCCATTGTCTCCGGGTCTGGGCCGCAGCAGCTGCCGGGGCCCTTCGTCATTTGTGCAGGAGCAAAAATGGGGATCGGGAAGCTGGATCTACAAGCCCGGACAGGGTGTACAGCTGAACGGGGCTTAGATTCTACACACCTTGGGCGATTGGGGCTCCAGTTGGACATGGAAGGATGCTCTCTGGTCACCCACGGACTCGGTCCAGTATCTTTGCTGACAGCGGATGGGCCGCTCCTCACTGGGGCAGTGGGGACAGGTCCATTCCTTGGCCAAGATCCCCCCTCTCTCACTCACCGAATTCACCCACATCAGCACTCACCCGGTTGTCAGGCTGGGCAGGAAGGTAACTCATCGACATCAGAGGACAAGCTTGTCCTCGTGGGAAGGGACTGACGCCCCCAGCTCAGTTCTTGTCTGTACAGTGGGCTGTGGCACCCGGACAAGCGCTGTGCCCCCGGGTCGACTTCTGTGAAGGGGCCTCCAGGGCAGGCTTCCCTGGTTGAGAGTCTGAGCCTGCAGCCCTCTCCCGCCGGAAGTGACAGATGTGTGCTTAGGGCACCGGAGACTTCTATAAGGGGGCAGCATCAACTGCGGTTGATGATTTACCGGGAGGATCTTTGCTGTTGGAGCCACAACCGGGTCATCTGTACACACAGCTTTCCTTTCCACATCAGCTGATGTGAGGACGAACAGAGCGGCTTGATGACCCAGCTGCTATACTCTCGTACTCTACGATCGTTTTGCAAGTGACTATTTTTAATATGATCAGGCTTTTTTTTTTTTTCGTTAGGCAATAAAGGAAAAAGTTAAATTGCTCACAAACTAATAAATGTTTATCTTCCGAAGCCTCACGTTCTGTTTTCTCACGAAACACACACCTCTTCTGCTGACCGGGTAGAAGGGAAATTAGCATTTATTTTCCTTGATAAACAAAAGACCGGGTAATATTTGTTGACCTCTTTTGGTGCAAAGCCCTTCCAAAGGGATATTTGGGAGAGGCCTCCCCTGCTCTCGTGTCCACTCCAGGGCTTAATTTTAACGTGTGAAAACTACTTTGTGAGCAGGGTTGGAGGATGCCCTTTCGTGTCTGTGGTTCCTGGATGCTCTGCACACAAGCTCCCCCTTAGGCCAGGGACCCAGGTCCTCCTCTTGCCATTAGAGATTGAAGAAAGGAAAATGCTGGTATTACTCCCCACCCCCTCACCCATACTCCCATGGGGGTGTTGGGGGCGGGGGGGGGGTGGGGAATGTTCCAGAGCCTGAGGTGATGAGAAAGGGAGACTCCCTTGGCTCGATCCTTCCTCCTTCCGTTCCCTTTGGGGGCAAATACGCCACAGCGTCGATACAGTCTTTGTTTGTCTCAGTGATGGGGGACTTTCGTTGTGCTTAAAAATAATCTAAGTCTGATTTCCAAATGCTCAAAAGGGTGACTCAGCGTTTTCCCTGTCCTCGGTTCTCAGGTACGGAGACATGAGGAGGCAGATCGGCTTCGAAATCAGAGACATGTGGTACAACCTTGGTGAGTAGCCGGGCTTTCCGGACATCGTGGTGGTGGTCTTGAATGTGTGGTGGGTGATGGATGATGTTGGCCCCGGCTGTCGGGGCTCGGGTATCCGAAACATCCGAATCGTTTCTCCTCCTCGGAGAGCGATTGCTACTTTTGCAATAGCTGTTTTCCGTAAACAGGAGATGGGAAGAAAACCTGATGGGGGGGTGGGGAGTGAATAGAAACATCCGTGGGGCTCCCTCTTGACGTCAGGTGAACACGTCTCTGCTTTGAAGCTGCTTCTGGGCGTCACGAACATTCCCTCCGTTCCTCAGGCATCCAACCGTGTAGCTCATCTCCTTGTCACAATGTCACTGCTTTTACTATTCAGTTTAATATATTCTACCATATTCTACCCTCAGGTCAAAAGGGGGTTTTTTTGCCTACTCAGAACCGGACCTTGTATGTAGGCAGAGCGCCACCAGGTGGTGGTAGCGTAACACACTTGCACAGTGAAAACACCAGGGGATCCTTGTGTTTAAGATGAGACATTAAACTAGGTGTTTGTCACTACAAATTTCCCTCTTGCTGCTGCTTTTGCTGCACCTCAGACGTCTCGGTGTATTTTGTTGTCACTTTCATTTGTTTCAAGATATCTCCTGACTTCCCGTTTTACTTCTTCTTTGACCCATTGGTTTCTTCAGGAGCAGGCTCTTTCATTTCCACTATTTGTGAGTTTTCTCATTTTTCTTTTGTTACTGACTTCTGATTTCATTCCATGGCAGTTGGAAGAGATACTTGGTCTGGTTTCGGTCTCCTTAAATTTTGTCGTTGCTGTTGTTGTCTTAAAGTTTATTTATGTGTTTATTTTGGAGATAGAGAGACAGAGCACATGAGTGGAGGAGGGGCAAAGAGAGAGGGAGAGAGAAAGAGAGAAAGAGAGAGAGAGAGAGAGAGAGAGAGAGAGAGAGAGAGAGAGAGAATCCCAAGCTGGCTCCCACTGCCAGCTCAGAGTCCGATGCAGGACTAGAACCCCCAAACCATGAGATTGTGACCTGAGCCAAAGTCAAGAGCCAGAAGCTTAACCCACCAAGCCACCCAGGCGCCCCCTCCATAAATTTGTTAAGAATTGTTTTATGACCTAAGAGGTGGTATATCCTGAGGAACGTTCCATGTGCCCTTCAGTAGAATGTTATTCTGCTGTTCCTCAGTGGAATGTTCTATATGTCTGTTAGGTCTGTTGGGTCTACAGTGTTGGCTTCATTGGTAAATATAACTCAGCTGAACACCTCAAGAAACTAGGAAAAGGATGAAGCCCAAGGTCAGCAGAAGGAAGAAAACAATAAAGATGAGAGCAGAAATAAATGAAATAGAGAACAGAAAAACAATCAAAAAATTCAACACAACTAGAGTTGGATTTTTGAAAAGATAAACAAAATTGACCAACCTCTAGCTAGATGAACTAGGAAAAAAGGAGAGAAGACATAAATAAAACGAGAGGTAAGGGGTGCCTGGGTGGCTCAGTCGGCTGAGTGTCTGACTTTGGCTCAGTTCATGATTTCACGGTTTGTGGGTTCGAGCCCCGCGTCGGGCTCTGTGCTGACAGCTTGCTCAGAGCCTGGAGCCTGCTTCAGATTCTGTGTCTCCTTCTCTCTCTGCCCTTCCCCCCACTCACGCTTTGTCTCACTCTGTTTCCCAAAAAATAAATAAATGTAAAATAAAATAAAATAAAATGAGAGGTGAAACAAAACCATTACAGCTGATACCACAGAAATAAAAAGGATCCAAAGAGACTACTGTGAGTAATTATACGCCAACAAATTGGACAGCCTAGAAGAAACGATAAGTTCCTAGAAACGTACAGCCTACCAAGACTGCATTATGAAGACATAGAAAATCTGAACAGACAGATGTCAGGTAATCTACAATCCAAAACTTCCCACAAAGAAAAGCCCGGGACAAGATAGCTTCACTGGTGAATTCTGTCCAACATGTAAAAAAGAATTAATGCCGATCCTTCTCAGACTCTTCCAAAATATCGAAGAGAAGGGATTGCTTCCAAACTCATCTTACGATACAAGCATTACCTTGATACTGAAGCCAGATAAAGACACTACAGGAAAACTCTAGGCCACCCTCTCTGATGTGAACGTAGATGTAAAAATCCTCAAGAAAACGCTAGCAAACTAAAGTCAGCGGTGAATTAATAGGATCATACCCTGTGATCAAATGGGATTTATCCCTGGGATGCTGAGATGGTTCAACATACACAGAGTAACAAAAGTGATAGACTGTATTAACAGTGAAGTATAAAAGTCGTATGATTTTTCAATAGATACAGAAAACCCATCTGGGGAAATTTAACACCCTTTTGTGTTAAAAACTCAATACACTAGGTACAGAAGTAACGCATCTTAACTTAATAAAGGTCACATATGACAAGTCCACAGCTAATATACTCGGGGGCAAACCACTGAAGGTTTTTCCTGTAAGATCTGGAACACAGGGAGATCCACTGTCACCACTCCTATTCAACATAGTACCGGAAGTCCTAGACAGAGAAATTAGGCAAGAAAAAGTAGTAAAAGCCATCTAGACCACAAGGGAAAAAGTAAAATTATCTGTTTGTAGAAGACCTGATCTTTTATGTAGAAAACTCTAAAGACCACCACAAACACTGTTAGAACTAATAAATTCGGGAAAGTTGCAGATACAAAATCAACATACAAATATCAGTTGAATTTCTATACGCTAACAGGAAACTATCTGAAAAGGACATTAAGAAAACAATCCCATTTCTTTTTTTAAAATTTTTTTTTCAACGTTTATTTTTTGGGGACAGAGAGAGACAGAGCATGAACGGGGGAGGGGCAGAGAGAGAGGGAGACACAGAATCAGAAACAGGCTCCAGGCTCTGAGCCATCAGCCCAGAGCCCGACGTGGGGCTCGAACTCCCGGACCGCGAGATCGTGACCTGGCTGAAGTCGGACGCTAAACCGACTGCGCCACCCAGGCGCCCCAACAATCCCATTTCTAATAGGGTCAAAATGAATAAAATCCTTGAGCAAGGAGGTGAAAGACCTGAACACTGAAAGGTACAAATTATCAATGATAGAAATTCAAGAAAAAAACAAATAAATGTAAAGATGTCTTGTCTTTGTTGATTGGAAGACTTGATATTGTTAAAGTGTCCATATTACTCAAAGCAGTCTGTAGGTTCAGTGTTATCTCCATCAAAATCCCAATGGCATTTTTTCAGACATTGAAAAAATAATGCTAGAATTCATATGGAACCACAAACGACCCTATGTAGGCAAAACACTCCTGAGGAAGAAGAGTGGAGGCATCATACTTCCTGATTTCAAAATATATTACCCAGCTACAGGAATCAAAACACTGTAGTACTGGCCTAAAGGCAGACATACAGACCAATGGACCAGAATAGAGAGCCCAGAAATAAGCCTGCACATGCACAGTCCACTGAGCATTGACAAGGGAGCTGAGAATCTGGGGAGAGGATCATCACTTTAATAAATGGTGTTGTGGGGCGCCTGGGTGGCGCAGTCGGTTAAGCGTTAAGCGTCCGACTTCAGCCAGGTCACGATCTCGCGGTCCGTGAGTTCGAGCCCCGCGTCGGGCTCTGGGCTGATGGCTCAGAGCCTGGAGCCTGTTTCCGATTCTGTGTCTCCCTCTCTCTCTGCCCCTCCCCTGTTCACGCTCTGTCTCTCTCTGTCCCAAAAATAAATAAATGTTGAAAAAAAAAATTTAAAAAAAAATAAATGGTGTTGTAAAAACAGGATATCCACATGCAACAGAATGAAACTGGACCCTTGTCTTACATCATACCCCAAAATCAACTCATAATGGACTAATGATTTACTTATTTATTTTATTTTTTTTTTACTGTTTTTATTTACATTTGAGAGAGAGAGACAGACATGAGCAGAGGAGGAGCAGAGAGAGAGGGAGACACAAAAACCGAAGCATGCTCCAGACTCTGAGCTATCTGTACAGAGCCTGACGCGGGGGCACAAACTCATGAACCATGAGATCATGACCTGAGCCAAAGTAGGATGCTTAACCAACTGGGCCACCCAGGTGCCCCTGGATTAAAGATTTAAGCAGAAGACCCCCCCCCAAAACCTCAAAACTCTAGGAGAAACCATAGAAGAAAAGTGTGTTCCAGATCTTACAGGAAAAGCTTTCAGTCGTTCGCCCCGACTATATTAGCTGTGGACTTGTCGTATGTGTCCTTTATTATGTTAAGGTGCGTTACTTCTATATCTAGTGTGTTGAGTTTTTAACACAAAAGGGTGTTAAATTTCATCAGATGCTTTTTCTGAATCTACTGAAAAATCATATGACTTTTATACTTCATTCTGTTAATACGGTATATCACTTGTGTTAATCTGTGCATGTTGAACCATCCTTCATATTGTACTTGGCAATGATTTCTTGGAAATGATAACAAAAGCAAAAGTGGACAAGAAGGATGACATCAAACTAACAAGTCGGCACAGTAAAGGAGACAGTCAGCAAAATGAGAGACAGCAGGTGGAATGGGAGAAAATTTCCAAACCATATATCTGCTAAGGAATTCATTCCCAAAATGGATAAAGAACTCCTACAACTCGATAGCGAAACACACCCAGTTAAAAAATGGCCAAAGGGCTTGAGTCGACATCTCTCCAAGGAAGAAATACAAATGGCCAATAGGTTTGTGAAAAGATGTGCAACATCACTCATCATCAGGGAAATGCAAATCAAAACCGTGTGAGCTGTCCCCTCACACCTGTCGGCTGTTATGATTATTATGTCACAGCCATAATAGGATGGCTATTATGAAAAAAAATAAAAGGTAACAGGTGTCAGCCAGGATGTACAGAAGTTTGAACACTTGCACAGGGTTGGTGGGAATGTAAAACGAACTATGGAAGACAGCATGGAGGTTTCTCAAAAATTAAAAATCGAGCTACCATGTGATCCAGCAATCTCCCCTGCTTGGGTATACATCCAAATAAATTGAAATCAACCTCGATGAGGTATCTGTATTCCCATGTTCACTACAGCGTTATTTACAACGGCCAAGATACGGAAACAACCCAAGTGTCCATTGATGGTTGGATGGATAAAGAAAATGTGGTATGTCTGTACAATGGAGTATTATTCAGCTTCATTTACGAGGGAAAAAAAAAAAGAAATCTTGCCATATGCAAAAACATGGATGGGCCTGGAGGACATCACGCTAAAGGCGAATGTGTCCTCTGTGAGCCCAGCCTCTCTCCGAGTGGAGATGAACCTCTTCCTGGCACCTGGTCCCCACTCTCAGCTTGCTTTGTGCCAAGGTGTCTGGGCATCTTTCTTTGGCCTCACGGATGGTCCTGTGCAAGATTTCAGTGGCATTTCCTGCCTGAGCGCCCGGGGCCCTACTTATTCCACTCAACTTGTCACCTGGAGCCTGCGGTGGCTACAGAGGACCTCCTCTCTCCCCTCTCCCCAGTGACTCTGTTCTCTCCAGGGAGGCAGGGTCTTTCCACTTCTCTCTCTAGTTGCCCCATGACACCTGGGTTTCCTTTGTTCCCCCAGGGCTGGGGCAACTTAGATAGATTCCTGCGCTCCATGTCGTGGCTGGAGAGCTTGGCTAGAAAGATACCCTGACGTGTCCGTATTCCACGGGAAGAACGAAACAGGGTCGTAAAAACTGAACACGGTTTTCCGTGAAGGTGGGGAACTGGACCCCATCGCCCTCCTGCGGACCCTTCGAGCAGACAGGGGTGCGGGGTTGAGGGCCACGCCTGTAATCCGGCTTTGCGGTCAGCAAGTTCTCAGTAGCTCGTTTCCAACCCGAGCCAGATTTCCTCACCAGAGGCTTCGACTCCTGATTCTTCTTGAGTTCCCGGATGTCAGCAAACATGGGTGCGGGAAGGCTCTGTCACATCTCGAGGGGAAGTTCGAATTTCCAAATACCCTTTGTCCATCTGTTTGCGTGAAGGATGGAGTCTTTTTCAAATGGGTCTTTACACAGAAAAATAAATGCGGAAAGCCTTGGCGTAAATATACTCAAAGATACTGTATTGTATAATACTAATAACATCGAAATTAAGAAGTATGGTGTAACATGAAGCATCACCCGGGTTCTCAGGAGTAAAACTCCAGCGCAGAAGCTCCCAGGTGGTGATGAAGAACTGGCTGGAACGGCCACGTCCGTTCACACTCTCAGTGGACACGCATCACGCACCTGCATGCTGTTTGGGCCTCAGGAGCTTGAGGAGACGTGTCAATGCAAGTGACTTTCCTGTAGCAGCTCAAATGCCCAGAATCTGAGTTCTGGCTCCAGGCTGTCCAAGAGCTTCCCACATCTCCCAACACAGAGCCTGCCGGGTGCCACCCTGTCCCCGCTCTAACTTCCATCCCCCTGGAGGAGAGAGTAGGAGCCCTGGCTCTGAGGGAAGGAATCCCTACTGGAGTTTCCTTCCTCCCTTGCCTCGGCCTGGCTATGTGGCCTCAGTCACATGACACAGTCTCTCTGGGCTTCCATCGGTTTTCCAGGCTGTAAGATGGAGAGGTTGGACTGAGGTTTTCAAGAGCCTTCCAGTCCTGATGCTCCGTAATTCTTCACATACATGTGCGGATCTCAGTAATGAAATGCCAAGGCTTCTGGAACAGGGAGGAGGGCCATTCGTGATTCATTTTAATTGATCACGCTCGGACAGATGCATTTGTCACTTGCCCCGATTGGCCAGACAACCGCAGGACCCACGCCAGGAAGGGGCCAAGTGCAGCCCCATTAGAGAGAGTCCAGAACAGGGCAGAAAAGGATGTTCAGAGAGACGGCACGGAGGGAGCTGCTCTCTGCTGGACCTGAGAGGAGCCAAGGCTCTTGGAGGTGCCAGCACCCCCTGGGCAGGTTCCGTGAGCTCCACCTGCCGCCCCTCTGCCTGAGAGCCTCCCAGGCCGCCTCTCGCACGCCGGCCCTTCCTAGGAGAGTGGCCACGCCTTCTTGTGACTTGTTCGCCTTCATCTCTCAGGTGCAAACTATGAGCTGTGGGTTTTCCCCCCACGGGAGAGTTTCAGGTATCGTTTCAAATGGCAGGCCTGCTTCGTCCTGAAATGGCTTTGATGGTTTCTGCACTATTGCAGATAACCAGAGGCATCCACCCTGGCAGATATTCTGAATGATGGTTAACACATCAAAATGCTTTTTTCTCGCTTGACAAATAGTTGCTGCCCCAACTCAGCCCACCCTGGCCCCTTCGTGCTCCCCCAGGACCCCCCTCTTCGGTGTGCCCTCCCCACACTGAAGGGTCACTGGCTAGCATGGAAGGGGCTCCAAAACTCAGCTCAAACCACGGCTGACCTGACTGATGGGCGCTCCTGCCTTTCCAGCTCTTTCATTCTACGAAAATTATGTTCCTGGTCGCCTACGTAGTCAGTCCACAGATCGACCGCCATTTGAAAGTGGCTCCATTTCATTTTGTCCCCTTCCACGATTGCTGTGAAGGAAGGTAGGATAGGCCCGGGGTAACACGAGCTTCTTTGTGACGCCGACTCCAGGCCCTGGGGAAGGCTCGACCTTCAGAGGATGCACCCTTAGGTGGAAATCAGATCTTTAAAACTGTTTGGGAGCGGTTGGTTCCCTTGACATTATGTGTCATTATGCTCCAAACAGGCTGAGTCAAGCGGGAGGTCTTTGATTTGCAACGTAGTAAAGGCTGCACTGAAAAAGCAAATGTCCCATTTCACCTGGGCAGTTGCTGATTTGAATGTGGTGATTAATGTAAAAGATCTGTGTTTTGCAGCTTTTCAGCCACGGATATTGAACACTGACTCTGGCTTGAGAAGCAGCCAAGAGGTCAATGAGGGGCGGGAATCTGGTAACAGCAAGAAATAACCACCCACCAACATGATGGGGTTCCTCGCTTATAAAATAATTAAATTATTTTTTGGAAGTAAAAAAAAAAAAGTAATAAAAGTGTCAGCAGCCCAAAGGGTCTGCCCCAAGCAGCCCCTCAAGACAGCTAAGAATGTCTCCATGGGGTCACCTCAGGTGGCCTGGATCTTGCCTGCTACGAATCTCAGGTATTAGAGCCTGCCATGAGTATCCCTTTCAAGGCCAGCACTCTGGGAGTTTATGACAGCACATCTCAGTTCCCCAAGATGTACACAACCTATTTCCTATGCAGCTTTTTTTTTCTTTTTTTTAATAGGCTCAGGTTTGGGAACATATTGGCAGGTCGATCTAGCCCACTCCGGAAGGAAATAAAAATAGAAGTCAGATATATTTATCATTCTACAGTTAGTCACCTGTTCCTCGGTCAGGGTTGAGCCCATCAAAAGCTCACACATCACAGCAGTAAAATCGTTGAATCGCTGAAGCAGTAATTAATAAAGTTTTATTGTGCACACACCAAAGAGACAGTTTGTGGACAAGGCCCCCTCAAACGAATACATGGAAGGAGGCTCAGAGGTATATCATTACAAAGAAGCTTATATAGTGGGACACCTGGATGGCCCATTCAGTTAAGCATCCGGCTCTTTATCTAGGCTCAGGTCAAGATCTCACGGTTTGTGAGATTCAGCCTGGAGTCAGGCTCTGTGTTTAGAGCAAGGAGCCTGCTTGGGATTCTCTCCCTCCATCTAGCTCTCTGCCCTTCCCCCATTTGCTCACTCAGGTGCTCTCTCTCAAAATAAATAAATAAACTTAAAAAAAAATTTAGAAGCTCACATAGTGAGAAAACAATGACAATTTACTGGTTATATTGGTGATTGGTTATTGTTTTAGAATTCTCTTCATTGGTTAGTGGTTACCTCATGTCAACCTTGGAAAATGTGTGTGTGTGTGTGTGTGTGTTGGTTTTGCCTATGATTTTCAGAGGCCTAAGCGAGAAGTGACCCCGGTCAGGTGAGCCTTGCCCAGTAAGCTAAAGGAAGCTTTGCTTGTATGACAAAACTGATTTTCTCTGCTTGGGGAATGTTCGAGGCCGGTCTCCATTTGTTTTCGATTTTAACAAGCCGAATGCTCCACGCGACTGTTTCTTCTCTGAGTCTTTCCTATAATACGAGCGGTATGTGGAGACGGGGGTCTCGGATCTCCCCTCCAAGCAGAGCTTCAGACAAGGATCTGTTCTGCCGGGTTGAATGCAAGCGCAGACTCGCGCTGCCCCAGGGGACAGAGCAGCATGTTTTTCCCCCTCCCAAACCTGTCACATTTTGAGTCGGAAAGGAGAAATCAAAAGCACACTCTGTCCAAAAAAAAGGAAGCAGGGGGCGGGAAGGGGGGGATGTGCTTATTTACTGAGCTGTTCAGTTATTTATCAAAGTGCGCTCCCGGAAGCAGGGGCCAGAGCGCCTGATCTCACCGTGGCCCGCACCACCCCCACTTCCGTTTTGTTTATTACCCGCGGCAGGCGGGCCAGTGCGGTGCAGAGAGTCCTGCCGGAGCCAGCGTGCTCACAGCGAGATCCGTGTCAGCCGGGTTTGGTCCGGAATAGCTTTCGTTCAGGGGGTCCCTTTGTGGATGATTCTGGGGACTGGACACATGATGTGCTTTCATTCAAACACATACAGTGAGGCCTCATCAGTTTCTGGATGATGGTGGAAATTTTTGCCCCGTCTACCTTTGTGTCTATGGAGATTTTCCTGGGGTTAGAATGGGGTTGATGACCCGGAATTCTGGACCCTCATGGTTGCAAAGAGGTTGTCCAAACACCCAGGGGGAGACTGTTGCCAGGTGAGGACTTGGATCCCCGGAGAGAGCACAGCCCAGTGTCCAGAGGGGACGGGGAGGCCCCACGTTTTGTAACTCGAAGAAAGACTCTTGGTGGGTTTTAAAAAATTTGGGAGTTGTAGCTAGGAGATTGGCAAGGTGACCCGAGGTAAAGTATTCCCATTATGACCTGATAATTAACTTGTTCTTTCTTTGTCTCAAAAAGGGGGGGGGGGTGGAAGCGCATCCTCTTTTTCTTGAAGTCTACACCACCGCAAGAGTCACCTTGATCCTCATTGATTCCAAACCTGAGTTCATCATTAAATTTGAGCAAGCGATGCTCCAGGGGAAATCCATAATGCAAATGCAAATGCAAAAAAAAAAAAAAAAAAAGGAAAAGAAAACAGGACTAAAAGAAAGGGAAGAAGAATACTGGAGGACACCCAGGTCTTGCCCACCTTGAGGACCATTTGTTTTTGCAGAGGTTAAATCCTGGGGCTATCACTGTAGAGCCCAGCACTGGCCCCTGGCCAGGTTCCTGCGTTATTGGGAAGGTCGATAATCAAAGATCAGAAAACCATCGTTCCTGTCACTTATTTTTCCAATCTGTGCGTCGACCACCACCTGTTCCCATCCTATACTTTCCTCCCAGCTGAGAGCAGTAAGGGCTGGCAGTGACAGACAGCGCTCTCTGTGACACTCAAATTGTGTTGATGAACGACTTCGTGTCACTATCATCTGTTTTCTGAAACACTGGCTCTGACATTTTTTCAGCATAAGACAAGAAAAGTGTCACCTGAGAGACTGAACATAATAGCATTTTTAAGAGAATGCTTTGCCACAGTTACATGCCTTGCAGGGACATTAAGCATTTTGGGGAAAGGATAAGAATCACATTATTAGCACCTTTAGTCCAAATATTACCTGTAAGATTTTCATTATATTCAGTTCCTTATTGAAGGTTACATTTTGCATGTGTCCACTTAATATAAGTTTCAGAAATATATTAAGTTAGGCTTTATTATGACGGTTACGTACTTTGTGAAGTGTGGTTATTTATAATAGCCAAATTTGTTTAATGTTCTCTTTGCAGAAATCTGTATTAGCTGAGTAATAAAACCAACTAAATTCTTTAGAGGATCCATTCTGTTTTCTGATTATGTAGAAATATGAGTAAGAGTGATTAACTCTGGGTAAATTGCTAGTGTTAATAACAAGTTGTCACAAATGAGATTACCAGGTATTCTGTTTCCCACCCCTGCTGTAGCTAATGCATACTATTAGCTGCTCGTGTCCTTGATCAATGTGATATAATTGTCTATTTGTGAAATGACATTTATCTTACATAACAGATAAGGCATGACTACAGGCCTTCTATTGGATGGATACTTTAATAGCTTCCCTTACAACATGTAGAATACAGTCCACTTCCGGGGCACCTGGGTGGCTCAATCGGTTAAGCATCCAGCTTTGGCTCAGGTCATGATCTCCCAGTTTGTGAGTTCGAGCCCTGTGCTGACAGCTCAGAGCCTGGAGCCTGCTTTGGATTCTGGGTCTCCTCCTCTCTCTGCCCCTCCCCTGCTCATGCTGTGTCTCTCAATAATAAATAAACGTTAAAAAATTAAAAAAAAAAAAAGGAATACAGTCCACTTCTTATACTAAAGGCTGGACACATTCAAAATACCTGCGGATGAGAAATGGACGCACATTCCCAGTATCCTAGCATTCAGGATCACACTAAGCTGTGTGGTTTTGTTTGGTCCTTCGAAGCGCATTTTAAAATCCTTTTTTTAAAAGACATGTTCTGAGTAATGCATTTCTGTGTTTAAGGTCAACACAAGATAAAGTTCATTCCAGAAATGGTCGGCCCGATACTAGAAATGACACTAATTCCTGAGACAGAACTGCGCAAAGCCACCATACCCATTTTCTTTGATATGATGCAGTGTGAGTTCCATTCGACCCGCAGCTTCCAGATGGTAAGGACATAGTAGGTGTGCGGTAAGTGGCTTGGGGAGGAGACCAACAAGCCTGCAAACCTTGAAAAAGACTTATAAATGGCTCTGGAGTTAAGGATGTTGAGAGATTTTCCTTATTGAAGAAGCCTGTCATCCTTTGCCTGCATCTTTAGGGAGAAGTATTGTCAATGACTAGCTTTTCCTTATTTTGCTCTGGATTTACTTACACATTAAACCCTGGATAAAAGTCTCTTTCTGCCGCCCCTCCCCCTCGGTATGTACCCTCAGAATGTTTACCCAGATGTTATCCTCTCAGACTGCCTGCTTCTTGCCAACTTATGTTATTTTCAGGTCAAAAATCTCTGCTTTTTTTTGTTTTCTTTTACATGTGTCTTGACCTTTCACCTGTGCAGTGAAACTGATAAGAATTCCTCTTAAAAAAAAAAAAAAAAAAAACCCGGGTAGAGTGCTCAACAACATACTGTATCCATAGGAAAGACAAAATCTGCATATTTATGTGGGAGGATTAACAAAATCTCCTTCCCTGGATTCCATGAAAATAAAGGTGGTGTTTACATTTCCGCCAGTGGGGACACGCTCGCCCGCACGAACATACAGCGGCTTTCTCCCCCGTGTGTTGCTGGGCTGGCTGGGAAGCTCTGCAGGAGGCAAGAGAAGACCCCCAGTGATAGTGGTTCCTCCATACTTGATTTAAATATTCTAGTGATTCGAGTAAGTAAGTACCCACTTGACATAGATTTTTGCAGAATTTGAAGAAAAATCCCTGTATTGGAAAAAGACTACATCTGAGCAGCGTCACTGTAATGGATCTGATATTTAAAGAGTAGATTTTTCCTTCCTCCCCTTTATACTTGCTACCTTATAGATTTTGAACAGTTTTACCTTTTCACTGGTCAGTCTTTGCTATTACGGCATGAAGGTGGTAGCCGTGATGAATAATTTTGCTAGTTTCTAGAGCAAAGAACAGATACAAAGCTAAAAGAAACCCTGCTCTGTGCCTACACTTGAGTGTGAACACTGATGTCAGGTACCCGTGCTTTCTGGTGTAGCCTGGTGCTACCTGGACCTCCCACAACTCACCGAACGTCTTTAATCTTTGGTTCCGAGCTGTAATATTGGTACAGAATGGAATCTGCTCCTAAGGGATGTTGTGAGAAGTGAATAAAATAAACCTGTGAAGGCCACCTGCCCACCCGCCTCCCTTCCTTCCCTTCCCTTTCCTTTTGATTCCTTCCTCCCTCTGTTTCCTTCCTTCTTTCTTTCCTCCCTCCCTTTCCTTCCTTCCCCCCTTCCTTCCTTCCTTCCTTCCTTCCTTCCTTCCTTCCTTCCTTCCTTCCTTCCCCCTTCCTTCTTCCCTTCCTTCCTTCCTTCCTTCCTTCCTTCCTTCCTTTCTTCCTTCCTTCTTTCCTTCCCCCTTCCTTCTTCCCTTCCTTCCTTCCTTCCTTCTTTCCTTCCTTCCTTTCTTCCTTCCTTCTTTCCTTCCCCCTTCCTTTCTTCTTCCCTTCCTTCCTTCCTCTCTCTGTTTCTCCCTTCCACCTTTCTTTCTTTCTTTCTTTTTCTTCCTTCCTTCCTTCCTTCCTTCCTTCCTTCCTTCCTTCCTTCCTTCCTTCCTTTCTTTCTTCCTTTCTTTCCATAGCAGAAGAGGGCTTCCTTATGTTGACTTATTTATAAAATTAAAGAGATTGTTTTATTTTTTTTTAATTTTTTTTTCAACGTTTATTTATTTTTGGGACAGAGAGAGACAGAGCATGAACGGCGGGAGGGGCAGAGAGAGAGGGAGACACAGAATCGGAAACAGGCTCCAGGCTCTGAGCCATCAGCCCAGAGCCTGACGCGGGGCTCGAACTCACGGACCGCGAGATCGTGACCTGGCTGAAGTCGGACGCTTAACCGACTGCGCCACCCAGGCGCCCCAAAGAGATTGTTTTAAAAGAACAGCTGGTTTTTCCCCCCCCCTCTGGTTCAAGATCAGTTGTTGCACACATATAATGTAACATGGTAAACATTGTCCAAACGTTTTCGGTTTTGTTGGCAATGTATCAGACACCTCTTTCTTGATGACAGCGCAGTAACCATGATTCTTATGATGGCATAAGCTTTCATAAAATAGAATGGATAATCTTCTCTTTTGGAACTTTTTTTAAGGTTTATTTATTTATTTTGAGAGAGAGAGAGAGAGAGAGAGAGAGAGAGAGAGAGAGAGAGAGAAAGACAGTGAGTAGAGGAAAGGCAGAGAGAGAGAATCCCAAGCAGGCTCCACACCAGCCAGCAGAGCCCTACGTGAGGCTTGGACTCGTGAACCAATAGATCATGACCTGAGCCGAAACCAAGAGTCGGACGCTTAACCACACGCCCTTGGCTAATCTCTTATCCATCACCTTTAGCTGGACGTTTGGGTTGTTTGCAGATTCTCACTACCATGAGTCAGTGCGCAGTGAACATATTCGTGCATACTGCTTGACTTTCTTTTGAAAGTTTTCCTGGTATACGTTCTCAAAAACGGAATTGCTGATTCAAAATATTTTCGTAAGTGTTGACATTGCCAATGTTTTCTGATGCTGTTGCCGTACGATTTGACCCATCTTGACTGCCACTGGCACTAAATCGTGTCCAATCTCACTGCCAATCCACCAGAACTAGGGAATGTAGTTTAAAATCCCTTTTCCTAAGCTGAAAATTCATCTGACTTTTTGAATTTTGTATGAATTAAGCCCTAAAGAAGGGCCGTATGAAAAAGCGCTATTAAAGAATCAGATAGCGTCGCCTGGGTGGCTCAGTCGGTTAAGTGTCTGACTCTTGGTTTCAGCTCAGGTCATGATCTCATGGTTCGTGGGTTTGAGCCCCGTGTGGGGCTCTGCACTGGCAGCAAGGACCCTGCTTGGGATTCTCTCTCTCTCTCCCTGCCCTGCCCCTGCTCATGTGTGTGTGCGCGTGCATGCACGCATGCTCCCTCTCTCTCTCAAAAATAAATACAATTTTTTAAAAAGAGTATAGTAGTTATTTACATTAGGGAATTTCTCCAATTCACGGGGTCTCTGGTTTGCCAGGAAATGGCACAAAGTTACTGAAGGAGAGTCGTGGGGTTTCTGCCTCCGTTCTCAACTCTGCCCCCAGTGGTGGGTTCAAAAACTGCCTAATATCAGAAGACCAAGCTGTTTGAGTAACAGCGGGAAAGTAGCTGTGCACATTTAACTCTGTTTCACAAACAATTTCCCTTCCATAAAACGTGTCCCACTCGGATATACGTAAATAGAAGCATAAACGTGAGGACACGGGTCCACACAACCCACTGTCGGTAAGCATGGTCAGCTACTTGGATTTCTTGGTCCGTGATCATCGACCATTTGTTCATCGGTGTTGTCATCTGCTTGTGCCTTCAAAGACCAGTGGGAGGACACACCAAAGGGTTTTTTTACATAAAGGCAGAAAAGCGAAAAGGCGTGACAACAGTCTCTCTGCTCTCTTCATCTCTTCTTGCGAATTGGGAAAAGGTCCATCGCCTCTTCTCTTGGGATATCTTGATTTCTTTTTTCTGTGAGTCTGTCTCAGCCTCCCAGGTGGAGTGTCCCATGGAATATCACCCCTCCCAGACCCGCTGCTTCCCTATCATCCCTTTTTACCGGGCTCCTTGTCACTTGGTTGGTTGGGTGCAGGTTACAGCAGCCTCATCTTTGTTTGCTCTCCTGGCCTCCCTGGTGAGATGCAGAGACTTGTCATCTTTCTGATCTCTAGCGTCCGGCGGCTTCTCTTGGGCCCTAGCCCCGGCCTCTCCTGGCCCATAGCATCTATCTCTCGACTTGACATATCTTTTCTAACTCTTTCCTATTCTCAGGTCAGCCGACGCTCACCTTCTATTGGCTACTCTTTCCTGAAGCACGAGGCGTGCCCTCTGTCCTCGGGGGTGGTGTGGGTGTGGAGCAGTGAGTGGGTGTGTGCACAGAACCGCAGGGCCCGGAATCCCTGCCTCCCTCCCAGGGAGCTTCCAGGTTGGGGCTGGCTGGCTGCTGTTTACCTAACCCGCCACCAATCCAATTATCTAACCTTATTAGTCACATCAACAAGGGCTTAAATTGGCTTCACTTTTATAGCAGATGTGCAACACTAATGGAGTGAGAGGAAGACATTAGGGCTTTTCGTTTTTGCAAAACGTTCATGTTTTGAGCCTATGATGTAGTTTTTTTTTTTTTAAAGGTTGCTGTGTCTTTCTGAGCGGGGCTGTTTATGCACCGTTGTTTGTGAAATATGCATCATGTCTGGGTCGTAGCATGCTCTTACCGTTGCAGTGGGGGGGGCGGGGGGGGCTGCTGGATTCGAAGAAAAACCTGCCATTTTACACAAGATTCAACTGCACCGAGCCATTACTGGAATTTCAGAAGCAGGCATTGCAGATGGGCTTTTCTACAGCTCCCCAGAGTGGCAGCTCGTGTCTTCTCCAGCCACAGCGGAAGGACTTCCATCAGAGTGATCTCATACACACATTTCCCCGAAAGTCTCCTTTCTGGTCTCTGCTTTTGCAAGCAAGAGCATGAATCTTCATCCAACAGAGGCGTGTCCTTGTCCTTGTCCTCGGTGCTTGAGGTCCTGCCTCTCCAGGCTCCAGGCGCTGAACAGGTTTGCCCGGTTGTGGGACGGAGAGGCATGGAGTGACCCTTTCACAAGCTCTGTCCTCCTGCTGGCCGGGGGCCCTCTCCCCCGGGGGCTGCAGGCCCGCCTTCATTCGGCCTGACACCATTTGTGCTGAGCAGATCCTCATAGGTGATGGATAAGCTCTGTGGAGGCCTGCTGACAATTCCTGGGTCTCCCAGCCCTTTCTCAGATTCTTCTATGATGTGGACGCTGCATCTGTTCTCCTAAATTGTCCCCTTCTACTGCATCTTCTGTCTACCAGTCCCAGAGGACGCCGTCTCTGGTGTCTCTGCTTCCAGCTTGCCCACCCCACAAGTCATGCCAACGGCGTGTTCTCTGTCCCTGTGCCCACCCACCCCCACCCTGACCCCAGTCCCAGAGAGGCACGTTCATGCTCGAGCTGGGTCTTCGGGAGATCTTGACTTCTTTCAAGGGTGAGCGCCTGTGTGCGATGATTTCAGGACCTGCTGTGCAGGTGTTTGGAGACATCAGCATCTCAGCGTCCCTTACATCACCCAGGCGCCCCGGCTGGGTCGCGTTCCCACGAGACGTACTTCCCCCTGGCCTGAAACTAACTTCTCCCCTGTGGCGCCGACACCCCTACCCCCCAAGTCAGTAATGCTCCGAGTCGCAGCCTCGCTGGATTTTGCTCCGTAAAAAAATAGCATGCTTGTAAATTCCCTCCTGGCACCTTTGGAAAGAATTCCATTTGTTATGTCTTTGGAAGAAAAACAAACCAAAACAAAACCAAAAAAAAACAACCACAGATCTCACAGCCGAGAATTTCAGCAAACGGCTGTATGGGCTGTATACCATTAATAAAGACGGAATGGGAAAGACTCCACAGAAAAATAATATTTTCAACCATGAAGCTCTTCTCTGTCATCTCTGTGAGGGTCAGTAAAATGCTCCACAACTTCCAGAAATTCCCATTGTAGTTGTAACAGTATTAGAACATGAGTAATCTTTGTGTCCTGGATGTTTTTGAGGCCCTGTCTGAATAATCTCTTCCTACTGCCCATGCTTGGTAACCCTAACTGAATGACTGAATAACCCAAGTGGATGTTGCTGGCTTCTGCTGGTTGGCGGGAAAGCTGGTCCATTTTGCACCGTCATATGGACATAAGTTTGGTGGTGATTTTATCCTGATGATTCTTGAATTCTTTGGCATTTTGTTTGTTGGTTTATTCTTGCTTCCGATTTCAACATAATGCTTGAGTTTAGTTCCGGACCCTGAAAGGGAACATACGGCACGAGAAGTAGGCTTTTATTGTATTGAATCCGGACCCCAAAGTCTGAGAGATCATGGAAGCTGACACCCTGGACTCTAATAAAAGTTCTGATTGCATTGAATTCTGTTCTTAAAAGCCTTGCAGCAAAGAGGTGCCCATACCCCTGTAATCTCTTTTTAATGTTTATTTATTTTTGAGAGAGAGAGGGAGAGTGTAAGTGGAGGAGACAGAGGATCTGAAGCGGGCTCTGCACTGCCAGCAGTGAGCTCGATGTGGGGCTTGAACTCAGGAAGCCCGAGACCATGACCTGAGCCAAAGTTGGACGCCTCACCAACTGAACCACCCAGGCGCCCCTCCTGTAATCTCTTTTGACCAAATTAAACAGGACTCACTCTGAGAGCATGTTTCTGGAGTCCAGTGTCATTGGATACAGCCCCAAATCCCTTCTTGATGTGTGTGCTATGGAAATGGGGGGCAGCTGCACCTGTCTCAGGTGTTGCCAGGTGTAACAGCCAGGCAGCGGATAGTTCCCCAGCCTTGGGGCTCTTGAGCCTCTAGGTGGAAGCTTCAAGGTCAGCGAACAGCCTTCTTGTTAGACTTGGAAGGATGTGGGGATATGGAGTGAGAATGTGAAGCCGGTTCCTTCTTCTCGCTCATGTTGTCCACGCAGGTATAGTTCAGTGATGTTCTCCCACCTACCTCTCCTGTCAGCGCCAAAGAGAACGGGCATAGTTCTGCAGTTCCTCTGGAAGTTCAGAAACTGAGAATCTGATTCCTTGCAGCTCTCTGATACCAGAGGGTGCTCTCAAATCACGGCCCTCCCTCCAGTACCTTGCGAGCACATTTTCTTGGGGAAAAAAAACAAAAACAAAAAACTGGAGAAAGCAGAGCACCCGTGGGCAGAGCACATTCACGAAGGCGTATTTGCAGCAAGCCAAAGGAATGCTTTTGCTAATGGACATAGAAAGCCATGTTCCTAGCTTTCAGATTTCACCCTGTTCTTGGTAACCTCCAAGCACTTTATCGATGTGGTAAATAAACTATTTGTGCAAACCTTTCCATCCTGGTCCAGCTCCCTTTCCTTGCTCTGACATAACCTCAGATCCCTTGTGTAAATGCTCTCCTGGATGCCTGAGGAGCAGGCCTGGTTCTATGCATCTATCTGGGCATGGTAGCAGGAACGGTAAATCTGACTTCCAAAAAAAAAAAAAAATGATGCACTCTAAAGCAAACAAAAGTGGCTGTTGGATTATCCACTGCCGAGATCCTTCACTCCATGATCTCTTAAATTGGAGCCAATAACCCGTGGTTAACTGTGGCAGTGAATGGCTAAAGCGGTCATTCCTTTCAAAGTTAATTGAATTAACAATGCTGTCAACCTTCCGAAAAGCCCTGTATTCTCACGGACTCTGTTTCATATTCTTGGAGGGGCGCTGGTTTGGGAGGCTTGGAGATGCTCTGTTCAGCTTTTTAAGTTGGACACCCTGTGGACATTTTTGTAGTGATACTGGTGATTCAGAAAAGAGAGGAAGTATAATGATTTTGCCTCAACCCCCTTTGGAGCCACACAGTAAACCCTTGCTAATTTTAACCTCACCATAGAGAACCCTGCTGGAAATTACCAGTGTGCATTTATGAGTAAGAGAATAAGCACAGTTGTTTTTGTTTTTGTTTTTGTTTTTTTTAAATCAGCTCTGCTCTATCAGCAAATGGACTTTCTCCAGTTTATTTGGACATTGTGATTGTGATAACCATTCTCAGTACACTAACAAATTAATTCTAGAATATTCTGTAAAAAAATAATGGAGGTCCTGGAACAAGAGGCTAGCTGCAGATCTGGGGTATTGAATCCTTGCTGATAAAGAGGCTGCCAGGTGTTCGTGCAAATCACTTAGTTTAGACTAGAGGTTAGTAAAATTAGAATCAGCTGTGCTCTCTGATTTACTTCTCTTTCATCCACTCATTTGAGGAAGCATTAAATTCATCAGTCAAAATTTGATAAGCAGCATACTTAAGGAGCTGGAGTTTCCTTATTGCCCTTGTTTGTGACAGCTAGGTTTACGCGGAAGCAGAGAAAACATGCTATTTCCCTAAAGTAGACTCCCAAGTTCAAATAACCTCCTGATTAACCGGCGATGAGAGGTTTCAAATGCCTGTGTGTGTTTGTCCATGTTGGGATAAAGCGTACTTTCCTGAATTCCCGGTGCCTTCCTCATTGTATGCTCGTTGAACATGTGTGGCCTGCGGTCGTGTGTTTTGGTTAAATTGAGTCTTATTTGATCCCTCCGTTGTTTGTTCTGAAGAATCAGCACCCACCGAATACTTCCGCTACGGTGCTCCCATCGTGGTACCCTCTGGGAAATGGGATTGGCTGGAAACGTCAACTTGTAGCCTAATGGCACCTGATCTGCCTCGTATTTGATTCCAAAAGGGCCCCACCTTCTGAGGAATTTCTGTAAAGAACAAAGTCCTAGTGGGTTAGTATCAAAAGGTGGTTGATTTCACAGTAGAGTCATTATCATGAGGCTCCAGGTGAAAACAATACAAGTTCTTTTTTCTTCTTAGCTAGAATTGCCTCTTTTCCTGTGCTCCTAAAATCCCTGAACTTTTCAGGCCAAACAGAATAAAAAAGAGGGTGTTTGCTTGGGGAGGAAACGATGGGGAAGATCAAGAGGAGAATTGGAGGATTCACTGAGGTCCAGAGTTTTTGCAGTGTTGTTGAGTCCTTGATGTTGAGCAAGAATCAATACTCTTCTCCAGACCTGTTTAAGCTTCCACCTCATCTGTAGTGCGATAGAACTGTGGCTTTAGGCAGCAAGTCCTGATCAGATCAGGCGGGTCTGTGCCTGTTTGAGGCTCCTCCCTGGGTCTCCCCAGGCCCCCTGCCTCCGGCCCCACGGGTGCCACAGTCAGCCGCCCCTGCAACAGCAGCGGCGGCGGCGGCGGCACCCTGCTTGACCAGTGCAGCCCGTGGTGCCTGCAGTCCTGTTGTGAGCTCTCAGATGAACGTGTCCATCCATTGGCTTGTGGGGCCAAGAGCACAGTCTGTGTCTCAGCGACCGGCTGGGCGACTCCTCTGCTGACACAGGAAGCCCTCCCCAGCTCCAGTCTAGCACTCGTTCTCCAGTGATTCATGAGCACGTAGCACAGTCCTCCCATTAGAACATCACCACCAGGGGCCCTTCTGGAAGAGACCAGGAGAGACGAAAATTCTGTCTGTCACGCAGCTTAAATAACTATAGGATCCTGGTAATAGTGGGAGACTCGGGGGATTGTCAGCCTGGAAAGCATTGCCTGAGCATGTATTTTTTTTTTTTTATATGTTGTTTTTGTTTGTTTGCTTTTGAGAGAGAGAGACAGAGCACGAGTGGGGGAGGGACCGAGAGAGAGAGGGAGAGAGAGGGAGACACAGAATCTGAAGCAGGCTCAGACTGGGCACCGTCAGCACAGAGCCCAACGCGGGGCTTGGACCCACAAAACCATGAGACCGTGACCCGAGCCAAAGTCAAACGCTCAACGACTGAGCCCCCCAGGTGCCCACTGAGCATGTATTTTAAAGGGATCCTAGAGACCCTTGCCTACATGGAGGGTGTGCTTGCTTTCTGTATCCTGAATTTAGCCGTTGTTTCCCTCAATTCCCCCTCTGCCAGTCTTCTTTCAATTCGGTGTGGTGATCTCCTGCTCTACGGGAACTAACGCTCTCAGGGGCCTCCTTCCTTCCTGGCCCAAGTCAATGGGTGATTTCAGGGCTCGTGCAACATGGCGCTCACCTGGCAAGAATCCCATATGGAGGTGGCCCTGAATTCTGCCAGGGACGGGAGACTGGGCAGTGAGGATGAGCCCTCAGATCCATTATTATCTAGGTAGCTATTTCCAGCCTCGTCAGCCACAAGGCTCATGACCCCTGTGAAAATCTTTTGGAGATTTGTACCTCTCCAGAGTTTAGAGTTTTCCCCAAAACTCCAAGAGACAGGGTTTCGGTCCAGGGAGCATTTCTGAGGATCCTTTCCCACCCCTTGCTCTGGAAATCTGATCAGAAGCTTTGGGGTGTTCAAGGAAAGGCCCGGAGATGGACCTTCTCGAGACGTCTGCTGGTCTTGTAGAGACGCTGTCCTTCCTGTGTTTTATGTTTTTTTTCAACCCAAGTGAGGTATTTCACTAGACCCATCAAGGAATGGCAGTGAAGTGGCCCCTTCGATGTTTTGTGACTGCAGAGAACTTTTTGCTGGCAAGTGAAACGCCATCTGTTCTTTTCCAGGAAGCAACGAGCTATTTTAGATGTTACTTGTTGGTGGAGATGAAGTTTGAGACGTTTTTTCGCGTTGCTCCTTGATTATTCGTCCTACGGTCCCCTCGCCTTTCTTTTCTCTGCTCCTTGCTCCTCCCATCAGAATGTACATGTTTAGGCTCCATTAACCAGGGAAGGAAATGGAAGAATCCCCCTGTGGCAGGGGATCATCAGACATCTCTAGGGGGTCGGGGATGGTACCTCTTACGTGAAATCAGGTTTCAAAGGCGTAGGGTCACTATCTGATGATGATCTCTCCCCGATTTACGTGCCGTTGATGCTCAGTCATAAAATGAAATATCCGCCATGCTGATTATTTACGCTTCCTCTGCTTAATTCTAGTTTGAAAATGAGATCATCACCAAGCTGGATCATGAAGTGGAAGGAGGCAGAGGAGATGAACAGTACAAAGTGTTATTTGATAAAATGTAAGTGTTGATTAACAGTAGGATTTATGTCAGAATAGAGACAGGGAGACTGTAATTAGACTACAATGAACTTTGTAGCCCAGAAATAATTAAAACGTGTTAATAATGGGAAATATTTTAAATTGCACCAGTCGAGTTTCTTTTTCTGAGAGGGATTAACAACGTGTGCATAATTACTTTTCAGCCTCTTGGAACACTGCAGGAAACACAAATACCTCGCCAAAACAGGAGAAACTTTTGTAAAACTCGTTGTGCGCCTGATGGAAAGACTCCTGGATTATAGAACCATCATGCATGATGAGAACAAAGAAAATCGTATGAGCTGCACTGTCAACGTGCTGGTGAGTGAAATGCAAGTTAATTAAATTTCCAATCTTCACAGTAAGCCAGAAACGTACTGTGTTCAAAAAGTTCAGAAGCCTCGTGACAGCTGGCCACGCAACTTCCTTTGCTTGTTTCCTCGTCTGTTGCAGGGGGAAGGGAAAAGGAAGAGCTGTTTTTGCAGATCCACTGTAAACACGTCTGCAAAATCCTGTCCCCTCCAGGTGTTTTCACATCGCTCTTCCCGTGGCTAAGAAGGAAGAGCCATCTTATTTTGGAACCAGGGTAGCACCTCCCTTGATTATAGGTCTCCAGGGCATCGCTATTAGGAGGTGGCAAGCACGTCCTGTCGTGGGTTGAATGATGGCCCCCAAAAGATAGGTCCGCATCCCACTCGTCGGAACCCGCGAACGGGACCTCATTTGGAAAAAAAAGGCTCCTTGTGGATGTGATTGAGTTCAGGGTCTCCAGAGGAGATCATCCTGAATTACTA
This sequence comes from Felis catus, assembly GCF_018350175.1. NCBI lineage: Eukaryota > Metazoa > Chordata > Mammalia > Carnivora > Felidae > Felis > Felis catus. The sequence goes on from NC_058378.1 coordinate 82,680,569, forward strand.
TCCAGGTGGGCCCTGACTCCAATAACAAGTGCTCTTATAAGAGACAGAAGAGGAGAGGCGCCAGGCGGGGGTGGGGGTGCTCATCGGTTAAGTAGCCGACCTCAGCTCAGGTCTTGATCTTGCATCGCGGTCTGTGAGTTTGAGCCCTGCATCGGGCTCTGTGCTGACAGCTCGGAGCTTGGAACGTGCTTCAGATTTTGTCTCTCTCTCTCTCTCTCTCTCTCTCTCTCTCTCTCTGCCCTTCCCCCACTCACGTTCTGCGTGTCTGTCTCAAAATATAAATAAACATTTTAAAAAGAGAGAGAGACAGAAAAGGAGACACACGGAAGTCCATGTGGAGATGGAGACAGAGACTGGAGTTATGTGACCACAAGCCCAGGGGCACTTGGACCCCCCACCCCCACCCCCAGAAGCTGGAAGGGGCAGGATAGAATTTACACCTGGAGCCTTTAGAGGGCGTGCGGCCCTGCTGAAGCCTTGAGTTCAGACTCTGGCCTCCAGAAGTGCAAGAGAATATATATCTGTCGTTTTAAGCCACCAGGTTTACTGTGAGTTATTACGGCAGCCACGAGGAGCTAGCTCGCGGTCTCGTGGATAGCAGATGGCTTGGGTAGACTTGGCCACTGCCGTCCACGGACCTCTTTGACCCCTGTTGTCACCGTGACATGGCCAGGTCCTGTGGACACTGCCTGCCTGAGACAGTAGTGGAGCAGTGAGCTTCGGGCAGGGCGTCGCGCTTTCAGGAAGCTTCATGACCAGCTCGTCTGCAGGGAGTGTTTGGTGATCCCCGTGGCTGTCAGGAGCCACGTGACTCCCACACCCAGCTTTGAAGATGTCTGTCTCTCTGTGTGTCATCCTCAACTTCCCTTGCCTGTCCCGAGGCAGGAGACACTACTCCTGCTTTGTGCCCCTTACTTTACTCCCCTGGATCTAGAGTATCATCATCTGGTCGCTCGATGACATGTACCTGCTCTGCCTTCACTTCCATGCCCGCCATTTTGAATGGGCTCGTAGGCCCTTCAGGCTCCTGGAAGTGGCTTTTTGTGCCAAGAGGAATATGACCGATCGTTCACTCTTTAGGAAACCACCAGAGATGCTCGCATTTAAAAGCAAAAGGAAATTTTTTTCACCTTCCATCCAGTGTCGTGTCCATACCGCATTTGTGCTTTGTGCAAGAAACTGGCAGCTGAAAGCTCCCAAGCCATCCCGGCCCCTGCCATCCGTGGATAGGCCACCTGTTTTGATGAATGATAAACACCTTCTACGGAGAAAACTGCTGGCCCCCAAATTGGAGAGACAAGAGGATACAGTGAAGCAGAAGCCCAGGAGCAAAAACCACCACCGGAGCCAGTACTGGATTGGATTCCTCCTACGCGGCGCATCATGTCCACTTTCAACGTAAAATTACAAGGCATACTAAAGGCAAAAACAGTTTTAAGAGAGAGAGAGCAAACATCAGAGCCAGGCTTGGCTTTGGCAGATGTTTTCAGAATTTTCAGACCGGGAATTTAAAATAACCATGACTAAATTGTTAAGAGCTCTAATGGAAAAAGGAGACTTTATGCAGAAACAGATGAGTATAATAAGCAGAAAGATGGAAACTCTAAGAAAGAATCAAAAAGAAATGCTACAAATCCAAAACACTGTGACAGAATAAAGAAGGTCTTTGGTCTCGTTAATAGACTGGCCACAGCCGAGGAAAGAATCAGCTTAAAAGATTGAAATATGTTTGCATATGTTTCGCAAGGGTCTTGGGCAACGGGAAGAATTACTGACATCTGGCTTCCTTCGGTCCCTGAGATCTGGCCTACTGCTGTGCCGACTTTCACATTCACTTGTAGGCTAATTGTGTGTAGCATAGCAGTGAGCTCTGCCTCAGGTAAAGGCCCCAGTCTTTTGCACAGGAATGCCCTGGCCCTTGCTTCATTGTCTTCCTGCATTTTTGCCTTTGTTCAGAGTAATTTACTTCTGTGATGCTAATATGGTTAACGTGAAGCTAGAATTCAATATTTTTCTGCAGGAGAGAAGTAGAAACCTCTTTGAAATCATTCCCTACTATGGACATACTCTTCCTCCTGATTTCTAAGGGCATCTAAGAAGCTGATTTGTGTCCAGAGGGAAGAATTATTAATACATTTATTAGCTTTCCAACTTCGATGTTTGAGAATACTATTTTTTTTTTTAAAAGCAAGATCTCTCGTGTTCACCGGGACGTGAAACCTAGTGGGGATGTGCTCTGAATGTGGCCTTTTATCATCAGGACCCAGGGTCAGAAAATAAGCTCTTGAAATGCCACTTGCAGTCACAGTTTCTGATTAACCTCTGTTCCTCTTTCATACGGAGCCTCACTCAGCACGTACCTGTTGTTAGTGCTGTCAGCACTAGCTAGGCTTTAATCAAGAATCACATCCAGGATTCCTGAGATTATCTGACATCATTAACTTCTTTGAACTTGGAACATCCTGAATCATTCTATGAAGAGTCAGGTGTTCCATTCTTAACCAATGCCTGGGATCACAAGATGGTTCTCAACCTATCACAAGTCTTTCATTTAAAAAATAAAATAGGGGTACCCGGGGGGCTCAGTCGGTTAAGCGTCTGACTTCGGCTCAGGTCATGATCTCGCAGTTCGTGGGTTTGAGCCACGCGTCAGGCTCTGTGCTGACAGCTCGGAGCCTGGAGACTGCTTCTGATTCTGCGTCTCCCTCTCTCTGTTTCTCTCTCTCTCTCTCTCTCTGTCTCTCTCTCTCTCAAAAATAAATAAACATTAAACATTTTTTTAATTAAAAATAAAATGGATCTATGGATTAAAGAGAAACAAGAAAACCTGGTTTTTCTAGACAGGTTTTTTAATATTCACTACTCAGCTCACATTTAGTCACAGAAGTAAAAACATAAATATATTCTATTTTTTATTTATTAACTTTTTAAAGTTTCTGATCTTGTTTTGTTTATTTATTTTTGAGAGAGACAGAGTACAACCAGGGGTGGGGCAGATTAAGAGAAGGACACAGAATCCGAAGCAGGCTCTAGGCTCCAAGCTATCAGCACAGAGCCTGACGCAGGGCTCCAACCCATGAAGCGTGAGATCATGACCTGAGCTGAGCCACCCAGGTGCCCCAAAACATAAATATACTTTAAGTCTCTGGACCATTTTCACCTTTTCTCCTGGTACTTTTCTTATGAAATAGATGTATATTGATCTCTACAAAATATAGATGTATAAACATCCATTAGTAATATATAAAATGTACTCAGTTTATCACTAAGCAGAAACCCTCTTGAAATCCTAAAATAAAAAAATTAAAAAAAGAATAAAGAACATAGGATTTATTGATGCCCTTTAAGCCCATTGGCAAATTTCCTTTAGAACCAGTGCTATTTTGTAATTTGTGTTGTTTTTCTTAATGTTTATTTTTTTGAGAGAAAGAAAGAGTGCAAGCAGGGGAGGGGCAGAGAGAGAGAGAGAGAGAGAGAGAGAGAGAGAGAGAGAGAGAGACAGAACCTGAAGCAGGTTCCAGGCTCTGAGCTATCAGCACAGAGCCCAATGCAGAGCTTCAACTTGTGACCCGTGAGATCATGACCTGAACTGAAGTCAGCTGCTTAACCGACTGAGCCACCTAGGCACCCCAGTGCTTTTTTTTTTTAATGGAATGGAACATTCTAGTTATATGGGTTCATTAATGTCTTACTCTTCCTTGCAGTTAAAATTTTTTTTTTTTTAATGAGAGATGAGCAGTCACTCTGTCCAATGACCTAAGTACCCCTACACGAACACCTCCCTGTAAGCACATGTGCATGACATTGGATCATAGTTCCCCCTGGACAGAAAGCACATTTGTAATTCAGTAGAATTTCCTTGTCACCTCATAATCCTGCAGTCGTTCATTACTGGTTAGTAATTTTGTTGTGTGTGACCAAGTTCTTCTATGCCGTCATCAACTTAGCCCTCTCTTAGAGTGGTGGACTCACTGTTACTTTATAGACATAAGTGACATTCTTCATGGCCCCTTTACAATGCTAATTAAAGTGGTTCTCACGAGAATTCTGAAAATCTTAGTACTCAGGAGGGAGTACAGCACCGGTATATGATGCAAATGTGTAAGTTCTGGAAGATCAGTGGTGCATAGTGATGCATTTGTGTTAGAGGGTCTGGTCCAGAAAGGCTTGCTCCGAGATTGGTAGAGCTTGAGCCTGAGCACCGGTGCGGAAGGGACTTGAGAGAGGGGACGATGGGGGGGGGGGGGGGAGTGCTGTCGGCAGAGCCCAGAAGTGGGGCGCCAGAGCAACGTGAACTTTTACGTAAGAAACCCACGGTTTTATATAGAAACGGTTTTGAGATGAGCGTTCTTCAGTTCTAGAGAGGTTTTGAAGTCCTAGGAAGGGAACAGAACTAAGCACAGGCAGGAAACGGAAGACATTTCCATATCCGTGAGAGAGGAATAAAGGTCGCATGATATCCCCGTTGTGAAATTGTAAAGGCGAATGATCAAACGCTTGGGAAAGGATTAAAAATCTGAGCGCAGAATAGGATGGTGTGCAGTCGTAGCTTGTAAATACTGGTGAGTTAGAGTTGGAAGGGCTCATCCTCTGCCTTTGATGCGGATTCTCTTTGTTACGTCTCCCTGAGTTGTCAGCTGAAAATATCCTCATTACTGAGCCATAGCGTATGAACCAGAGGACATTAACATCTCAGATGCAGCAAAATATGAAAATCTTGGAGCGTTTTTCTAAAGGTGCCCCTCTTTCTTGTATTTATTTATCACTTATTTTCAAAGAAATCAGTTCCAGTGGCAGTGTCTTTTGTTGCTAATGAAATTAAACAACTTACGCCATCTATGGGATAATTGGACTCCTTTATAGCAGTGATATTCACTGGTATCTCAGGCCCTGATCCCAGAGTCAGCACATCAGATTCAGGTGCTAAATTTCACGCCGAAAGTGGCCGTGGTGTTGCCTGCCATTCGGCTTGGTTAGGTGACTGTTCTGCACCTTTTTGGCGCCTTGTGTATGGTAAAGCTTTTAAAGTCTTTATAGAGACGTTTACATTAAGAAATACCATTTTGATAGAAATTTTCATGCTCGCCCAGAAGATATTTTACAATATGCAGAAATCCCCCTTGCTTATAACCTGCTCATTAATCTTTCTTCATTGGCGCGTATACAGAAGGTGCTGTTCAAATGGCAACCAGTTATTTATTGGTTTGTTTGTTTGTTTGTTTACTTACTTAATTACTATGGTTTGGAAGGTCCCTCTGTCTGGAACAGCACTGTCCAATAGAAATTTCTGTGAGAATGGGAATGTTCTATATCTGCACGGTTAGATACAGTAACACTAAGCCCTGTAGGGCTACTGAGCCCTTAGAGCATGGCAGGTGTAACAGAGGGAGCAAATGTTTAGCTTTATTTAATTTTAATTAAATTTAATTTATATTTGAGTACATGTGGCTGGTGGCTACCACATTAATCACCACACATCTCGAATACCATGTTGCCTTCTAGGGGCTCTTGCCAAAGCTGGGCCCAGCATGTCTTAAATCACGTTCAGGTTTCTTCCCAAATTTGGGATCTTTGCTGGTTTTTTGTTTTTTTTTTTTATCTTCTAATGACTTTACAACAGTTAAGAATGGCTAAGCTGTCATATCTTTGGGTAATACCATTTTTTAGCGAACGACTGGTGATTCTTCAATGACAGAAGTAGGTTTTTGTCCTCACAGTGCAAGAAACGGAATCATTAAAATTGCCCCCTCAAAAAGTGAATTTCACATTTTATGTGAATTTATGGTTCTAAACCAAGGGGCTGGGTCCATTTGGCTGTGTTTGACACAAAGTGAAGAACCAGGATGATTTAACCCGCAGGTGACACCTTATATAGAACAGGTTTCTCAAAACAGTGTTGTGGTTTGATTTTTCAGAATTTCTACAAAGAAATTGAAAGAGAAGAAATGTATATAAGGTAGGTGGGCATCATGCTTGCTTGTACCTCTGCATGTTCATTAGAAGTGCTGTTTGTTACGTCCATGTTAACAAATGTTTTCTAACTGTGGGGGTTTATCTTGGAGGAATCGTGAACCCTCAAGGTAGAGTTTGATGTGTTCTGACTCCTGGCCCAGTTTATCTACACCAACACGGAGCTTTGACGGTCATATTTAGCCACCTTAGAGAGAAGCCATAAATTGTTATTGCACAGGGTTTTTGTATCTTTTGACTGACCCATATGGCCTTTTAGAAAAGAGACAACCATATGATCAAGTGAGAAATCCAGTTTTAATTTTATCACATACGGACAATAGTATAATTTTTCAGTCCATTCTTACTTTAACTGACACTGTGTTCTGATGTTTTATATTGTCTGCTGGATTTTTCTCCTTCACTTGCCTCTTTCTCTAGAGGGGTGGGCTGTGATTGAGCCCCCTCTCTTGGTCACCTTTAGGGGGCGAGTGTCAAATATTTAGCAAGACTATAACTTAGCAGAATAGAGTAAGGATACATCACGTGACATTCATGTTTAATGATGTGTTTATTACATCAAGCATGATTGTCTAACTTGATTTCTAAAAATTTTTTCCTTTCTCCCTTATAAAAATATGCCGTAGAAACTTAATAAACTTTTGGGAAAACAACTAGATTCTTTTATCCAAAATGTAGTTTACTTTATACTAAAAAAGCAACCTTTATATCTTAATGGCAAAGAAATTCTTTTGATCACATTCACTGTGATCATCAGAGCCCTTTATTTTTATGGATTTGTATTTTTATGGATGTGTGTGTGTGTGTGTGTGTGTGTGTGTGTGTGTGTGTGTTTGGATTCAATAGAAATGTAAGAAATCACAATCAAACATCGTAATCTCATTTCAAATATAAGAAGAAAACTCTGGAACAGATTAAAAAGAATGAGAAACCCTTTAAGTACAATTCTGCCTTCCTGTGCCAGCTTCCTTTTCATCCTGAAAAGGGAGGACTCAAAATTCTTTTAAAAATATGATTGTATAGGGGGTGCCTGGGTGACTCAGTCGGTTGAGCGTCCGACTTCGGCTCAGGTCAGGATCTCGCAGTCTGTGAGTTCGCGCCCCACTTCGGGCTCTGTGCTGACAGCTCGGAGCCTGGAGCCTGTTTCCGATTCTGTGTCTCCCTCTCTCTGCCCCTTCCCTGCTCATGCTCTGTCTCTCTCTGTCTCTCAAAAATGAATAAACGTTAAAAAAAATTTTTTTTAAATATATGATTGTATATTTCTCTTGTTGGTTTTTCTTAGTGCTTCCTGCACCCAGAGTGTTCCAGGCATTGTGAGTTGTGAGCACTGTAAACAGAAGGTGTAGATATGGTGCACTGGTGAAGGTAGAATTCAGCTCTTGCAATCCTCAGCACAAATGATGTGTTCCCATGTGAGAAATATCTGTCTATTTCGTCACCTCAGGTATTTGTACAAGCTGTGTGACCTGCATAAAGAGTGTGATAACTACACGGAGGCAGCTTATACCTTGCTTCTCCATGCAAAGCTTCTGAAGGTAATAGAAATTACTACACGCTTTTATGATTCTGTTGTTATATGTTCTGAGATTATTTAAAATTGTGTTTGTCCATGATAAATTTCAGTAAACCTATGATTTAAGATCTTATGGATTTTGACTAAATGTGGTGACATAAACAAAGACATATTTAGGAGCTACTTTGATTGTAGGCTTGGCCCTACTGAATGCAGATTTAACAAGATGTCATAGCAAATTATCACTGAGCATCATAAACAGCCATCATTGGGCTGTCGGCTAGCAGCGAGTTAGAGATTCTACGGTTCCTTATTCATGCCAGCAGAACTCAGAGGTAGTGGAGAATAACATCAGTAAGAAGGAATTTCGACAGCTCGGGGTAGGATAGGATGAGACATATCCCTAATTATCTTAGCAAAGCATTCACATTGAGATCTTCTATTAGTCCATCAGTTGACGTTACACCTCCTGCCTAATTCTCGTGGAGTGTTGCTCCTGAGCACAGGTCTGGCATGACAATGTTCAGCTGTGATGATTCTTTTGTTTTGCAGATATCTTTTGACATTGAATGTTTGTTTGCAGTAATATATTCAGGCTCTTCCCTGATGCCCAATTCTAGCCCAGTTAATTATACTGAGTAGACCCACAGTAAATAAATGGATGGATGGATGGATGGATGGATGGATGGATGGATGGATAAATGGAAGTATGGGTGGATAGATGGATGGATGGAAGGGTGAGTGGATGGGTAAGTGGGTGGGTGGATGGATGATGGATGCATGGATGGATGGATGGTTGAATAAATGGAAGTATGGGTGGATAGATGAATGGATGGAAGGGTGAATGGATGGGTAAGTGGGTGGATGGATGGATGGATGAGTGGATGGATGGGTGGATGGATGGATGGATGGATGGATGGATGGATGGATGGATGGATGAATAAATGGAAGTATGGGTGGATAGATGGATGGAAGGGTGAATGGATGGGTAAGTTGGTGGATAGATGGATGGATGAGTGGATGGATGGATGGGTGGATGGATGAATAAATGGAAGTATGGGTGGATAGATGGATGGACGGAAGGGTGAATGGATGGGTAAGTTGGGTGGATGGATGGATGGATGGATGAGTAGATGGATGGGATGGATGGATGGATGGATGGATGGATGGATGGATGGATGGATAAATATGTAGGTGGGTAGGTCAGTAGGCAGATGGATGGATAAGTAGATAGGTGAAGGAAATGCTGTACAACCTTTAGTTTTATGTATTAATACTTTAGCTAATCATTAGATCATCTTTTCCATTACATCCTTATAAAAAAAATTTGAAAAATTACAAACTGGATCAACAAGAACGGTTAGGAGAATTCAAATTTAGTTGAGTGACCCAACATAAAGACCACTCATTCAAGGAATCCTGTTTTCAAACTCAGGCCAGCCCCCCACCCAAACACCAAAAACTAAAAGAAAGAAAACCAGAGAAGATTGCATTAAAACAGGCATTAAGCAATGTCTTTTGGGTGTTGAGAAGCATTAAGGAGAACACTATGTTAAGAGTGAAACTCCAGCAAGAACCTTCCAGCCTTTGGCCCAACCCTGAAATCTCTAGTATCTCTTGGTATTACAAATACACACCGGCTGCTGTGGAGATGTTGGAGTGCGGAGATGTAGCTTTGCCTGAAAACAAAAGGGTCCATTGCAAGGAAAACAGGAGGAGGATCAGTCTGGGTGCCTCATCAACACTCATCAGTAGACCCCCGTCTGGCTTCACCCCACATAAAGCTCTCCCAAGGAATGTAATGTACAAAGATAGAGGTTTCAGTTAGCACACCTGACACCAGCCATGCCACTGCGAATTCTAATGGCCTTCATTTGTTAGCAACCCAAATTTCAGTAATAAGGCATTTTTGCAGCTATGAAGATATTTATTTTCACCAGGAAAATTAAAATGGGGTTGACAAGCTACTCACTCACCCTCACTCTCTTATAGTACATAAGCACTCGCGTGTGCACGTGAACATAAAATAGATATGTGTGTAAACTATCATTTGTTCACGCATTGCATTTATTGAATGCAGATGGGCTCGGCACAGACCACATGAGGGTGTGTTTCACAACCCAAATCCATAGGCCCAAGTGCGTTATCTTTTCCACTGGGGCTCCGAATTTTCCAGTTAAATGGCAAAATGCTCTATAATTTCTCTCCCTATCTTTTGCATCGTTACATTTCATAATTTTTTCTAAATATATTTTGATACAGCATTCAGTGTGAACTCGAGCTGGTTAATCAGCTTAATGAAGGCGTTATTTGTTTCGTTACGAAAATTTTCCTTCAACGTGACAGATACATTCTTGTTCGTTAGCTAAAAATTCTCAAATATAGTCTTTGGTTATTTTGCCTAAACCAAGACCAATGCAAGCATTAGCCTTGAGTCCCCGTAATCAAGTTAAATCATATCAGTGTTTAAATGGAAGGTGTAGAGGGACTTTCATTCCCCTCTTCAATATTTTTTAAGTGATTTTAAACTCCAAGGAAGTTATTTGAAATCAACTTTCTTATTTATTTTATTGTTGTTACATTTCAGAATCATCTAAAATTGTACGTTTATCCCCCATGAAGAATAGAAATCTAGCTGTGCAGTGAGAACTCCATAATTTAATGACTTTGTAACAGCCAACTGTGATCAGTAGAGGAGTCTAATTTCAAGGTGAAACCTTTGCAGCCTGATTAAATGTTTCTCACCCTTACTTGACATTTCTAGAGCAGGGGAGCCATTCTGGCCCCGTGCTCTGGGCCCTGTTGGAGCCCCCAGGGCTCAGCAGGAGGTGCCTCTTGGGAAGCCTCACCATGCTCCCCAAGCCCCCTGCTCCCCATTTTAGCAGGCCAGTCCTGCTGGGCCTCTGCCCGATCACAGCTATTACTCTCATTAATCTGCCCCTAAATGTGTCACCCTGGCTGGTGTCATTGCTCCAGATGTGGCCTGAACAGCATTGGGTCCAGTGGGGCACACCCACCCTTACGTTGTTCTAGGCGGCCTGGGGTCCATTGCTTTCTCTGCAGCATCTTTGCTGGCCTATCCACAGGGTCAAACTCTACCTCCTGTGTCCAACTGATAAGCAAGCCCATTCTAATTACTTTCTCCAAGGAGCATCCCCAGACCCCACCCCCACCGACAGTGTGTACTCAGCCCTCTTACCCTTTAATGCTCATGGAACATATTTTGTGGCGTTATTACAGATCATTGTGCTCTAAGCTGTCCTAGCATTGTCTCCAGGTCAGGGCACCTTCTGACTCGTCTTTGACCCCGTGCCTTGCACATAGTAGCTCCTACCCAATAGTGAATTTTATTGAACCCTTATACTTAACGCCACTGTTTTGCGGAGCCCAAGTTCATGAGCTGACACATCAGATGAGCTTGCCTTCACTTTGGTGCATCTCCCCGGCTTGCTGAGACCTCTGTGCATCTCCTGTTTATACTGTGGGTCCACTGTCACTTCCACATCCACTGATCGAGTTGTGCCTGGGTGATGGGCAGCGAGCCCAGAGCCAAAGGTCCAAAGATAGGCCACCAGGTTCCTTTTATTTACGACTGGTATGTGAGATCCCTGTGTCTTCTTTGCTAAAGGAGGGGGCACCTGGGTGGCTCAGTCGGTTAAGCTTCCGACTTCGGCTCAGGTCCTGATCTCGCGGTTTGTGAGTTCAAATTCCGCATTGGGCTCTCTCTGTCAGCACAGAGCCTGCTTCGGATCCTCTGTCCCCCTCTCTCCGCCCCTCCCCTGCTCATTCCCTCTCCCAATCCCCAAAATAAATAAGCTTAGGAAAAATGTTGAGTGTCTCAGGACTGAGTCCAGGACCCCGGGATGCCTCATTTGAGACAGCCCCAGTCACGTGGCGCATAATTCATCCCAGGTATTTCAACACACTCTCAGCAAGCTGACAGTTCTGTGCATTCCAGAACCTGCCGGTTTCTCTTCTGTGTGACTCTAGGCCTGGCTTTGCCTCCCTCTTGTCTTTCATTCCTCGTGGGGCCACTGCACAGAGGTTGTGCCCTCATTTCCAGGCCCCAACAGCCTGGTGACAGCAGCCCCGAGTGGCCCTGGAACCGTGGCCTCGTGCGTGCAGGGCGTGCGGGACTCGCTGTGCATTCTGACCAAGGGAGGGCACGGGGCGGCACTGGGCGTGCTCTTGCCTGGCACTTCTCATGCTCTGCTTTTGCCCCAGTGGTCAGAGGACGTGTGTGCGGCCCACCTCACCCAGCGGGACGGGTACCAGGCGACAACACAGGGACAGCTGAAAGAACAGCTCTATCAGGAGATCATCCACTACTTCGACAAAGGCAAGGTAAAAAAAAAAAAAAAAAGTGCAGTTTTTCTTGTGTTTTTCTCGTTACGTGTATCTTCCTGCAGCACGCATTTCATGGCAGGTGATGTTCGTGCAACCAGAAGCTTGTTACAGGTTGTGTGTTGGAAGGTTTTATGCATGGCTCACCAGCTGGCCCTTCCGAGTAGAAATCCTACCAGGAAACCCCACGGTCTTCCTTCTATACACGCTCTGAAAGTAAGGAACTAAAAAAGTACAAGAATTTTGCTGGTCCTTGCTGGAGACAACCAGGTCTGGGACACCCATTTGGAGGAGTTTCTGAGCACTTAGGACTAATGCGTTCCTTTGACACTTGGGATTTTTCTGCTCTCCCTGAAAAATGAATCCTGTGATAAGACCAGTATTGCACCATTTTGGCGGATTCTAGATTCACTGGCTCCCACAAAATTATTTATTCCGTTGACTTCTATGGGGAGGAAGCCTGCCATCATTTTAATCAGCCAGTAATAGGCCTTATCAGTGTAGTTTGTGTGAGTCACATAAGATGTAACTATTGGAAAAGAAAAAAAAAAAAAAAAGGAGTTACTTGAGCTTTGGACGTTTTTAAAATCTGCCACCAAGGTAATTTCGGAGCTTCTTGTGTGGCTTCATCAGGATTTATATCTCGTTCACCTGCTTTTTTTTTTCCCCACTCTGAGAAAGGTGACCAGAGAATCCATGGGGGCACTTGTGAGTTTTGCAGGACTGCTGTGATGAAGTACCACTCACTGAGTGGCTTTAAATGACAGAAATTTATTCTCTCGCTGTTCTGGAGCCTAGAAGTTTGAAATCAGCATGTTGGCAGGGTCGTGCTGTCTGCGGGACAGTGACTAATGGGACGGTCTGTCATGCCTCTCTCTTACTTCCCGGGGCGGCTGGCCATTCTTGGCATCCCGTGGCTGGTAGCCACATCAGTCCAGGGTCCACCTGTATGTGTCTCCTTGTCTGGATTTCCCTCTTCCAAGCCCGCCAGTCATTGGATTTCCCACCTGATCCGCTATGACGTCATCTTAACTGATCCCATCCAAAGACCCTATTTCCAAATAAAGTCACATTCAGAGAAACCAGAGATTAGGACTTCAACACTTCTTTTGGGGGGGTGAGGGGACTCAATTCCACCCCAAACAGAACTTTATACCAGGGAAGGATGACGGCCGCCTCTTTTTGTGGCCGTCAAGATCAATCAAACCCTCTTGAACAGACGATGTGTGTTTTGTTCATTCCCCACTGCCCTTGACACAGGGCAAAAGCCAAACTATTCAGAATAGCATGGAGGTTGCCCAGAGGCCACTTGGAAATGTTCTGTGGATTACACCTGGTCCTGTAGTAGCACAGGATATATTTCTTCATAGCAATGAGACACTTCCACAATTAAGGCCAATTGCTACAATGTTATTGGTTTAGCCAGGGGACCCTATTTCTCAGCAAACTGCTAAAAGAAACAGGGCTGATTCAGCCATTCCTTCCCCCGATGACTTCCTGGCTTATCGTGTTCTAGGCTGCAGGGTGGGCAGAGCAGGACCGGAGACCGGAGAGGGCCAGAGGCCACTGGGGCCGAAGGAACGTGTGCCTTTGCTCGTGGCCATTCTGGGCGGTCACGCTGGCAGTATGTCCTCGGCTCCTGAGACTTCTCCTACCACGTCACCCCTCGTTCCCTCCCTCACACCCTGTATTTTGGCCACATCGCCCAAATTCGGGGGACCTCGCGCACCCCGGCCCCTCCTGGCTCTGCCCAGCAGGCTTCTGCCCCTCCTGCCCTTGTCTGGTTTCTTCCTGTCTCAGCTTGAATGCCCCCCTCTCGTCCTACCCCCCGCGGTGTCGTCTCCTCTACAGCACTGGCTACGGTTGGCAGTGAGCAGCTTGCGTGTGTATTTCCTCAGCAGGTCTCTCCGTAGGCTGTCGGTGCCAGAGTGTGGTGGCCACACGCACTTCTTCCTACAGCACGCCTGAGTCTCAGAACACTGCCTGACATGTAGCCCGGTGGGCATCCGTTGGGGGCACAGAGAAATCAGTACAAAGAATGAACACTCAGCATTTAAGAGCAATTCCCGATAGTGAGAAAGGCTCACCTGTCGCGGGACAGTGGCCTCCTATAAATAATAAATCAAAGAACAAGGTCTTTTTCATTTCCGGCAGACAGCCTCCTACAGAGGGGGGGAAGATGTGTTCGGTTTGGAACAGCAGTTCTCACCCGGGACCCCCCAGGAGATATTTTTAGGTTGGCACGGCCCAGGGAGTGGATGCCTCTGGCCTCCAGTGGATGGAGGCCAGGGATGCTTCTGGAACGTCCTGCAATGCACAGACAGCCCCACAGCAGAGAACTGTCCAGCCCGAAATGTCAGAAACACCAAGAGTAAGAAATCCTCGTGTTTTTTTTTTTTTAATTTTTTTTTTCAACGTTTATTTATTTTTGGGACAGAGAGAGACAGAGCATGAACGGGGGAGGGGCAGAGAGAGAGGGAGACACAGAATCGGAAACAGGCTCCAGGCTCTGAGCCATCAGCCCAGAGCCTGACGCGGGGCTCGAACTCCCGGACCGCGAGATCGTGACCTGGCTGAAGTCGGACGCTTAACCGACTGCGCCACCCAGGCGCCCCGAAATCCTCGTTTTGAAAATGCTCAAGCGACAGAGTATTACCTGCAATAAGAGAAAGGGACGGAAGGACCGTCCTCACCTGTCCCTGTGTCCTGGAGGAGACACACAGAGGATTTCGGGAGAGTGACCGGTTGGTGAACGTGGAGTCGGAACGGGTCTACCTGCTCATCTCAGTTTAGGATGGCCGTCTCCACAGCAGCAGTTAGAGTTGTCCTGGCAAAAAGGATGGAAAAGCCACTTCTGAGTATTTGTAACTTTTCCACAAGAACGTTCAAAGAAAACCAAGTCCCCCTTCCATCCGTCTGCAGCTGACGTGAGCGTGATGAGCACAGGTGAGGGAGAAAGTTCCCGAGATAAAACCTGAAGTGCCTGGGCAATTAGAAAAGTCATTTTGACATCAACAAGTACTGCATTCCCTGGGACAAAGATAACAGGAGGAAGGAATTATTCATCTCCCACGTCAGGCAGGATGGGCTGGAAGATGCTGGAATTTCAGCCTCCTGAAGACCCAGGAACTGTACAGCACCCGGGTTTATTTTTCACTCATGCCGCACGAGCTTGGTCCTCTCCCGGGACGCAGGTGGGCCGAGGCCCACCACAAAGGAACGCAGCCAGGACGGGACAGTGAGTCACCTGCCCGGCCCTTACACGCACTTTCCAGAAGTGACCCCCGTGTTTCTGCCCGTGTCATTGGCTGAAGCAGATCCCAGGGCCGCAACGGACCTCCGTGGACAGAGGTGTCTGGAAGGGAAGACCGACGTGCGGTACCCACGTCTACGAGGGTTTCTAAGTAGACGAGCGAGTCGGGGTTCGAATGGAGGACTCTGAACACACGTGGAAATGACCTGTGTATGTTCGCAAAAAGATAATATTCACAGATCCCTACATAGTACAGCGCCCCACAACGGGACACGGGAGGACAGAGATATCTCACAGAACTTGGTGTTGGGACCTGATCCCTGTTTCTCCGTGGTTGAGTTTCCTCCTTCGGTTAGGGCGGGGGTTGGGAATGGTGTGGGCAGCGTGAGAAAATGGGCTCCTGTTCCCCTGGCTGCGACCCCAGAAATCTGCCCAGGCTGCCAGGGAGGGAGGTAGGAGGTCACAGCAGAAGACGGCCGAGTTGGGCACTTTGTGCCAGATTTAGGATCGCTTTCCTTTAGGAAATAAGACGGAGACCCGGCCTCCCTGCCAGGTGTGGGTATTTGCAGTATTTGAGAAGAAACATCCTCTGGGCCTTTTCTGAATATACTGGAGTACGATTGGGGCTGCGGTAATTGCAACAGTTCGCCAAGCTTGATTTTGGGGGGCCTAAATGTACACATTTCCATCTCCATTCCCAGATCCCAGTCGTCTTGGAGGGAAAATATCTCACAGCGGCTCTTGGGTGATGGGTGGCAAGTATCGGGGCCAGTGGCAGCTTGACAAGGGTCTCAGGCAATGCAGGGGCCTCCTGGGCAGGGGCACGAGGGGAGCCGGCGCTCAGGCAGCAGACGGGACTATAACCTGAGTGACACAGTCCTGGAGTCACGAGGGACGTGTGGTCACTGGCATTTGAAATGCGGCCAGTCCGAGCTGAGACGTGCTGTCAGCATAAGGCACACGCTGGGTTTGTCAGACTTCGTGAAAGACTGTCGTTGTGGGCTGGATTGTTTCTGCCAGAAATTCAGAATTTCAAGTCCTAATGTCTAGTACCTCCAGATGTGACTGGACCTAAGTCCTTTAAAGAGGTGATTAAGGTAAAGCGAGGTAACATGAGGACTAGTGCACTTGTGAGAAGAGATCAGGACCCCCACAGTAGGGACCGTATGAGGACATAGTGAGAAGAGGGCCGTCTACGAGCCACGCAGAGAGGCCTCAAAACACCCCATCCAGCCAGTGACCAGATCGTAGACTGCCAGCCTCCGAGGAAATAAATGAGTTTAGGGTACCCAGCCCGTGGTACTTGGTTATGGCAGCCAGAGCAACTGATACAAATGTCAGCTGTCTCACTTAATTTTTTGTTATTGATTACATGCTGAAATGATAATATTGCAGATATATTAAATATTAGTAAAAGTAATCCCAGTTTTTTAAAAAGGTGGCTACTAGTAATTTAAAATTACATTGCATTATATTTCTACTGGACAGTGCCGGTCAGAGCCAAAGACTTTGTCCTCCCTGAGCATTAAGACCATTGTCCAGGGGTGACTAGCCTGGGTGACTCAGTCGGTTGAGCGTCCGACTTCGGCTCAGGTCATGATCTCGCGGTCCCTGAGTTCGAGCCCCGCGTCGGGCTCTGTGCTGACAGCTCGGAGCCTGGAGCCTGCTTCGGATTCTGTGTCTCGCTCTCTCTCTGCCCCTTCCCTGCTCACACTCTGTCTCTCTCTGTCTCGAAAATAAATAAAACATTAAAAAAACAAACAAACGCATTGTCCACAGGCACATCCATCCATCTGCTGGTGTGAATGGAAGCTTTACTCTCACATCCTCTGGGGCCATCACAGGCAGCCAGTATTGCTTATGTGCCTGTTGGCATATATTCCTTGCGCTGAGTGCACTTTTGAAAAACTAAACTATATCTAAAAGAATTAGAACATGGGGACCAAAGCCAGGAAATAATAGAATTTATGTCGGAATGACAAGGGGAAACATGATAACAAGCCTCAAAATTAGATTTTTTTTTTCCTTGTGACCCAGTGTCATTTCTAAAATTTGGAAAAAAAAAAAAAACCTCTCAAGAGGATGTTTAGTTTATAGGGCACCTGGCTGGCTCAGTCAGCTAAGCATCCAGCTTTGGCTCAGGTCATGATCTCGTGGTTCATGAGTTCAAGCCCCGCACTGGGCTCCACACTGTCAGCCTGCTTGGGATTCTCTCTCTCCCTCCCTCGTCCTCTCTGCCACTTCCCCACTCACGCTTTCTCTCTCAAAAATAAATACATTTTAAAAAAGAGTATGGTAGTTATTTACATTAGGGAATTTGGAGGGGTAGGTGAGTTAGGGGCTCCTTTATGGCACAGGATTCTCTGAAGGAAATACACACAAGGCAAATGTTCGAGAGGATTAGGAAAGAGATAGGAACAAAGAAGGTAGGAATAAATCTAAATCAAGAAAAGCAACATATAGCTTTGTTGGAGCAAGATGCAGTTTTTATTTTCTTACTTTATTTATTTTACTTTATTTTATCTTACTTTATTATTAAAATTTAGACTCATGCCCCTCAGGTATGTTGTTTTCTTTTGTGCTTTGATCAAAATCCATCATAATCTCATTATGGCTTCCCAAGCCCTTAAGGATGAATCAGTTTTTCTCACTGTGGTTTGTATATCTAAGTGCCTTCAGGAGTGAGAGCCCCTGACAAACTAGCTCTCACGTCTGCACTGGCTCGGCCGGGATCCTCCCTGAGGCACTGCTGAACAAGTCAGGTCCTTGGGTAGAAGGGCCGCCGCTCGAGCCAGTCCATTGAGTGGTCCCTTCCTCATAAGCTCCACCTTCCGGGGCTTCTGGTCCTGGCTGGATCACTCAGCCTCTTCCGGGGGCCCCCCACGCCCATCCCTGCGACTCTGCTCCCTCCCTCAGTCACCACTCTCCTTTCTAACAAAGTGGCCGTAGTATCATTGCTTGAATCACTTCAAAGGTGCCCAAACCTCTGGGGGCCCCACCACACCCTCCACAGGCAGATCCAGGCTTTTCGCTGGCAGGAGCCCCCCACCCTTGTAGCACTCTTCTCTCTACCCACAATATCCTGCCTTATTTTTTAGAACATGCTCTTGGATTCCCAACCATTTGGACTTCCCACGGTCTTCCCTGGGTGTGGAAGGGCACCCCCGCCCCTATTGTTCTCTTCACCTTGGAGCCCCCCCACCCCAGCCATCCAGGAAGGTGCCTCCCCACCCCTCCCCTGGCACTCTCTGCCCTGGCCTTGGAACTATTTGTATGTATCCTGTATCTCCCTACTTTGAGTATTTCATGCTTCTCAGGCCCCCCTAAGAAAACTGGGGTCTTGTTAAAATGCAGATTATGATTCAGTAGGTCTTGGGTGGGGCCTGAGGCTCTGTGTTTCTAAACAGCTTCCAGTAATGACAAGGCAGCTGGTCCAGGGACCACGGCAGTCACCAGGCCCTGCTTTGGCTCAAGCTACTTGGGGGCCGGGCCGGGCAGGCTGTGTCTGATGCTCGTGTGCCTCCGAGGGAGACTGGTGAAACAGACTGAACACTCAGGCAAAAAATTTTTTTAGTAAACTTTATTTTTTAGAGCAGTTTCAGATTCACAACAAAAACGAATGCAAAGTGCAGGGAGTCCCCACACACCCCTGCCCCTACCCCTGCACCGCCCCCCCCTCCCCCACTGTCACCCCTGCCATATTTTGATTCATCTTTTATGGAATGGAGAGCCTTCCGGCCAGCGCTTGAGCAAAAGGCCACCGTCACTGAGACGTTCCACAAAGTACCTTCCGTTGGGCACGTCTGTCTCCTCTGTGGGGTCTTGGTTCCTGACCCAGACTCTGAGCCCCTTACAGGTCTCAAGGGGCAGATCTGTGGCATCATTTCTGCAGTGCGTGGGTTTCAGGGGAGGGGTGTTTTCCACCGGCTCCTTTCCCGAGCCTGGCGCTAACCCTGTTTCAGTAGCGCGTTCGCTGCAGAGGCTATAGATCAGACAAAGACAGTCTTCCAACACCTGGACCGGCTTTTCCTTCCTGGACTCTGTGCGTCTTTTAGAAATGACAGTCCTCGGTCAGGACGATTGCCGGGGCTCATCCAGGGAGCGAGCAGGACAACCACACTGGGAGGGCACCTGGTTTGGGCCACAGGCTCGGATTTAACAGCTGACCCGGGTTGCACCCCAAACTCCATGTGCTTTGCTGCTCACGCTCCCGCAGCACAGGAGCATTTAAGTCACAAGAATTTGGTTTGATTGTACATTTAATTCCTTTTCAGGGGGAGAAAATGCGGTTTTGGTGTAAAAATATATATTCAGGCAGGGGGACTTCACGCTATAGTTGAATTTGAAGGCTGGGGATCACGAGATTCTAAAATGGGTGCTAAACAGGACCTCAGTCTGGCAAAAGTATGACTCAGTTAAAGCTCCATCAATACAGGCTGTCACCATGTGGCTGTGTCCCCGTGTCCGTAAGGAAATCTTCATTATGTCCTTAACATGTGGAAACTTTACACGTTCTAGAGCTCATTTGCACTGTTGTAAATGTATCCGGCTTCCTAAGGGACATAGGGACTTACAGAATTCGAGGTAGACCTTGGCAGGCAGTAAAGGAGCGGCCGCCCGTGGAAAGCGTCCCTGAGGCCGCAGGGACAGCGGAGGACAAGCGACTGGGGTCAGAGCGTATTAAAAGTTTCTCTGTCTTTGTGCTGCAAGAGCTACAGTGCTGAATGGATTTTCTGCTGCTTTATATTGGACACTTCGGCTTTTGAATTCTGTACGGTTATCTTTCTCTATTTCTTCCACACGAAGTCATTCTATTTTTGCTTTTCTATCGTCTTCAAAAGTTTTTGAACGTCTTTCAGCCAGGCTCTTGGACTTTTCATCTTTTTCTTTCTCTCCATAAAACGTCATTTCCATCTGTTTCCCTGTTCATTCTTTTACGGTTCTTCCTTCCCAGGCTAATAGCCACTCTGAGCTCCTTTTCCATTCTGTTTTTACCACCCGTTTGAGCGTCCCCCTGAAAGCCTTCTGTCGGGCTTTATCCCTGCAGACGGGCGTTCTTTCCTGAACATGCTCTGTATTGTCTGTCTTATTGTGTTTGCTTGAGGCCTAGTAATTTTCAATAAAGCCCTTAATCCAAGTACTTCACTGAAAATTACCAGGCTTCTCTATGGAGGATGAGTCAAAAATAGAAGCCCTGCTATCAAGAAAATGTAGTCGGAGCGAGCGAGCGACAGAGTCCACATTAACCAGCGTTCAGCCACCTCCGAAACCAAGAGGCCGCCTGGCGGTCCCGATCAATGGGGATCGTGACTGCGAGCCCATGTGCTGCGTGAAGCTCTGTGACTGTTTCCACCCGGAGCCTGGCTTCCTTTTCCCTTAAAATAACCTCGCCTTGACAAAGTTCGCACTTTGCCTTGCGCCCAAGTCAAAAATGAGGCATCTCGCGTCTTCCTGTGAACTAAAAATAAGGATTTGGGGAGTCAGTTTCTGCATTCGGTGAAGTGGCTGGATTTCTTCTCTGAGGATGTGGGGTGACATGTTTTCATCCTCTTAGTTTCCCTTTTAAAGCACAGGCGTTATTAAGAGGAATTGCGAGGACGGGCACGTAACGACGCCCTCCTCCTGGATTACGCTCAGCATTTCCACAGTTTTGAAAATCCTGAAGTTTGCCAGAATCTATTCGGTTAGAAAAGATTTGACCTGCTAACATGTTCAAAGAGATCATGTTAATAATGATTTGCTCATATATAAAAAAAAATCATGTTTTATCAAGGCATGAGCAAATTCAATGTTTAGAGTCCATAACAGCACTACTCCCCACTCTCTTTAGGACCCCTAACAAGTACTCCCACTGCCAGGCCTTACTGGTGCCAGGGGTGCCCCTGAATTAGAGGCCAGCCTCCAGGCATCCCCGTCGAGCCCCGGGGGTCATGTGCAAACAGGTAAATCACAAAACCTTCCTCTGGTCTGACACTTTGGTGGATGCTGGGTCTACCTGTCTAACAGGTATGGGAGTGATTACTTCTAGGGAGAGTGGGCAGGCTTCATGGAGGAGGTGGCATTTCGACTGGCTCCTGAAGAATAAGATAAAGTTTGCCTGGCAATGGCTGGGAAGGGCAGGAATTGCAAAGAATGGGAGCAGCACAGGTAAGGGCCAAGGCCACGGCTCCTGAGGCCATCTTGCTTTCCTGAGGAAGTCAAGAAGTATGTCTGCAGGGTGGGGGGTGAGGGATCCTGAGACACACGGATGTAGAGAACTGGAGATCCAGTTTACCCGTGGCCTTGCACGTCTCCTGAAGATTTGATTTACTCCATGAAGCACAAGGAGCCAGAGAGATTTCACGTGAAGAGGCAACAGTGATTCGTTTTCCTCTTTTCAGAGGGTAATTCTGGCTACTTGGTTGGGGGCAGAGGGGACGGAGACCCACTGGGAGGTGGCCTGTGAACTGGAGGCCTGGGGCAAGGTCACCGGCAGCAGGGATCAGGAAAGGGTGGTGGCACTTCCGGAGACGTGAAGTCAGCTGATCCCACGCTGCCTCCACTAAATGGGTCAGGGTCAGAAGAGCAAATGCCAGGCGGAGCCGGGGCACCCAGCACAGCTGAGACGCCTGGGGACAGGGCGAGGATCAGCGTCCTCACGTGGCTGGAACATTGGAAGAGACGCCTCTGCTAAGTCCAGGGAGGTTCTATTTCCTGCAAGGCAGTTAAAGTGGTTCTGAGTGATGAGGTTCCCGTCACGCATCAGTTCTTTTTCAAAGGAGTTGACTTTCCAGCTAGAGGTTACCCGGGCAGTGTGATGCCCCTTTGACCTCCACACATCCCTGGCCCACCCTCATCCACTGGTCTGTGTCTGCGCCCATAGATTCTGCTTCCCTCCTCCGAGGGATGGACTCTCCACATTCCTACCCTGTGTTCCAGACCTCCCTGCCCATCCCAGGACGCCAGGCCAGCCCGTCTCTCCCGCCCGTGTCATGTCAGCGCCTTGCTCGCTATTGACTAATACACCTCCATCTACAGCCACACCCTATTTCCCCCGTGTTTAAAAGAAGTTTTCTTGTTCTGACTGCCTGTCAGTCTCCTCCTGTCTACACTATTCCTCGAAGAGCTATCTGTACTCACTTTTGTTCCTCTCCCTCTGTTCTCTCTGCTCCCGTTGTAGATGCCCAATCATTACCTACAGAATCAAGGAGCACAATCCCTTCCCTGCAGCCTGATTTAGGCTTTTCAGAGTCTCGCAGAACTACAGATGTCCTGGCCTGAAGAAAAAATGCAAAACCTCTGCCTTTTATATGTTTCCTTCCAGGGCATTAAAAGCTGAGCAAATAGTTTTCTGTTTTGACAGGCAAAGAGTTTCTGTGGGGAGAAACAAGCCATATTAGTGAACATGACTTAGATGGGCAGTGATTCCTTGAGTACTTGACCGCACCAGTGGGGAGGGCTTATTGTTGATAAATCCTTTATGAACCTTTTCATAAAGGCTTCCTACGCCCTCCCTAAGTCCCAGTTCCCACTGGCTTCCTGCCCCATCTGACCGGCTTTCTAGATGCCAACTCTGCCTTGTGCCTGCACGTGCAAGGAGAAGACAGCGTTGTTCCTGCCAGATCGGGTGGCCCTGTGCCGCAGACCACAGAGACAGTGCACCTGCTGGGCTGCGAGAGGGGGGTCTGACTCGCTCGCTCTCTCCGAGAAATGTCTTTGCAAAAATGTGGATCCTTTGATCTAGCTGACGCAGGTTGAAAACAGCGGGAGGACCAAGGATGGAGCTTGGCTCAAGAAAGAGCAAGAGGCCTGGAGAGAGGGTGGGTGTCTACAAGGGTCTCTATTCTTCCAGCTGAGCCACAGACCTCGAGTCACCATGGCCCTTCTCATGACACGCATCTTCCCTGGGGACTCCCACCCTTCATCCTAGAGGGACTAGAAGGAGACTGTCACTCACAGGCTCCTGGCCTCGCTTACTGGACAAGACCTAAAGCTAGACCTCACTCATCTCCGTGCAGAGGGATCTCGACAGTGTTCTGGATTCTTCCGTACCATTGCATGTCCTCAACCATTCAAACGTCCATGACCTATGTGGGACACTGGAAATCCAGATGCAGTTGAATATGACTCTCCCCCCAACAATTGCCTGGAAAAACAGCTGAATTTTGGAAGAATAACTGAGACTCAAGCACCCCATAAAACATCTTCACCAGTGAGTCACTTACAGCTACTAAGTAGATTCAACCAGAGTTGTCCACGCTGTGCTGGTGAGTCATCGACAGCCTGAATTAATAGTAAGGGACAGTCATCCTGGCTGGCGTCTACCCTGTCATCCACTATGGCTCCCGTGCCCAGTGAGGTCAGTCTTGTCGTCCTGTGGGTCAACTGTGCGGTTCTCCATAGGAAATCAATAGCTGATCTGTTCTCCACAGCCACTGTTGTCATGGAGCGAAGGAAGGAGTTTCACCAGAAGGAAAAAAAAAAAAAAAAAAAAGAAAAAGTTTGTATCCATGAAACTTGAAGAAATGGTACTTCCTGGTTACTGGGAGGTTCAGAATGGTAGAAAAAGGTTATCATCTCAAGAGAGTGTAGCTAAGACCATCTGAAGAAAAGGGACAGAGGAAAGAGTGTTCTCCAAGCAGCAAGTAACTAGCGATTTCAAGGATGCAATAAAGTGGACTAAGGATTTCAAATCAGAAAACAAAGGTGTGTGTGGATCTGATGCTTTCTCATTCAGGGCTGTGGGAAACTTCATAGCCTAGTGCAGGAGCTAAGGCAGAAGTTCAAACCCACGAGTTACAGCCAATCTTTCACAGAGGTAATCTAAATCTCGATCGCATTGAATCTGTCTTCTCTCTGGTACTGAAATATCTTCCAAGGGGTTCTCATCAGAAATATGAATTGCCCACACTCCTTAGAGCCCTATCTAATTAAAAGTAGATCTAAATCTTCCTAATGCAGAATCCTTTAAGACACTGGGGGAAGAGGAAGGAATGTGTATTTATAGAAAATCTGATAGAAAACACAACTATGTCACTTCAAGGGTGAGTCGGATAAGGTATTTATTCAAGACTTACATTTCTCTTAAAAACAATTACTTTTGATACGTATCTAAAGCATCTCCTCTGTCATTTAGGATAAAAACAGATTAAGCTTTTACTCGTAATGAATTAGGCGCCCTAACATTCTAGGCAGCTCATAGAGTGTGTGTTTGCAGAAAACTAAAGAAAAATCCTGTGACCAAGAATCACAAGTTAAAGTTTTCTTTGAAATGGAAATACTCTAAGGGAGGAATTGGTTACTGGAGCTTAAAAAAGACATTGAAAGTGCGAGAGAGGTTTCCCCTTCCTAGAAATGTGAGCTTGGGCCCCGGCAGAGGACCCGGGGAGGATCTGGAACAGGAGATTAAAATAATCCCAGAATGCAAGGCATCTCTGAAAGCGCCAGCGGGATGGAGACAGTGGCAGCTCCGGGAAGGGAACAGTGTGTGGACCCAGGAAGGGCATCTTGGCCACTCTCTCTCTTTCCTGGGCGCTGGTCCCATCTCAGAAATCTTTTTCTACTCTGGGCTTATTTTTATTTTTGTCTTTCAAATTGTTAAAGTATAACTCTCATTCCAGAATAGCTTTTTTTCTCATAAAAAATAGCAGATGGTTTAAGTAGTAGCTATAAAGAGTATTTTAAGTCTATTGGGCTGTTCAGTAATAAGTAAGGCCCTCGATGGGGTCATTCTACTCAGAAGAAGCAAAGACCAACCGGCAGATGGGTGTTCAAGGATGAGGGTGTGCCCAGTATGGGAGCTGGTCACTTGTGTTCTCAGTGGGAACCTGGAATTAATGACTAGTCTAGTTTTTATCTATCTATCTATCTATCTATCTATCTATCTATCTATCTCTATAAAGTCTATTTATGTATTTATTTATTTGTGTTGAGAGAGAGAGAGAGTGTACACACTCAGTGGGGGAGGGGCAGAGAGACAGAGGGAGAGAGAATCCCAAGCAGGTTCTGTGCTGTTAGCACAAAGCCAGACATGGAATTTCGACTCATGAACTGTAAGATCGTGACCTAAGGTGAAATCGAGAGCCAGATGCTTCACCTACTGGGGTCCCCAGGTGCCCCAAAGTATCCTTTTAAACCCATCCGAGCAGGAGGGAGTGAGAGAAGCCAGAAGTGCTAGGACATGGTCATTGTTATGGGCTGAATGTTTGTGTTTCCTCCCTGCCCCCACCGAATTCTTACTTTGGACCACCGCGTGATTGCCTTTGGAGATGAGGCCTTTGGGAGGTAATTATGTTTATATCGGGTCATACGTAGGGGTGGCCCCCATGATGGGAATCACTGCTCTTTTGAGAAGGGGAAGAGAGCCCTCTCTCAAAGCTCTGTGAGCACATAGTGAGAAAGTGGTGTTCTACAAGTCAGGAGGAAGGCCCTCACCAAGAACTGAATCTGCCTGCACCTTGATCCTGAACTTCCAAGCTTCTAGAACAATGAGAAATAAATGTCTGTTGTTTAAGCCACCCCATCAATGGCATTTTATTATAGCAACCCAAACTAATACATTCATGAAAAGCAAGAGTTTTAGAAAAAGATCAGGTTGGGCCAAGTACACCTCTCTGTGCCCTTGGGCAAGTTACTGACCTGTCTGACCCCCAACTTTCTTACCTGCAAAATGGGTGTGATGAAGTACCCACCCAATGAGGCAAGGGACTTGCTGGACAGACAGCAAGCTCAGAATCACTTGTCCTGACTTTAGCGGCCACCATCTTGTGGGAATGGTAGCCATCAAGAAGTGGGCGTTTCCTGGCTGGGGAAACGTTATGTGGAATGGTGTGGTGCTTTCCCGATTCTAAGTCAATAATCTTCAGTTCTTCTAGTAAACATTCTTCAGTAGGCCTTCAGCTGTGGTCCAGAGGTTTTAATAATGCTCGGTTCCTGCCCTCAAGGGGCCTGTGGTCTCTAAGGAGGAATGACAGAGAAGCACTCCTGTTTCAATACATTACCACCAGGTGGGAAGTCAGAGGATCCTGGGTCATCGTGGGAGCACACGGAGAGTTGGCGTCCAGAAAGGCTTCCTGGAGGAGGTGGTTCCTCCCTATGTAACATATTCTTCTCAAGTCCACCACTTTATTCTTCCCAAGAAAAAGAAGAGAAATTCAGGTCTTAGTATATGTATCCATTAATTATTCCACATACGCCAAAGTCTATCAGCCCTCTAATAAATCAGTTACTTGATTGGAAACCTACTTTCAAACTACTACACAGAAAGTTTCCCCTTGCAAAATGATGGCAGGCTTTAAAGCCTCACAGTATTTGCACACATAAAGCAGCTTGTTGCAAGCTTTAATTTAGCATTGAAAGATATCCTGTTCTTACTGACAGTCCACCGTTGTGTTTACTCAATGGGATGATTTGGGAAAATCGCAAAACCAGGCTCCCTGTAGCCTCTCGTAGCCCCGTGGTGCCTACCCTCGGCTAACCGGCCGCTCCGAGGCATCAGAGGCCGTCCCTGGCGGTGGGAAGTAGATGGAGCAGGCCAGGACCGGCCAGCAGACTGCTTTGACCCTGGGCAGAGGCGTGACTGATGAGCCAGTAGTGGACAAGTTTAGTCAACTGACATCTGGTCATGAGCCTCTAGAAAATATTTGTATTTTTCCCACATTATACTCGTAGTGTTTTCATATTCAGCAAGCGTATTTCCAAATTGTTTTCTTATGAACAGTTGTATTACTGTTTCATTCCTTGACTGCATGGTTCAGGTTTGAGTTTCTCTTTCTTTTTCTTCGCAGATGTGGGAGGAGGCCATTGCTCTGGGTAAGGAACTTGCTGAACAGTATGAAAACGAGATGTTTGATTACGAACAACTCAGCGAATTGCTGGTAGGTCTTCTTTTCTTTCTAGTGAAGTAAACACAGGCAATCCACACTTGTTTTTCTGGGATTTCCCTTCCCGTTTTGACGCTGGGATTCCCCTCAGGCCTTCTGTGGGCTTGGCCATGGTCCTCCATTTTGTCCAGGGTGAGAGTCTTGATGTATTTGCTGACCGATTCTGGCTCACGAGCACTCACGTTTATTCCCAACTGAGCTTTGGTAACCAGACTAAAGCTGTAAACAACCGCTGACCCCACATGTACAGAGCTCTTGGTGGCCCCAGAGTCTCTGAGAACCTCAGCTGGTTTAAAACTGACCCCATCTACAAGGTAGGTGGGTGAAGGGAGAGTAACCCAGACCTTTCTCCTGCTACAGACACTGTTTGTATTCAGCAGATCTACTTTATGATGGTATATATAATATTTATCATTAATTTAGACCAGAATTCTGCCCTTTGAAATTCCTCTTTAATGTGGCCCAGTATCTAACTGATACCAGTTTTTAAAATACTAAAGACCAGCCACTTAATCAGAAGGAAAACCATTTCTGTGGCACCTCTTTGGTTTTTGAGAACACAGATAAATCATACTGGTTACTGAGTTTCGCTCTTTTGGGCAGATTCCCTGCTCAACACTGGGGGTGAGGGACAAATTCTGTCCAAGCCGTGCGTCGAGGTATCCAGATGCACCAGGCGCGTGGCACCTCCCTCGTCGTCATCCTCCCACCCAACTGGAATTGCCAAAGCTTGTAGAGCCCACTGGAAGATTCTAGAAGAACAAATGCTCAAATGCACTATTCAAACCTGAAGTGTTCTTTCTTCCTTTCAGAAAAAACAGGCTCAGTTTTATGAAAACATCGTCAAAGTGATAAGACCTAAGCCTGACTATTTCGCTGTTGGCTACTACGGACAAGGATTCCCCACGTTCCTTCGGGTAAATTTTGATTCTGTTTAATCGAAGCCAAGATGGCTGCCTGGGCAGAGAGCCCCTTCCTATTCTGAGGAACGATTTGGACTTTGCATCCGTGGGTCGCAGTCTGACTCCGTACTCTTAATAGCTTTGCGCTTAGCTTAGGGTGTGAGAGAAGGGCTGATAACATTTTCTTTGGTTGCATATAAGCTTTCCATCTGAACTTCCCTAAACAGAACTCTCCTTCAGAGATTTAGGTGTGTTTTTTAAATTGTGGTAAAATACAGGTGACATAAAATTTGCCACCTTAACCAATTTTAAGGGTACAGTTCAGTGGCACTAAGCACATTCACATTGTTGTGCCATCATCCATCTCTGGAACTTTTTCATCTTTCCATCCTGAAATTCTGTACCCAGGACAACAGTGACTCCACGTTCCCTCACCTCTCAGCCCCTGGCAGCACCGTTCTACTTCCTGTCTCTATGAATTTGCCTTTTCTAGGTACCTCATAAAGTGAAATCATACACTCTTTGCCCTTTCGTGTCTGACCTATTTCCCTTGACATACTGTCTTCAAGGTTTATCCATGTCGGAGCATGGATCTGAATGTCACTTCTTTTTATGGCCGAGTATTCCATTGTATAGATATACCACAGTTTTGTTGATCCATTCTTCCTTCAATGGACGTTTGGGTTGTTTCGGCTATGGTGAATCATACTGCCGGGAACATGTGTATTTTTAATTATGTGAGAAATTGTAAGGGGATTTTTCCGGCCACATTGCTGGGGACTCTGAATCACCTTCCATTCCTTAGATAGGCATGTGCTGTTTGACACGGGATTGAAGAAATACTGTGATCGTCAGCCAAATGCCCATTTCTTAGCACTCATGAGGCCAGAGGAGAAATTGTGTACATAAATGCTGCTTGACCTACTAGTAGAATTGTTTAAAGTTTCTCTTGGATGCCCTTGACCAGTGGGCCATGATTTCCTGACATTTCTTAAGACATTTTTTGAAGGCACATGGTTTTCTCTTATTCTGGGAGACCACAGGTGATTCCTCTGGTTTGGGGAAAGCAGGATCTCTTGTCTAGAGCATAGCTGTGTGGGGCAGTTAGATCCAGGAAGGAGATTTTCCTAGTCCCGGAGCTGTGTTCCTTTGACCCTGGTGGTTCTGACTGCACAGACATTCCTGACGTCCCTTCATGCCGCCACCAGCAGGAAGGACTTACTTGCTGAGGACCTGTCATTGTTGATATGACATCAACAAGTGAGCCTCCCAGGTCTGGTCTGCTTCAGAATGTGACCTGTTGATTTGTCCACTCACTCAAGGTCTGGGGTGACTGGGGCATCTGTCCCTACCCTGTCCCTGCTGGTGTGTCCTCTCTCCTTGACACCTCAGCTTTTCTCGTGCAGCTGTGGCACCACATGCCCGGGACAGCAGTTGACCAGAGACCCAGATTTTGGAGAAAATCTTCTTCCCAAAGAATGAGTAAAGGACATTTGGTTATAAGCCCTAAATTAGGGAGGATTTTGAAGTTAACTACATTTTATTTTTAAGAAGTTTATTTATTCTGAAAGATAGAGAGAGAGAGAGAGAGAGAGAGAGAGAGAGAGAGAGAGAGAATCCCCAGCAGGCCTTGTGCTGTCAGCGCAGAGCCTGACGTGGGGCTCAATCCCGTGAACCATGAGATCATGACCTGAGCCGAGTTCCAAGAGTCTGACACTTAACCAACTAAGCCACCCAGGGGCCCCTGAAATTGACTATATGTAAATAAAAAACCAAGCTGAAGAATATTATGAGCTTGGAGTTGACGTTGTTAAAGGCTTTCATTAAGGTGTATAGATCTGTATGTGTGACCCCATGTCTGTGTCTCTAAGAGAGAGATCGAGCCTAAATCATGGCTGTGCTGAGGTGTTACAGTGTGTGTGGCCCTCTGTGGACAGTGCTGTGACTTCCCCACTACTCACTATGCCTCTGCCCTGGCTTCCTGACGTGCCGGTGGGCGGGGGCGGGCACTTTGCGGTCCCTGAGCCAATGGATGCCTGGCGTGCAAGTGGGCTGGGAGGGCACACACGATGTGTGTGCTCCGGGGACCGCACTGGGTCATCTCCCCTGTCAAAAGGACAAAATGCAAAGTGTGAATAAAGGGTTTAACGGGCATGATTAATATTGAACTGACTTCCCCGCCACACCTGAATAATTCTGCAGGACTATAGCAGTATATTTATTATGCTTCACAGATCCCCTGGCAGGGGTCAATCTGACAATGACATTAGCGGTTACAAAAACTCAGGGAAAATGTTTGGCTGTCTAATGCCCCTGAGGAACTAACTGTCCCTTTTGCTTTGTTTTTCTTTAAGAATTAGTCTCGTTGGCTTCTGGGTTTGCCTTTTTTGGTTGTTTGTTTGCTTTCATGTTAATATTTATGGTTCTTCCAAGGAATAAATATCTTTGACTATATATACATTTCCCCCTTGTTTTCATGTTTGAAGGGACTGCTTCAGAATGCAAAATAATTGACATTTCTAGAAAATGTTAGTAGTGCTTTCATCTATAACTCACTAGTGTTTTTCTATTAAAGTCTTTATATACATTTTATTATTATGTCTTTCTTCTAGTGTAAAGCATAATAAATTCATGCGAGTTTTGTAGTGGCCTGTTAATACATTAAATCTTCCTGAATTTCTGAAATGTTTGGCTTTATATAGCTTTAAAAGATGCCCACACTGTGTATTTATATTTCTAATTAAGGCTACATATTACTTTGGTTTCTGCTTGACATTATTTTTTTAGAGAAAGAGAACATTTTTCTTCTATAATGGGTACTTTAAGACATACCTAAGCACAAAGTGAAAAAAATATTCAATTCTTAAACTGTTCCTTCTTTAGTGATTTATGGGGACCCAGAATAAGTCGGGACTAGGGAAGGAAAGAAATTGAGTACCATAGGATCTCTCTTTATCTTTTGAAAATTCATTAATTAGACAAATTTTAGTTTGACTTCGAACTCAGTCTCTAGAAGGTAAGCGTAAGAATATTCCGTGGGGTGCTATTCTGTGGGCTTTCTGCCTTTCTTCCGCTCTGGCACCTGGCCAGCCAGGGTCAGGACGGATACCAGGGCTGCCCCTGACTCATGACCAGCCAGGCTGGGCCTCTTGCTCAGCCGACAGATCCTGTGAGGAAAAGCATGGCCCCCAGCCTCCTGTTTCTTCAGTCCCTTGGCGCCTTTTCCTTGTTGCCATCTTCCTTTAGGGTCAGACAGCCCTAGGGGTGAGGCAGGATGTTGGGGGGCCGGGGGTGTAGGCCCCAGAGTCAATGGTAGTGTCGCATCGCCCATTGCCACCTTTCTATGACTCAGTTGACACTCAGAAGACGCTGTTGGATCTGTGAAGGTTCACAGAACTTTTACATCTTAGAATCCGAAAATTCCTTAGAGGTATGTTTACTGAGTGACTGTGTCACACCTGGACAGAAATGGCCTCAACAAGGCAGCCTGCGTAAGGAAGAAGGCTCACCGGCCTAACACCCACCCCCGAGGTCACCCCGCCATCTAACACCACCCCCAGATGGACTCTCCAGCTTGGGATTTATGGAGGTGACAACGTGTCATTTGAGATGGACAGTAGCCAGGTTTTTTTTTTTTTAATCCTTATTTATTTTTGAGAGAGAGATATAGTGCAAGCGAAGGAGGGAGAGGGAGAGAGAGGGAGTCACAGAATCCAAAGCAGGCTCCAGGCTCTGAGCTGTCAGCACCGAGCCCGACGCGGGGCTCAAACTCACGAACCCCAAGTTCATGACCTGAGCTAAAGCCGGATGCTTAATTGACTGAGCCACCTGGACGCCCCAAAAGCCAGTCTTTAGAAGGAGAACTCTGATGTCGAACCTGTCATTCATCACTGGGTAATCGTTGGTACAGCAGTGAAGGGGCAGTGAGGGCAGTCCTCCCATCGGCCTCCGGTCTCTCCCCACTGGGGAGGCTGCGGTCCTCACACCTCCCTACTTTGTTCTAGACCCCTTTCCCTGTGGTTCTGCTGGTCGCTTGGCTGTGTCCTCTAGGCGACAGCTGGGAACATCGTGCTCAGGCTCTGAGGCCGCACCTCAATCTCACGCTCTCTTAAATTCCTCTCGGCAGGATGAGAGCTATTTAATTAGGACACCGTGATGCCCTTGCCCTGGTGCTTGTACCCTCTCTCGCCACCTCATGCCCACTAGAGGGTGGGCCCTGACTGCTCACTTGGTTCTTGGTGGTTATTTTGGTTGGTTGTCACTGTTAAGGCTGAAATCCACCCGCCAACTTTGGTAATGTGTTCAGTGCTTCGTAAACACTATTAACTTATGTGGCTCCTGTTTGCGTGTTCTTGATTAATAAGGCCAGTGTAATTACAAGCTGTTTTTCAATTCAATGGCTTTTTAAAGAAAACTCTCAAGCAGATTTTGAAAACCAGTGCATTTGTGTGTGAACTTGTCCTGACCTTCCCCCGTGGTGTTATTTAATGAATGTCACTGTTTCCAGGGGAAAGTTTTCATTTACCGAGGGAAGGAGTACGAACGCAGGGAAGATTTTGAAGCTCGCCTCTTAACTCAGTTCCCCAACGCAGAGAAAATGAAGACGACATCTCCCCCAGGCGACGACATCAAAAACTCGCCTGGCCAATGTATCCTTTAAGACAACCCCGCGGGACAGGATGCGATCTCAGCGCCGTGGGCCTGGGTGGTTGGGTGCACTTGGGGGCGCTGTCATGCCTGATGTCCATGCTGCCTTGTGATCCTTAACCCTCTTCACCCTTAGACATTCAGTGCTTCACCGTAAAGCCCAAACTTGACCTGCCCCCAAAATTTCACCGGCCTGTGTCAGAGCAGATCGTAAGGTGAGCGTCCCATTCCTCCTGCCCAACATACGGATGATGACAGACTGTGCACAGATCTCTTACTAAGAATTTCCCCCTCGAAAGGATGGATTTTAGGCTTTGGTGAGCTTTCCAGATGCTCTGTTTACTTTGAAGAGCAAGAGAAGCAAATTATTTTGAGCATCAAAACACTGAGGGAAGAAGTTAGTAATGTGTTGCCGGAGGGTACCAGAACTATTCCTTTCCTGATGTGGGGAGGCTGGGAAAACTTGGGAGAGCAGAGGGGGCACTCTGGTCTCCGTGTGACCCACCCAGCCCCACACCCAGTACCTCTGAGTCCCCGTGCGTGGGGAGGGCCGGACTGTTTGCACGCTGTGTGACAGGAAAAGGGATTGGGACATTTGCTTTTTTTGGGTGCAGAACCCCTTTACCCCTGCACCACCACGATTGTATAACATGGGATCATAAGGCAGATTTTTAGACTCACTAGTCGGCTATCCAAATCTGAGGTTTTGTGCCTCTCCGTTGAACTGCACCCGACTTAGCAATGCTGTAGAAACACTCTGCTTTAGATGTTTCTTTGATATTAAGAATTTTGTTTTCTATGTGATGCATGTTCTGGTTAAGAAATTAATCTCTTCAATGGCCTGATAGTGCTCCGAATCTGTTTCTTTCGTATCCTGAAGTCTGGTGGGTTGTGTTCTTCCTCAAAATTCAGTCTCCTCTCTTTAACCTCTTGTTAGCCATAATGGAAAGGCAGCCAGGGTTCTGTATTGATGAACGATTGCTTCCACAAGGCACACATTTTGAGGTTTGCCACAGTCTATCTCAGCAAGAGGCATTGGAGCAAACAGTGAACAGTAGCTTATGCTTAGCTGCTTCCCTGTGATGGGGGGAGGCCACCTGCCTTTCAGTGCAGGGGACGAGTAAGTCGGGCTCTCGTATACGTGTGGAAGCCTCCCCCTCCCCAGGGACAGAAGGTACACGCCTGTACCATGCATGCATGTCTCGCTGCTTGTAGGCCCTGCCTTCTGTAGACCTGAAACCAAGGTATGCAAGGCCTTTTTAAAAATAATAAACACATACTTTAAAATTTGTTAATAACTTATTAATAACTAATTGTTGATTCACTATATGAAAGCGATAAATTATGAATTAAGATGTTGAAGTAGGAAACACAAGAGCGGGGAGCTCAGGCCTGTTTCCACCCTCCTTGCTTCCCCTCTTCTCTGTGTGTGCCCGTCTCTTACTCAGCATCTTTTCTCCCCGGAAGGTTTCCAGGGACAGGGAAGAGGCAAAACCTCAGGGTAATTTTTCCACCCGCCAACATCTCTCTTCCAAGCCTGGCGGGGAGAGAAAGCCACAGCCATCGCTCCGGGTCAAGGTTGGGGATATTTTAAGGGATGCAGTGACCTGTCGCCAGGCCAGACCCCACGTCTGAAAGCAGATCAGCCGCATTGGGGGTTAAATGTCTAACGATCTATCTGTCTCTATACAGTTTTTACAGGGTGAACGAGGTCCAGCGATTTGAATATTCTCGGCCGATCCGCAAGGGAGAGAAAAACCCAGACAATGAATTTGCGGTAAGAAACACCAACCAAAAAAATCCCAAAGAACTCATCCCGCCGCCTGCGAAACTGCCGGTGGAGAACGGGCCTCAAAGGCGAGCACGGTGCAGCGTTAGAGGTCTTTGTGGCCTGGGTGCAGAAATCCCAAAACCAAACCCTAACCCCTTCAAATGTAGTGAAATGATGAACATCTCACGAAGGATGTGGCCAAGGCCTTCCGAGTCATCAGAAAGGGCAAGTGCTGTGGTCCCACTTCTTGCGCCCCGGGCACACTTGCTTCCCTCCTGGACTTCTCTGAGTCGTCTCCGTCTGGGCCCCCGGGGCCGGGAACACCCTGCTGGCGGTGCCTCTGATACAAACAGGCACACGGAGGGGCCGAGCCCTTTATGCAGCTGTTTGCAGATGACGAGCAGTCAGAGGTGAGCAGGGCAGAGACCCAGATGCTCGCTGTCCAACGCCTGAATTTCCCTGAAGCACAAGGTAACAGGTGCGCCCGGATACCACTGAGTCGTGGGCCGGGTAATTCTCTGTGACAGGGCCACAGCATCCCTGACCCTCTACCTGATCGATGCTGGTGGCACCTCCCTAGTTGTGGCAACCAATCACACGCTGCCAAATGTCTGTCCCCTGCATTAGTCACGGAAATGTTAGCACACATTTTTGCAGCCTTTTAAAAAATGCACCTACAGCTGGTTGAATGGATTCCATTTGCAAAGAATAAATCAATTCTTTGAGAAAAAGCACAGTTTTTTTAAACGTTAACATTTCTCCCTCCTTCTGCCCTGCAAGCCTCCTCTGGAAATCCCTAGACAGGGAGGCATTGGCCACGGGGACCCTCGGTGGGGGACCGGTGGCACTGCTGGGAGCCACGTCCCCCTGCCTGCAGTCAGGAGGGGTACAGAAGGCGAAAGGTCAGTTACACCCCACTGCTGGCCCAGAGAGAAGTTTGGAGCCCTTCCAGCAAAGTTGCCTCTACCCAGCCTCCCCTTGAAGCCCTAAGTTTCCTGGACTCTTCGGTCCTCAGGGCAATGCCTGACAGCGTCCAGTCACAGCGCTGGAGGGCCCTTCCTGCCCCGAGCCGTTTCCTGTGTGTCTGCTTGAGCTTGCATTCGTGAATTCTAGTCTTTCCCACGTAGCATGCCGGTTTCTCCAAAGGAAGACCGTGCTTCTTGGTTAATGCCGGCATCCCGGGCCTACTCGGTAACTGGTCACTGTGGCGTGGCCTGTAATAGGGAGGGGACGAGTGAGGCACTGCCCAATCAAGACACCAGCGCCAAGGGCGGTGGCTTTCTGGCGGTCTCTGTCAGGGTCCCGTGGCAACAGCACTATCATTTATGGAGCGTCTCTCGACTGTGGGATTTATGGGCAGTTTCTTGAACTTCCCTCACACCTCTCATATCCAGCAGTCATGTATATTCTCATACCGTAAAGAAAGAGGCACAAGGAGGTCAAGCGAATTGCCGATGGGTGTGCAGCCAATTGGGATAAAGCTCAGAATAACCGAGACCCCTGACATTTGGGGCTGCACTAAAGCCTCGGGGGCTGTGCTCCTTCTAAATGGCCCTGAAATCCCCTAATGGCCCTGTTAGGCCCTCACACTTGGAGGAGGCTTTCAGAAGCCACAGGATTTAGTCTTTCACACACCGGATAAAGCCTAAGGCTTCCAGATAAGCATGAGGCTTTTTGCAGCCATGAGAAGGCAGGCTCGGCCCTGCTGCAGGCGGCCTGGCTCCAGGGGCCGGGCACCGGGAAGGCTGTCCCCACCTGGCCCAGCACTCGGGGTGGCCACTCAGCAAGGGGTGAAGCTCTGGGAACCAACGGGCTAGCAGGGGAGGAGGGAGACGGAGAGAGAGCGCCGGAGTTAGCCAGAGCTGGCTGGTCAGGAAGCCCGAGGTGGAACCCCGGGACCCTACCCAGGCTGTGTTGGCCCCTGGGGACGCCCCGCAGGTGTGGTCCGGATGCTCTCAGGGCACAGGCTGCTGTTTTCTAGGACAGGCACCTGGGGGAGTCGCCTCCTGGGGCCAGAAGAAGCTTTAGCTGGGGAGACAGGAGGGAGGCCTCAGCTGGGCCCCTTCCCTCTCCCCTCTGGAGCCTCAGAAGCCAGAGATAGAAGCCTCTCCGAGATCCAGTCCAGCTCTCTGGAATTGCTGACATTCCACTGTCCCAGCTCTTTATGTCAGGACCGCTGCTGACAGCGTCGCACTGCCCAGCGATGGCCCATTGTAGGGATGAGGTTGCCACAAGCTGAACGCTGGCAGAAGGCGGGCGGCGGGTAAGACCCCTTGCACGGGCTTCTGCACCGCGTGCGGTTACATTTACTGGCTTGAAGCAGTTTCCCACAATACATAATGTACTATTCTACGAAGAATATGGATTATAAGATGGTATTTACTGGCAATACGCGTGTTTTGCCACGCTTAGTAAGAAGTCTTGAGCAACCAATACTGAAATTGTTGAAGCCATCCTCTGATTTTTTCCATATCCTTAGTGTTTCATGTAAACGGGTATTGGTTGTGCAAGAGAAAAATGTAAGCCTGAAATACGGATTGATTCGTATCAGAAAAAGTGACTAAGGTTTTCCTTAAAGCCTTTCTGCCTTTGAGTGTAACGCGAAGTATGGCTAACGGAGAAGTCCTTGGAGCCTTTCCACAAACCTATTTCCTCAGAGGGAGCTTCCCTCATTTTCACGTCCAGAACTCTCCCTGACTCTCCTGGTCTGTTTTCTTTGCCCAAATGTCAGAGAGGCTGGCACCCTTGGCCCACAAAGCAGGGGACACTGCTGGGCCTCGTGTGACCATCTGACCGATAAGCGGAGCCTTGGTCTTAACCTCGGAGCAGACCTGCCCCGCAGAGCACGTGGAAGGGCCACTTGCGATCCATCCTGGGAAGAGCTGTCCTGCCCGGAGGACTTTGCCTCACAGAGACTTGTCATCCTGCCCACACCCTTCTCCTGACAAATACCATGTGTGTTCCTTTTGCAGAACATGTGGATCGAGAGGACCATATACACAACAGCGTACAAATTACCTGGGATTCTAAGGTGGTTTGAAGTCAAATCTGTTTTCATGGTAAGGATACCCCCCAGAAGGGACCCCGTCCTATACCCTCTCTTCTGGGGTGCGGTACGCACGCCGCGACCCCAGGTCAGATGAGACTTAACGCACAACCAGCCCATGAGTTCCTCGGGGTATCAGCCCTCCCCGTCCACGAAGGTTGTAGCAGAAATGCTGGGTGATCACAACCAGGTCCGGCTTACAAGGAAACCGGAACGAAGATTTCCTTTCTCCTTCCGAAATATGTAAAGCCAGTCGTGGCTGCACTGTTTTGACAGCTCTCTCTGTTAACTACATGAAAAGTTTAAGACAAGTTCCAATTTACATACACGTTTTAAGGTCTTTCTTCCTGATGGTTTTATTGCCATTTACATGACAAACAACTTGATTAATAGTACTTGCTCATTTCAAATAAAAATAGCTCAAGAATATACCCCTCGCTGGCACTTTTTAAAGAAATAATGACTCACATCTCATTAGCTAAACTTTTTTGCCTTGCCTCAGTGGTGAGCTATGGGGCAGTCTCTTCTACCCCAGCCAGAGGCAGGCTGCAGATTCCTACTGAATCTATAGACGTATCAGGGAGTGGCATTTGCCTGCATAAAGAGATCTGATTGAAATGTGTCTGTTTTCCCGTGTGTCTAATGCCTTTTGTTTTCAGCCAGCAGGATCTTATCCAGAGGGGTGGTGCCTACCATTTAGTTTAGAAGGAGGCCCCCCTGGAAACTCCTGATTTGGTTCCTGAATGTGGCTGGAGCCTCTCTTCTCAGCCCTATTTCCCCTCGTGTCCTTCATCCATGCCAATCAGAGCTCTGGGCCACATCCGCACCCCCCCTTCCCAGGTGCCCCCTCCTCCTTCTCTGGAGCCCCGGGTCTCTCTGCCTGTCCCTGCCTTGGGCACTTCCATTTTCTGCTCTGGGAGCTTCCGCTCCGGGCCCCCCATAGCACCCAGGCAGGCCCTGATGGATGGAAGGCTCAGATTTGTGGCAGGTGGCAGAAATGCAAGCCTTTGCTGGCACCATTTAGAGCTGGTGACGTACGTGCATGAGAAGACAGAGTGGGGGACTTCGCATAAACAGGCACTAATCTTCCTAATGAGCCTCTGCCCAAAGCCCTCAGTAATCGGGGATTTCGTGAGCCAGCCAGATTTCCAGAGGAAGGCGCTTAACAGCTCGGAAGTGGAGAGGGGTGAGCCCCGACTTTCTGTAAAGATGTGGTTCCGCCACCGGCTCTGTTTGCCATTTTTAACAAACTAAGAGGCTGGAAGCTGAATAATCCCAGAGCGGCAGAACCGAGCTGCCGCTGCCGACACCTGCCTCCCCCCACCCCCCCCCCGCCCCCGGCTTGTGCATGCCTCCTGGGACGGGCCGTCATGGGATGCGTGTGGGGTGGCAGCTAGCCCTAGCTGTTGGACAAAAATAGGAAGCTGTTCCTTCTTGAGGCAAAGGGGATCCTCAGCAGGGAGTTAGCAGTGGGTCACAATGGAAAACCACCCTGCTGTGTTGACTTGGCAAAGCCGTGTGCCTGGGACGCTGCGTTCCAGGGTCTGACAAAGCCAGGGATGCGGCGACAATGGCGGTTGTGCGATACGTGCTGTTCAGGCTCGGGGACACCCGGGGGCAGCGGGCCCGCTGGCACGTGGCCAGCCACCTTTCTGTGTGTTACAGCCCGTCCATCAGCCCCCGGGCAGCACAGGGCCAGCAAAGCAGGTGGCTTCCCCCACGGTGATTCCGAGCATCCCTCTTGAATCTGGGACCGGCTGTGAGCAGACTTGTCCCTGCTCAAGTCCCCGCTCCCCCTGCTCCCCTCTGTCCAGCAAACACCCCCCCGCCCCCCCACCCCGGGAGCTGCAGCAGGAAGAAAGCAGGCTGTTCTGCTTTGCTCCTTGCTGCAGAGGCCCTGGGGTTCCCAGGCTCCGGTGGGGACCCATCCCGCCTCGTTGGGAAGGACCAAAATGATCGTGTGTTGAGATCACCCCTGGGTGTGGCTCTGTGGCCCAGCTGAGCATCTATCAGAGAGAGGCCTGGCGGGAAGGGATCGTGACTGTTTTAAACCCGGCCGTGTTTTCATGACACCTTAGCGCTGAGCTAGTGAGGCGTGCTCGGCTGGGCCTTGCAGGGAGCTGCAGGCCCCCAGAGAGCGGAGGGCGTTTGCGGGATGGACGGCGGTCCCCTGCCTCCTACACTAAAGGTCCCGCCGACCAGTGGCAGGTTTTCCTACAAAGGGCCATTGGAAGTGGTGATGTGCTCTCCCTGGGATGGTGAAGCCGTTCCCTCATAAGAGGGGATGGGATCCGATGTAGAGACCAGCATAGAGCCCTCCTCCGCCTCCCTGACCAAACAGGCACAGGGGGCTTACACAGTGCCTAGGCCTCCTGCCTCAGGGACACTGCCAGATTGCTCAAAATTTCTCAAAACCTTACCCATTTTTAAACAAGCAGATCACATGTGCAAACACACGCAGGCACACACGCATGTACACACACGCACCCACACACATATGCACACACACACATCAGAGCCAGACAGCCTCGTATGATCCCTTTGGGATTTGTGTGTGAGGGCCACGCCCTTGGAAATGCACAACGACACGATGCTAAAATACCCAGTTGCTGTTGTTTGGGTGATAAGGGACCCTTCCCAGCAAACCCCCCGGGAAGGAAGGTGCATGGGGGAATAGGAAGCCTGGCCCCAGTTGGAAATGCTCCTCACCAGAGGCCCCTGGTGCCGTGGACACAGCTGGCCTCAAGTCACGTCTTCCTTCTTCCCCGCAGGTGGAGATCAGCCCCCTGGAGAACGCCATCGAGACCATGCAGCTGACCAACGACAAGATGAACAGCATGGTTCAGCAGCACCTGCACGACCCCAGCCTCCCCATCAACCCCCTCTCCATGCTCCTCAACGGCATCGTGGACCCTGCCGTCATGGGAGGCTTTGCGAATTATGAAAAGGCACGTGACATGCCCGCAGTACGGCCCTGTCCTGGGACAGACTGTCTCCAGACTCTTATGTCCAAGCCCTGAAACTTCGCTGCTCTCACTGACCGATCTCAGCAGGGACTGCGCCAAGGCCAGGCCGGGAGCTCCCAGAGGCGCCCTATGCCGGCTGTAGAAGGTCCAGGCCCGACCCCAAGCGTGACTCCCCTGGACATTGTTCCTCCCAGGTTGGGTTGATGGAGCTCTACAGAGCTGCCCTCAGGTGGCTTTCAAGAGTTCTGGGATCATTAAAAGCCAAGAGATAGAGTTTTAGCCAAAGGCGAAAGAATTAGAACATCTGGGATAGGTGGGCATGGAAGGTAGGGGAAGAAGGACGACTGGTCTCCCTGGAAAATATCTCATTAGGAATGGGCAGAAGTCAAGGACACAGGGTGTGGTCCAGACCAGGAGTCTACATTTTTCTAAGTTCACTTATTTTGAGAGAGAGAGACAGACAGCACGAGCAGGAGAAGGGCAGATAGAGAGGGAGGGAGAATCACAAGCAGGGCCTTGGGAATCCCCCACGATCATGGCCTGAGCCAAAATCAAGAGTCGGCCATTTAATCGACTGAGGCCCCGAGACGGCCCTGCTCCCTGTTTTAGTACTCAGGCCTGGAACTTGGCCGTGGCCATTCATTCCTTAGTGTCTGGGGCTGTTTTCCCGACCTAACAATGGCAGAGTCGAGGCCCTTCCCAGAAGAGTGTGCTGAGCCCTTGTCCAGAAGGAGTAAGAGCTGAGACAAAAAGGGCACCTCCGGAGAGCCGGCTAACAGGAGTGACTGTCCTGGGCAAGGAGGGAGCACTCTGCCCTCAGCAGCCGTTAGGTGTAGGGCAGGCCCAGGGCAGGGGGCAGGGTGGGAGTCAGGGGCAGGCAAACGGCTGGGGAGCCACCACCCAGCGGGCTGAGCGATCCAGGTCAGCTGTGGCTTTGCTGGCTTCCGAGGACAGAGGTGCCACCCTATGTCGCCCCCTGGGCTGCCCGTTCACTCCACTTGTTGCGTTGGACCTAACCAGACATTTCGCGCCGAGCGCTGGGGAAGGTCCATTCCCTGTGAGAGGCGGGTCTGTTGTATACACGGCTCTGTCCCCAGGGTCAGGCGTAAAAACGTGGGTCGGGTGAGCGGCGTGCTGAGTGGCTCTCCTTGTCTCCACAGGCCTTCTTCACAGAGCGGTACCTGCAGGAACATCCAGAGGCCCATGAGAAGATTGAGAAGCTCAAAGACCTGATTGCATGGCAGGTAAATGTCTGATGGCCTCCCAGCTGGGCCGCAGCGGGGAGAAGAGCCGAGTCGAGACCCGCAGCCACCCAGGCCACCTCAGCACACATGCCAGCCAGTGTGGACGTCGGCCACAGTGCGCGCAGCCGTGTTTGTCCCCCGAGAACCACCCCCCCACCCCCACCCCCACCACTGCCGTGATTAACTCAACTCCTAGGCTGCAGTTGTGAATCTGAACACACAGAAAGTCCTCTCTTGCAAATGAGCCTGATCTGTCTCTGCTAGAAAATCTCTGTGTGGTGTTGACAGAACAGAGTATGAGAGGCCGCAGCCTGTCCCTGGAAAGGCGCTCTCGCCTGTGCTGCCTACGTGGGAGGCACAGGTGGGCCACTGCAGAGCATCCACCCGTCATGTTCTCCCTGGTGGGGGTCTGGGGGGGATCCTCCTTTGTGTTCTCCCTGCTGTAATTCTGCATGTTATTATTGTGCTTCTCTACTCCGGAGGCCTCTGAGTCTTTCCTTAGAGGGAACTGGTCTTAGAAGGACAGGTCCAGAGGGTGTCTTGTGTCCGGTGGGAAGTAACTTGTTCACTTCGTGAGCCTGGTGGGGGGGGGGGGGTACATCCAGACCGGTTCTCCCGGAGCTCTGTCTACACTTGCCGTGTACTGAGGACGGCTCACCTTCTCAGGCTCCGTTTTCTCATGTGGGCGGCGAGGAGGGTCCTGGCTGACCTAATCCCCACACAGCAGGCTGAGTAAAGGGGGCTGAGGGAGGGTGGAGGCCGGGGTCACTCTGCGCCTGGCCAGCAGCAGACCCCAGGCCACTTTGTTGGGCCGGGGGTCCCAGGCTGCCACTTGGGGCCCTGACACAGGTGAGGCTGTACCTCTGAGGAGACATCTGTGTGGTCACTTTGACCCTGGCCGTCCCAGAGCCTCACCTCAGTGGCTTCTTCATCAGCAGCACGCTAGCCAGTGTGACCTCTCAGGGTCGAGTGGGGCTGAGCTCTGGATTTGAGCCGACTTACAATATATGTATGTTTCCTTGTAATAAAATATACCTAACATATAGCATAACATCTTAACCAATTCAGAGTAGGTTCAGCAGCATTAAGGACATTCACATTGTTGTGCAACCATCCCTTCCCTC
Organism: Felis catus; assembly: GCF_018350175.1. Taxonomy (NCBI): domain Eukaryota; kingdom Metazoa; phylum Chordata; class Mammalia; order Carnivora; family Felidae; genus Felis; species Felis catus. Next base: position 82,723,210 of record NC_058378.1, read on the forward strand.
CATCTTGCCATCTTGCCAAAAATCTCTTCGCTAACCCTCCGTTCTCCCCTCCCTTGGAAACCACCCTTCTGTCTCCATGGATCTGATCATTCTAGGTACCTCTCGTAAGTAGAGTCCTGTGGTATTTGTCCTTCCGGTTGGACCGGTTGATTTCACTGAGCATGATGTCTTCAAGGTTCATCCAAGTGGTAGCCTGTGTCAGAAATTCCTTCTTTTTTGGGCTGAAGAACATTCCATTGGATGAATGGACCACATTTTGTTTGTCCATTCGTCTGTCAGCGGACACTTAGGTTACTTCCACTTTGGGTCGGTCGCGGATAATCTTGCTGTGAACATGGGTGCACAGGTATCTGGTTTTTTTTCCTTGCTTTTATTTCTTCTGTGTGCATATCCAGAGTTGGGATTTCTGGATCAAATGGTAATTCTGTTGTTAATCTTTTGAGGAACCGCATCCTCCATGTTTTTGTCAATAGTTGTCATTTTCTGGTTTCGTTTTGGTTTGGTATTTTACAACAAGCCATCCTAATGGATGTGACCTTGCCACAGATCTGTAGGCATCTATTTGCATCGGAATTACTTTGTGATAAGAAACCCTGGGAGCTGGGCCCAGGGCTCTTGTTGGCCAAGGATGGTTCTCTGCATGAAATGTAAGCCTCCTGTGGACAGCCTCCCTCTGTTTCTAAAAAGAGAGTGTAAAAGCCTGAACGATTCCATTTTAGAGGTTGTAGAAACCAAAGGCCACAAAATTCAAACTCCATTGAAGGCTATAAAATCATTGCCACCCAAAAACTAGTTTGGTCGGCAAAAGTTGTATTGATTTTTTTTTTTCTTGTAAGCTTTTACAGCAAATTGGATTTTAAGAGTTTCAAGTCCTACAGAGGAAAATAATTTGTTCCCCAGAGAGAACTTTATGTCATCACCCCTAATAACTATATTAAAGGATGAATTTTAAAGCGGCTCACAGGAAAGCTGGAAGAAGGAATCCATTTTCCAACAACTTCATTAAATCAAAGAGTGATGAAAAATACATATTCAACACATTACCTGTGACTTTGCTTTCATTTGCAAATGTTTGGAAACTCATACTTGGGTGTAATTGAGTCATACGGTCATTAAAAATAAGGAGTTTGGGGTTAACAGGATGCTGTCTTCCATTTTTGTTCGTTAGTATGTTGGGTTTGTTTTTTTTCTGGAAACTCGCATCAGGGCAGAGTGAGGTTTTCTCTTGGGAATCCCAAGGACTTGTTGGCAGAGTTTCCATCACTGATGTGCAATAAGCATATCTCCATGCCTAAAATCGTTTGTGAAGGCTGGGTGTTAAGCGCCAGGCAGCTCTCCATTTTGCTGTTGCCTTCCCCCAACCAGGATGGTCCTGATAGTCCTGACATGCTTCTCCCAGGTGGGAGCTAGTGACTGCCGTCTGTGGGCTTCTTCCAAGTTTACAGCTGATGCCAGGTCACAAGCGAGCCCCGGCCCCTTCCTCAAAGGCACGGCTCTGTCCTTCCCCAAGAAAGCCTTGTTAAGCATCCCTGCCACGTGTCCAAAGATGAATCCGTACAGACTTGTACTTAACCTCTATGTTTTGTACATATTTCTCATTTGGAATGCACAAAGATAAAAGACCAAACTCACTGGTCATCCCCAGCTGATGACAGGCGTGACTGTTGTCACCAGGGACGGTGCTCCTAGAGCCCTGAGCAGTGCTTCCAAATGTTCTGTGCTGCTAGCAGGCCATGAATTTGTTTAGGGGACACACAGGGACAAACTTCACATATAGCACTACTGTTTAGAAGGGTGTCTTTGGAGAGCAGGCTGCGTGCTCACCTTGAACGACTCAAGGAGTGACTTTGGGGATGTCCTCTCTCCTCTCTGGGCTCTGGAAAACTTTTAAGAAATGCAGATTCCTGAGATCTACTCCAGAGCAAACCAGGACTCCAGGAGTGGAGTTTAGGAGCCTGCTGGGAGACTCTGATGCTCATCCAGGTTGGAACCCACTCAGCTACGGGGTCTCCAGAGATCACTTCAGGCCTCATTCCATGGCTTGTGTTTGTATATTAAGCACCCAACGTGTTGGAGTGTTTGCATAAAGCATCTTCTTATGTGCAAGCTGCAGTTAAGCCCCAATCAGACACGGAACAGAGGCAGAATCCCATCCTAGAAGAAGGTTGTATCGAGGGCCTGGTGAAGTGATCAATTCTCATACCCCATAAATTTCACCTGTCAAAGTGAAGTTCACGCGGCTCATTAGGTACCAGGAACCTAGACCAAATGGACTTAACATCAGTCCAGCAAGTAGCTTCTTTGATGTCCAAGAAACTGGCCAATCAAGGCTCTTAAGCAAACCAACAAAAATTGCAGAAACTATTAGACCACATTTTGTATATTTGAAAAAGGTCCGTTCTACAGAAGAATGCTTGCGGTGTCTCCAGTGGCTGTGCTTGAACCTCAAGACAGCACCCCACGCTTGCTGTCGCACCCAGACGGATATGACACATTTACCATCCCACCAAAAGCTGTCCCCAGTCCGCCTTTGCTACTATGCCCCACGGCAGGACTCGGAAAGCAGAAAGATTAATGCGAGCATTTTCTACTGACGCACCTGAACACACCGTGGCGAGCTCTGGGGAAGCTGCCATCTGCAAGAGTAATTCATATGGAATATTAAATCATCGCATCCACTGTGAAGTCTCACCTGCACACTGTCCTTTTGGCGGTAACTGGTCAGAAAGGGATACCTAACGTGCACCTTGGGTGTAGACCCAACTGTTGGCAAAACCAGCTTTGTGCCCATGCAGCCCAAGGGCAGGCTGCGTGGGTTGCTGGATGGGTTGTACCGTAGGAGCACTCCTTCCGTCTTTCCCTGGAGACCACAAGAGGCAACCGCTGTGTGCTATAAATGGCAACCAAATACATTTCATGCATTGATTCATCTTGATAAGATTTCTTGAATTTGTTCGCATGAAATTCAATTGTGTGCTTATTATCGTTCTTACTAATAAATCTGCTCATTTAGGTTGGTGTTCTGTCATATTAGGAAAATCTGTTTTTAATCAGTATTTTGATTTAATTATAAGTTATTAAGAGGAAGCCTCTTAGCTTGATTGCATTGAAGAATGTCTAACTCCCAGTCCGAGCCTCCGGAGGGGAAGCAGAAGCTGGGGAAAGAAAGCCCTCCCTAGACCCCCACCCCTCAACACCAGTGATTCTGGGGGGGTCTCTGGGGCTGGGGAATGAAAATGTCTCCCTGCGACGCTTTTAAAGGTCAGCTACATCCCCGCACTTGGCAGTGAAGTGTTGGCATGGATATTTTGTGACAGCAATGTTGGCAGAGAAGTGATTATTTTTAGTTTTAAGGAAGAATAAATTCGGTTTTCCTCTCCAAATAAGAAGATCCTTCAGGACTATAGATCACATATAATTAGATTTTTACATTTTAGAATAGGGTTCTCAATCGCCTATAAAGGCTATCTTCTGGGCTAAAAAAATCTTTGCACCGTGACATGACCCTTTGCTAATAGGTCAAATTACGGCAAAACAAATTCAAAATGCAGTTCTCCCCAAATTCACGTGAAAAGCACAGATGAGTCTGTTCTGGGATTGGTCCACCGAAGGGAGTCAAGTCAGGCAAAGACACTGAGTGGCCATCGTGTGCTGAGCACACTGCACTAAATGTGTCCAATTTAAAACACAAAGGATTCTAATTTGAACATTTTGGTCTTTGGGGGTAATGTGCCTGCTGATGACTTTGATTCACGGTTTGATTTGGAAACAAAACAGTTGCATTTTGCACACAGTGCCACTTTCTGCCTGGTGTGTGCTCCTCTCTCGAGACCACTGACCAGGAAATAAGTAGGGTTGACTGCTGTGTTTTTCAGATTCCATTTTTGGCTGAAGGGATCAGGATTCATGGAGACAAAGTCACAGAAGCACTGAGGCCATTTCACGAGAGAATGGAAGCCTGTTTCAAACAGCTGAAAGAAAAAGTGGAAAAGCAATATGGCGTCCGAACCATGGTAAGCGGGTAGCCTTGCAGAATGGATGTCTTTGCGTCATATTGTCCTACGGTGACAGGCCATGGGCAGAGTGAGTAAGATGTACATTTGGCGCCTGCTTGGGATTTAAAAGACCTCGGCCCCTCGTAAGTCCATCTGCCAGGAAACCGGCAGACTCTTTTCAATGATTGGAAATGTCAGTGTGCGTAAGCGTTCATGCATTTGCTTGATCACCAAATACCCTGCTCACCTGCTGTGAACACGACCTCCCCTTAAAGTGGTGGGACAACAGAAAACCTCACAGAGGCCTCACCTACAGCTGTACATACCCACGGAGGGTTAAGCAACACATAGGGCAACAGCACTCTTGATGTCCGAAGGCGGAGGTGGAGCCTATACCCAGTCCAAAGTCGGAGTCTTTGAAGCGAGTTGCTGTGGGTTACTGAGATCTGAAATTGTTAGCAAGGACTTCACCTCTTAAAGGAGTGGGCATTGGTCTAGGCCAGGAAAGGTTAAGCTGGAGACAGGGAAGGAGGTGGGGAGAAAGGGCTCACTCACCCGGTAAAGGCTGGGCGGCCAGAACTCGAATGGCACGCCAGAGGCCAGTGTAGACATAGCCGTGCCTTGGGCAGAAGAGAACTCACAGGAGAAGCTGGAAAGGTGCCCAGCCTCCAAGAGCCTGGGACACGGATCTGGGGCCGGAGGCTTTGCTCTGGATGCGGGGGCACAATTGGGCTTTTGCTAAGAGTTTGTGGAAGGTTTCTGAGTGGGGGCTGGGATCAAGCTCATGATAAAAGATTGGCCTGTAATATGTAATGAGGCAAAATATCTGACAGGAGAAGCCCTGGTAATAGTGGCACAGTGTTTAAAGGCCACAGTGTAAGTGGCGGGCTTGAGATGCTGTCCGTCAGCCATGTCTTAGCAACACGGGGGCGAGGCCCAGCGCCACAATGTCGTGTGAGGTTGTATCCTCACGGCCTCTGGGAGCCTTGGTGGGTCCTCACCTTGACTGCTCGTGGACTCTGGAGACGTCGGGCACAGCAGATGACCCCAGGCCCCCTTTCCCAACGTTCAGAGGTAAGCAGCAACGGGACAAAAGAGGTGGCGAGGCTCGCAGTCTAGGATCCCAAGCCTGTGGCATGAAGGAGGGCAGGGCACACACGTCTTCCACTTTCCTGCCAACGAAAGGCTTCTCACATCGCACAGCACTGCCCGCCAGTCCCTGAAGAACCAGGCGTCCAATGCAGGGCCCATTCTGGATTCTCGTTTGGCCCGATTCCGTCTGTCTGCTGTTCCCTCCAGCTCTCTGTTGCTCTTTCTGTTGAACTCCCTTCTTTTCTTCACAGATTCATCTCACTTAGCAAACACTAATTTAGTGCGAACCATATGCCAGGGAGCTTTCCAAGTGTTTTGCAAATATGAACTTGCTTCATCCACTTAACACTATGAGGGAGGCACCGCGGCCATCCCCGTTTTACAAATGGGGAAATGGGGACACAAGGTCATACCCTGGCAGTGGTCACTCCGGCCGCCGATGGAGTTCGAACCCTGTCTATCTACCTCCAAGTCTGCGCTTTTAGGCGCTACTCTGTAATTGACACGGCAGAGCGTTTCTTTCTCTGGCTCGTGTGGTCGGAGGCAGGGAAGAGACCGAGAGGCCCCAGAAAGGAGCCGATCTGGCTACGACTACCCCGCATGCTCTCCCGCCCTGACCGCCCTCGCCTGCTGTGGCTGGGCATCAGTTCCCCGTGGCATCTTTGCCCTGCGCCCAGCAGGGTCTGAGCCTGACAAAGCCAAGAGAACACAGCCTCTGGGCTCTGGTCTGAAAACTCAGCCTGCGGGGATCTGGAACTGCCAGCCCAGCGGGAACTGCCACAGGTGCACAGGCTTGGGAACCAGGGTGCCCCCTGCCGGCTGCACCGGACGACCCTTCGCGCCCGTCCGAGCCCTGGAGCGCTGCGCGATCGCTCGGGGGCTGCGGCTCAGTACGGTCAGGTGGCAAGAATTTCAGAGGGCATCGTCGTCCCGTCTCTTCCAAAGTTTTACACCACTTTTAAGTCCTTCTAAGAAATACACACTTGTGAGATCTCCAGGTTTTCGTACTAAGTGAAAAGCTTCCTCTTTTATCACTCATATAATTTCTATTTCAAAATGACAGAAACCTGCCGGGCTCACCAAGCACCCTTCATACTCCTGTCTCTGCTGGGATTCATTTCTTCCACGCAGGCTTGCTGCTGGGCACAGGGGAGAGGGGAAGCAGGGGCAGGAGGTGGGGCTGTTGCGTGGGTGGTGGCGGGCGGGGGCAGGGGGCTGTCCCCCTACTCAGGGACAGGTTTCCCCTGTTCCGCCGCAGCCGTCCTCGGCTGGAGATTAGCGATTTCCATCCACCACATCCTGAGACGGCATCGTGCCCATCAAGCGGGCCACCTCTCTGTAGGGGGCTGCCAGGCCCCGACCCCAGCCCAGCTAGGGGCCAGACAGGCTTACTGGGAGGGCGATCCGGGAATCGAATGAAGGGTGCATTGTCTCCCCTTGGGTGCTTTGTTTCCCGGAGCTGCCTCCCTGAGTCCGTCCTGGGACCCCAGACACAGGATCTGCAGTCAGCCCTCCCTTGAGCAGAGAGACAGGCAGATGTCCTTGTCGTTCTCTGAGAAATGTGACAATAAAAAGCAGTCTGGTGTGAGTCTTTCCTGCCTTATCTGCTCTGAAAACTTGTGAGCATCTCAGAATACTTTGAAAAGCAATGTAGTATCATCCCATTAAAAAAAAAATGGATTTAAAAATAAAAACCCCATAGAAAAGACATAAACCATTTTGTCAATTTTTCGGATCCAGCCGAAGCCAAAGACAGAAACAGAAGACTTGGACGCTCTCTGACTTCTTAATCCACAGGCGGCTCCGCCAGGCCCCTGGGCTCACTCCACCCTGGCCTTCCCCTGGCCGGTGCTGGGGCTCGAAGGAGCCACCGCTCCCCGCACAAAAGCTCACAGCCCGGCTTCTCCGGATGCTTAGGGAGTGAGGGATGCAGACCCCGGGGTCCCCGAAGAAGGGACCACAAGTGCCTGCCGTATTCAGCCCCAGCCCCTGTGTCTGCTTCAAGGGCTCCTTAGCTTTTTGTCTGCCTTCAAGCTCGTGGAAAGGATTTCTGCGTTTCTCACACAATTCCTGTCCCTCTTCCTTGAAGCTGAGGAGCGAGGGAACCACACCTGGGTCCCCCCTTTCTCCACCCTTGTCTCCACCATCCCTTTACCCCCCACCTCCCCCCGAGACTGCTTGCCACCGACTCCTCCCCGGTCCCCCTGGCAGCCCCCGGCCGGACGTGCACACGGAAAGCACACAGACTTCCTCCCCCCACCCCCTCGGCTGACTCTCGCCCTCACCCCGCACCAGGGAGAGCCCACCAGGCATCCTCCAGGCCCCGCACCGCTTGTCCCCGGCTTCCCCTGTGCCTCACGTTCTCACTTTTGCTGTTCCCGGAGGCCCCTCCTGCCTCCGGCCTCCAGGATTTCTCCTCTCCGGGCCTTCCTCCCAATGGTCATCTTACCAGGATCCGTGGAACCCTGGGGTTCCTCAGAGGCTCCTTGGGAGGCTGAGATGATAGTTCAGCTTCTGCGGTTCTGTCTGCGGGAGTTCAGTGGGGTGTTTCACCAGGGAGAGAACTTGGCTTGCAAGGCTCACAAGAGTAGTCCTGGCTCCCAGCTTCCGTGGGAGACGCAGAGCTGACCGAGGGTCCTTCCGTCTGTCCCCCAGCACCGCCCTGCCCTGCAGCCTCTGAAGGGTGGGGTCACCTCCTAACAGCATGCACGAACTCTTCTCACTCGCCCTGCCCACCTCGCCACGCAGCCCTTCTGAGGGGCCAGCGTGTCACCCTCTGGATATTTCCCGAAAAGTAGGAAACGCACCTGCTTCTCACCCTACCCGGTGAAACACTTGTCGCCACCCCCCCCCGCCCCCCAGAATCCATGGGCAGCAGGCACCTGTGGTGGGTCAAGGGCAGGCACTTGGGCTCAGCTGGAAGACAATGCAAGACCGTGTCCGAGCCTTTGGGCAAGGCAGGGCCGGCCTCGGGTAAGAGAGCCAAACTGAGCTTTTGCTTCAGGCTGTGGTAATGACAACAGCAAGGACAATGGGAGCTGCCACCAGAGTGTGCCAGAGGCCTGTGGGCTTCACCTGGCCTCTCCAGGTGGGGTGATTATTCCCTGCGGCTCCTCTGGAGGAAGCCGAGCTGAGAGGGGCTCCATATTCCACGCGAGGTCCCACCATGGGCGCCAGAGCCAAAATTCTGGCCGCATTCTCACTGCGCCCTCCCCACCCCCACAGCCCTGATGCGGGGACACGGGGACGTCAGTTCACTTGGGGTGTCCTGGGGCTGGAGCTGCACCTGTCACAGCTGGGAGAAACTCTAAGTGCTTCAGATGCAAAAGGAAAAGTCTGGATTCTTCCATTTCTAGAGGCTCTGCTCAGTCAGGAAGGAGTGGTGAGGCAAGTGGCCCGGTGGGTCCTGTGGCCACACCCAGTGTGTGCCCTGCAAGGGTGGGACCCCGCAGTGACTTCTGTCCCTCCCTGGCCAGGGCCTGCCCCCATCACCCCCGTTCCCTTTACTTTCTGGCCATACTCGCACATCCGCCCAGGATTCAAGGTTGCGTCTTGAGGGACATCACCAGCCCTTTGTGGGATGGGATGTTCAGGGGTCTTCCGGCCCTTCCCAAGAGCTGGAGTGACGTCCTGGTGTCCTGGCTGGCATCTCCGCCCCCTGGTCCCTGACCGGCCCCTCCTGCACCTGCACACCTCACGCTCGCATTGCTTGCATTGCTACAAAGATCATTTCGCCAGAGAAACGAAAACCGTCGCGCCAGGAACGGGGCACCCGATGTCGGACAGGTCACACTTCTTCTCCGTGCGATGTCCGGCTGCATTTCCTGGAACTCTGCGTGTCCCTATGTCTAGTAGGTGATGGAATAGAGAGGCAGTGTCTCCCGAGCACGTTCGTCACGGGAGCCTGATGCAGCCGGTTCTCTGCCCTTCTGCTCCTCTCCTTCCCCGGGTCCGGAAGGGGCAGGTGGAAGCTGTTGCAGGGGAGAGGTGGGAAGGCAGCCCCTGCAGGGTTGGTGGGCGGGTGTTCAGGCTCCCACCTCCGAGCCGTCCACAGACGCTGCTGCTGTGGGAGAAATACCGAGGGACGGTGTGGGTTGTGTGAGGCAGAGGCTGCCCGTAGGTCCCATTCAGAGCATGAAGAAGGTCGGAGCACCTGGGTGGCTCGGTCGGTTAAGCGTCCCAACTCGTGATTTCCGCTCAGGTCATAATCTCACGGTTCGTGAGTTCAAGCTTCGTGTCGGACTGAGCCGACAGTGCAGAGCCTGCTTGGGATTCTCTCTCTGTCTCTCTCTGTCTCTCTGTCTCTCTCAAAATAAATAAACTAAGAAAACAAACATTACTGGAGATGTCAGAGAGAAGGGCAGTGGCCGAGTGGGCAGAGGATGGGGTGAAGGGTGGCAGATGGGTGGGGCGATCAGGGTGGGCCTAGAGCAGCAGACAGGACTCTTCCTTGAGAGGGTCAGGAACAGTGGGACACGGAGCAGTCCCGGCGCCCAGCCAAGAGCCAAGAGGATGAGCGCCACGTATCAGATCAGAAAGCCAGGGCGGCCGTCTAACTGTGTTTCAGAAAGGCTGAGACGTGCATCCTGTAGACTTTGAGTTACAAGGTTTCCTATAGGTAACATCTCCGCAATTTGGGCTAATTTGTAAGAAACAGTTTCCTTTCTAGTTTCTTCATAAAGGCCAATTAATGACAATGGACGTCTCCCCGAAGACATTTCACGGCGCCGTCGTCGGTGGGGAACCCAAGACCCACCGTCTGTGCAGGCAGATTCCAGCGGCGTTTGGCTTTGAGCCAGCGGTTGCTAAAATGTGGCCCACTGACCTGTTTGTAAATCAAGATTTATTGGAACACATCCGTGCCCACTCACTCCTGTACTGTCTGTGGCTGTTTGCCCGCGACGGTGGCAGAGCTGAGCACTGCAGACAGAGACCCTACGTCCCGCGAGCCTAAAACTCCTATTCCTTGGCCGTTCCCAGCAAGTTTACCAACTCCTGCATGAAACTGTCCCTCTGTGATTGTGAACCTTTTACAACCAGAGAGATAACACACAGATCAAGTAGGATTACATGTGCCAAACACCCGTTTAAGAAACAGGCCCACTTCTCAGGCGTGAAAGTAGTGTTGTTCAGTAGGTAAGCAGCAGTGGTCCCGTCTTCTACAGGTGATTGACTGAGGGCCAGCTTCGGTGGTGTGGGGCTGGGAGGTGGGGGGGGGGGTGGAAGCCACACGGAGAGGAGGTCCCCAAATCCTCAGGGTAAAGGGAGGAGCTTCTGCTGCATCTGGCCTTGGGGTGAAGGTCATTAGCGTTTTCTAGGTAATGAGGTATTGATGCGTGCTATGTATCAGTGACCCTTGTTTCGGCAGCAGAGGTCGTATTTCAGAAAGAAGAGGAAAACTCCATCCAGAGACCATTTTTCTCCAGAATGCATGTCTGTCTGGGCCCCTACGGGGCCAAGAGCAAGAGTGTGAGCAGTTCTGGCCTCAGCTTCCTCTAACCCGCTGTCCCAGCCGCTGCAGGGAACGAGCCCATCTTTAGTCAAGCAGCAGGAGAGTCTTACCTTATTCTAGAGAAATTCAGTCATTACACATCCGTGTATGCGGGTGACCTGCGTGGTTTGTCAACACGCAGAGATACGCAGAATTCACCTGATGGGCTTGCAATTCCTTTAACGACATTCTGGATGCTACTCTGTAAGCTTTCTGGTCCTTCTGTTCCACCCTGGCTTCCAAACAGGTGGATGCGTTGTGGTCTTGATAAAGAAACCTACGTTTAAAGTTCTTAAAAACAGGAAGGTTGTGATATTTTTCACATTATCAGGTAATGTTTCCAAAAAACCCTGAAATGTTCATCATTTTCATCTTTAACTCTGAATGGGAATACACACTGTTCATGGAAGTGTGGACAGTTTGGGTCTAGAATCCAGGCTGCTAAGATCACATGGTCCCAAGAGTCTGGCCATGCCAGGCCTGACATCTTTTGACACAGGAGCATTAAACAAGCCTCTCTCTCTCTGTCTCTCTCTCTCTCTCTCTCTCTCTCTCTCTCTCTCTCTAATTCTCCCTCTCCCTCTCTCTCTCAGCCCTCAAGTCTGGATGACAGAAGAGGCAGCCGTCCCCGGTCCATGGTCCGATCCTTCACGATGCCTTCTTCGTCCCGGCCTCTGTCGGTAGCTTCCGTGTCTTCCCTGTCCTCAGACAGCACCCCTTCCAGACCAGGCTCCGATGGGTGAGTCGGGCTCAGCAGCAGGGAGGGGGCTTGGAGGGTCTTGGGAGGAGCTACCAGCACCCTGGGTTTGTTTATCACAGATGGGGATGTTTTTTAAATCAAAACTGTCTTTGAAGCTGAAACCCACCCCCACCCCCCAAGACATTTCAACTGTAGTGCCCAATATGGCTTTCAGGGTCTTGTGAGTTTTTGAGAAAAAAACAATTCTTTGGGACAGGTTTCCATCATCTTTGAAAACCTCCAGCGAGGGTTCGTTCAGTTCTGGAGATTCTGGAAGGAGGGCAGTACTTTCCTTGCTGGCTGTGTGCTTGTGCTTTTTGTCTCCTGCTCACTCCTGTGGTGTCAACGCCAGTGCAGGACTGTCACACACAGTCAGCTTACTTGAGGACTTGGTAGGGCCACCTTCTTTCTACAAGACTTCTCTGGAGACCTCATTCTTGCCACTGAGCGCCCAACAGCACCAAGTGACTAAAAGGGAGACAAGAACATAATAGGCTAGTTAATACTGGTTGAGCTCTCACTGTGTTTCTTGCATTAACTTTGAGTGTTAAAAAATATCAATAACTTTTGGGGCGCCTGGGTGGCTCAGTCGGTTAAGCGTCTGACTTTGGCTCAGGTTACGAACTCACGGTGTGTGGATTTGAGCCCCGTGTTGGGCTCTGTGCTGACAGCTCGGAGCCTGGAGCCTGCTTGGGATTCTGTGTGTGTGTGTGTGTGTGTGTGTGTGTGTGTGTGTCTCTCTCAAAAATAAATAAAACTCAAAAGAAAATTTTTTTAATATCAATAATTTTTCTGTGTTTTTGAGTAGCAAACATGTAAAGTTGGTTCTTATTAAATAGAAAGAAGCAATGTCTCATGCAATTTAAACATCGGAGAACAACTGCTAATTATTTTACGGTTGGCTTTGTACAGTTGTGTGTCTGCAACCCCATTTGGTTTTCCATCCATCACCTTCCCAAACCCCCCCAGGCTCCTGGCCCCCGCCTCACGCAGACACACACTCCCCGAGCACCCCAAGGGACAGCTCAAATCCAAGTGCCCTTTGTTGCCCGTGACCCGTGTGCCCAATGGAAGACCGAAGACTAAACCCACAGTTTTTTCCTTACCGGTAATTTTTATCAGTGTCTGCTGATAAAAGGCCAAATCCATATGGAAATTCTCAATTTAGAGGTGTTTAAAGCAGGTGTTCTTGTCACTTAGAGAAAGATTGCTAAAGAAATTGAATTCAGCTTTCCCCAAGCAAATCCCCAAGCCAGTTATGAAAAGGTCTTTACATTTCCAGGAACGTGGGGCTGCGGGCGGAAATGGATCTGGAGGTTTCAGACAGAGGCGTGGCGTATCACACGCGTGACTACACACCCCCTCCCAGGAGGCATTTTTTAACCTTGAATTAGAAGGCATCTCTATTAGAGTCCAGATTTTTGTTCATTCTAGGGTTACCACCCTTCTCTCTGTAATTAATGTGGAGAAAATGAGGCTTTGGTCCCACATGGCACAGGTTACCTGCAGAATAAACTTCATCTGGTCAGCAGGTTCTCAGACTGTGAAAAAAAAAATTTTTTTAATGTTTTGGGTTTTTTTTGGTTTTTGGTTTTTTGTGGGTTTTTTTGAGACAGAGAGAGACAGAGCATGAGCAGGGGAGGGGCAGAGAGAGAGAGGGAGACACAGAATCCGAAGCGGGCTCCAGGCTCTGAGCCGTCAGCACGGAGCCCGACGCGGGGCTCGAACCCACGAACCGCGAGATCATGACCTGAGCCAAAGTCAGACACTTAACCGACTGAGCCATCCAGGTGCCCCACATAGTGTGTGAAAAATTTTAAATGTAACCTGTCTTTCTCTAGGTTCTCCTAGATGTATACGGGTTCTTCCCCCTGAGCTGAAAGATATCCATTGGTCTTTTTATTTTGTTTTGTTTTCTTCCCTACATTAATTGTCTCAAGTTATGCAAAACCTAGAATAAAATCATGAGGATTATTTTGTTTTTCTTGACTATATTCCCTGTGGTGTATTTTTCTTTCCTGTGCCTTATTTATTTTATAACTAGAATTTTACAGAGTTTTTAAGACATTTTCATGCCTTCTTTCATGTTGGCTCTCCGTCCGAACTCCTTCCTGCTGCAGAGAATGGAACTCCGACCTTAGAACTAGACCTGTTTCTTCTCTCTCCCGGTATGACTTACTAGGACAGAAACAGGGTGGACCCCTCCCACCCCTCAGTCTTGTGCTAAAATAGCAAACCACAATTGCACATGGATGTGTGTGCACGGAAGCTAGTCCAAGATCCATGTACTCAGTAGACTCACCTCTAACGAATGTGCATTTATACCAACCCGTTGGTGTTGTAGGCACAAGGGTGGTGGTGTCTTCTTTGTATCTTGAGACTGGGGACATCCAGCCCGCAGCAGTCAGGGGATGTCGAGACTCCCCAGGAGGTGACAAAGCCAAAACCCTGGGTCTTCTAGCTCAGCGGTCAGCTGAGAAACTAAGGGCTTCTCCTCCATGTCCCTATGAGCTGAAATCGGCTTGCTTCCCACTGACTCATCCAAAAGACTTTCAAATTGAAGCACCAGCATATCTGTAATCTTGAGCTGGCCGTAGGAACTCGGTCAGAATCAAGATACCAGAAATTTCTTTGCAGTAGAATCTGTCTATTTCTCCCCATTGCATTTATGAGTGTTTCAGTACGAATCTCTACAAGGTCAGGGCTCCCCTCCTGAAACACACCCCAAGTACCATCTTCCCCATCTACAGTAACGTCTTACTGTCTCCCCGACTCGTCCGCTCAGACTTCACATCTCCCCCGTCCTCGGATGAGTGTGCTCTCTTTTTCCAGTTTGTTCTTTTCGGATGGCAAACACAGGCTCTCTCTGGTGCAGCTGGTTAATACGTATCTTAAGTCCCCCTTGGCCTCTCTTTTTAAATCATTCCTTTCCTGTAAGGTGTGCCAGTTCCCGGTCGGTCAGCACGGAGACTCCTTGTGAACGGGTTGACATTTATCTGCAGGGTGAGAGGCAATTGTCCTCCTATTAAGCCATGAGTGATTTACAGAACCGTGTCCTTTAGGTTTTCCCTGGAGCCTCTCCTGCCAAAGAAAATGCACTCCAGGTCCCAGGACAAGCTGGACAAGGACGACCCAGATAAGGAGAAGAAGGACAAGAAGAAGGAAAAAAGGAATAGCAAACATCAAGAGCTATTTGATAAAGAATTTAAACCCACCGACGTCTCCCTGCAGCAGTCTGAGGCTGTGATCCTTTCCGAGACGGTAATTTCTCAGGAACGGGGAACTTTCCCCGCTCTGCCTTAGCTTCTGGGACCTCCCTTTGCTCCGCATTTAGCCGATGGAGCTGTCCGTTGGATTTCATTGAATTTTCTATTAAACAGTCCCCTGAAAATCTGGGGTCTACCCTCGACCCTCTCCTTGTACGACCCCGTGCTGTAGGGCATCCAGAGGCTCAGATCGGAGGTCTCTTCTCCCGGGGGGGTGCCCGGGTCGGCAGCCGGTGGTGCTGGGCTCCGTGCAGCAGTGTGGTCCTTGCATCCAATATGCATCCTGACGTCTCAGAAGACGCAGGAATGCTTTTTTCGTCTGAGAACGATGCTCCCTGTCGGCTAACGCCTTCCCCTTGCCCCTTCCTGACCAGAAGCCTCTAAGCCCCAGGTACTGCCCCGAGTTATGAGCTGCTCAGCCAGAGTGCCAAAGCCCCTCCTGCCGGGTTCTGCACACAGCCCGGGGTCCCGTGTTGGTCTCCCTGCCGTGTCTGCCCCACATTTACATCGTTGGCACATTTCAGAAGGACTCCGCAATTTAACTGGACACGTGCTGGTTAGTTGACGTTAGAAACGGATCCCAGGGAACCCTGGTCACTGCACGGTTCCTGGGCAGTGTGAAGGCAGTGGACATGTTCCGGGGCACGTCCTAGTTCCGGGGCCGGGCCTGGGGGCTGCTGCTCACGGGACCGCCCAGCCGTGTGGGAGGCCTGAGGGCAAAGATGGGGCACCGGCAGCTTCTGGGGTGAACTTTATTCAGAACGTGCTTTGGGGGGGTGCCCGGAGGGCTCAGTCGGTTAGGCGTCCAACTCTTGATTTCAGCTCAGGTCATGATCTCAGTTTGTGAGTTCAAACCCCACATTGGGCTCTGCGCTGACAGCCTGCTTGGGATTCCTTCCCGTCTCTGCCCCCTCCTGCTCTCAGAAAATAAATGAAAAAACGAAAAAAAATTTTTTTTGAAAAAAAGAAAAAAAGAAAGTGCTATTTGTAGACTGAAAGCAAAGAAGAGGCTCTCATAGGCTGTCAGCTTCAAAGGTTACGTCAGGCCTAGGGCCGCCTCCCCCTGGAGACGATGGGCACTTACCTGGACGGCGGCCAGGAATGTGCCTGCCCCGGGCAGGAGCCCCTCACCTGTCCTGGCTGTGATTGAAGGGTCGCCTGGCAAAAGGGCTCACAGGGAACCACCTTTTAATACGACATATTTCATGGCTTGTTTATATCTTAAACCCAGAGAGTACATTTCACCCAGATTGCGAGCCACTCAGAGCAGCGGTCACATGTTGCTTGGCTGTCTAGAGGGAGAAGGCAGATTCAAGAGCCACGGCGTGGCCTTCAAGAAGGTGAATGCCTTTCTGAAGCCTTCAGACACAGCTCTGACTGCAGCATAAGCATGGCCAGGGCTCTCAGAGCCTAGGAGGGGGACAGGCCAGAGGCTAGTATTGCTTCCCAGGTGCTGGGCCTACAGCAGCGGGACGGAGAGGTCTCTGATGAGCCACCCCACGCTCTCTGTCCGCCACCCGAGAGAGTTGGGGTGCCCGCGACCTTGCTGGCACTAGCCGAGGCCACCTTCTCTTGAGCCCAGGATAGAGATCTCAAGTCTCAAAACATCAGAACTGGGTGGGGGAATTAGCAGAAACATAAGCTAATCAGCTAGTGCCAGACGCTCTATGTGGCCGTTCATATATTTGTGCATATTTAGGCTCCATTTTCAGCCGTTAAAACCAAGCCTGAGAGACGTTGCACCACGTAGCAGAACTGCTCACAGCGAAGTTGCTTGAGAAGTGGTCGAAGGTCTTGCCAGGCGCTTCACATCCCATACGGGTTCTGTCCCTCCCGGCCGAGGCCCTGTTTGCTTTCAGGGACACTGGCAAAGACCGTCTGGGTTCAGCCAAAGTGGGCCTCCCCACAGCTGGCCTGCAGTGGCCTCAGCAAACCCACAGGAACGCACCGGGGTCAGAGCACAGAACCTTGACCCCCGTCAGCTTCTGACGCCTCCCAGAATGACCACAGCTGCTGCAGCTCCAGGGACAGGAGTCCTGGCCTCTCGCTGGGAGCAGACTTACTGTTCTTGGTCCAGCCCAGCTGCCTGTCTCTCCACAAAGGGGCCTCCTCCTCTGGGTGACAGGTGTCAGCAAGGTCTGTGAGTGCACGCGGGCACCCGCAGTTTCCTGTGCCAGCCTCCTCGTGCCTGCACCAGCCGAGTGCCACAGGGCAGAGCAGGTGGACAGGTCGGAGGCAGGTTTACTGGAGCGGAAGCGGCACCGGGGGGCAACACAGTGTTCCCTGCACCTGCTGGGACAGCCTTGACTTTTGCACGGCACCTTGCCTCCTAAGCATCTGCAGAGGCTTCCTCTGGTCACTCTATGGGGCTGCGTTCGGCTTGCTACTTGATTTTGCATCATCCACAATCTCCTGACCCTCAGCTGAGACTCAGAGCCTAGGGCGGGAGGGACGATCTTCCAGGTGTGATTTGCTTCACACTAGGAAAGCGTCCTTCTGTTTTCTGAGTCATCAGAACGTGCCTCATGGGACAAGACAGTCGCCAGTCCACATGCACGCTTACCCTGTTCCAGGCCTCCCTCCCCCCGCAGCAGTATTCGTCATATCTTAGCTTCTAGAGGCATCGCCCTGATCTCTGCCTCCATGTTCCCCTGGTGTTCTTCCAATGTACGTATATCTATGTCCAAATGCCCCCTTTTTATAAGGACACCAGTCACATTGTGTTAGGGCCCTACCCTAGTGACTTCATCTGCAAAGGACCCTATTTCCAGGTGCGGTTACAGTCACAGGTACTGAGGGTTAGGGCTTCGACCAGTGAGTCCTGGGGGACCCAACTCAGCCATGGCAGACCCTAACTGTGCTCTTTCCTCCAACGTAGATAAGTCCCCTGCGGCCCCAGCGACCGAAGAGCCAGGTGATCAACGTCACCGGAAGTGAAAGACGTTTCTCGGTGTCCCCGTCACCACCATCCTCCCAGCCGACACCCCCTCCGGTCACGCCAAGGGCCAAGCTCAGCTTCAGTTTGCAGTCAAGTGAGTGGAACATTCTCCGCGTTGGGATTTGTGGCCTTGCTCTGTGGCTCCCTCTTTGACCAGAGGCTCTAATGGTAGGCTCGCCTCCTCCCCATGTAGTGAGTCTCCACAAGCATTCAACTTACAGGGAGCCCCCCTCGCGGCACCAGCAAATCAGTCTCCCCGAGTTCCCTGGGGGAGAGTGTGCTCTCAGAACCTCCCGTGCGGCAGGGTCAGCATGAGAGGCACACGGACAGCCTCCCTTTTTGTATCACAGGAAACGGAGCCACACGAGGGCCTTGGACCTTCCTGTGTCCAGGAAGAATGCAAAGTGAAGAGCTATTCTTAAGAGCTAAGCACATAACTAATTTTTCTAGTTGTGCCCAGTTTCTAGGGTTGCCATGACATATTACCATCAACTCGTTGGCTGAAAACAACAGAAATATATTTCCTCACCCTTGTGGAGGCCAGAAGTCAGAAATCAAGATAACAGTGTTGCTTCCTTCCATAGGCTCAGAGAGACATTCTGTTCCATGCCTGTCTCCCCACTTCTGGTAGCTTCTGACAATCGTTGGCATTTCTTGGCTTCTAGATATACCACTCCAGTCTCTGCCTCTGTCTTCGTGTGGCCTGCTCCCCTTATAAAGACACAGGCCATTGGCTTTAGGGCCCACCATAAATCAAGAATGATTTCATCTTGAAATCCTTAGCTAATTTCCTCTGCACAAAGCCTACGTTCAAACAAGGTGACATTCTGGGGTTCTGGGTATACATGAGTTTTCAAGGGACACTAGTCAAGCCACTACAAGTGGGAATCAGCTTTTTGCCACTAAATTCAGGTCTGCTAGAGAGGAGAGGTCTTGGCAAGAAGAAGGTGGCAGGTCAGACTCATGTTTTGGTTGCAGCACACCATTCCAGAAAAGCCATCATAGGTAATATGGCCACATCGCCAAGGCCAGTGCCTCCTTGTGGCATCTCTGGGGACAGACGGCTGACCTGAAAGGCACTGTGGCCTCAGGAGGTCAGTCATCGCCTCAACATCAAAGATGAAGCCCCACTTCTGGTGTGGGGAAGGATATAAGAGGAAGGATCAAATACATTGCAAACCCAGGAGAACCCAGCTTCCTTCCTCCACCCTGCACGGAGGCTCTGGAAGGCACACACAGTTGCCCTTTGCACCTGGTTTTCTTCCTGGGAGCAGTGGCCATTCCAGAGACTCTCGGGTGGGGAGTCAGCACTGCACGACAGGTGAGCCGAACAGACCACTGGGAGGGAGACGGTCTCTGAGTGTTAACATCCTTACACTATTACCACAGACTCTTTGTTCTAAAAGCGTTGTATTATTCCCTTTAAATAGTTAAAAACAAGCACCATTGTAGCTGCTGCGGAAAGCACTTTAGTGCTGCCTTGATGTGAAACGTAGGATCACCATATGCCGCAACAAATCCACTCCAAGCCTATGCCCCAAAGAATTAGAAATAGGGATTCATTGCATATGAATGTCCACAGCAGCATTCTTCGCAATAACAGAAGGTAGAAACAGCCCAAGTGTTCATCACCTGATGGGCGGATAAACAAAGTGTGCATCAAAGAAAAATCCGCGCAGTGGAATACTACTCAGCCATAAAATGGACGCCATCTCTGCTGTATGTTGCATCATGAATGAACCTCAAACACATTATGTGAAGTGAAATGAGCCAGACACAAAAGGACAAATATATGAATTTGCCTTCGTGAAGTATCTAAAATAGGCAAATTTGTAGAGACAGAGTAGAGTGGAGGCATCAGGGGCCAAGGGAGGGGGCAGGGGCCATTTTCACTTTATGGGGACAGAATCTGTGTTCATGATGATAAGAGAGTTTTAGAAACGGATCGTGGTGATGGTCGCTGAAGGTTGTATCAATCAATGCCACTGATTTATACAGTTATGGGTAAGATGGCAAATTGTATGTTATGCGTAGTTTATCACGATGCAAATAAGCAAGTGATCACGAGGGCAGATATTCCACCAGAAGCCTTTTCTCTCACTACCCTTGATTCATTGACAAGCCTTCCTCAGAAACCAACAACTTCCCCCAGGAAGCATTTCCCTAATGAAGGGTTTTTCATCCAGTGGGCCACTGGGGAAACCTCTAAGACCCATCAGTTAAAAAAAAAGTCAATTTTCCTCAAATATAAAAAAGAAAAACAAATTTTTTCTAAGAGTCTCAACAAGGGTTGAGAAAGGATCCTGTCTTAATGATTATACTTCCATTTGAAACTGGCTAGTTTTTCAGTTTACTTTAAAAATCAATTGTACTTCCCCTTGGCTTCTTTAAAGTAACAGCCACAGTGACCGTGACTGCTAATAACTTCACTTCATACAGTCGTGGGTTTCCCCATTGAGAGAGATTTGAAGGGCGGGTGACTGGCTGTGACACCTCGCTGTTTAGATCCCACCAACACAAAGAGGCCCGAGGAGGGATCCTTCGGGGCCCGGGGTGGACGTGGCTGTTTTGACAGTGGATTGATGCCTCCTTTAAGCTCCAGTTGTAGGTGTCTTTATAGCATTTAGCGTTCTCTTTCTAGAACATGCCGTTGGGAGGGGGGGTCCCCCCCTTCATCTTTTCTACCCCTCCCAGCTCTCTTCCCTCCCCAGTCGACATGCACGTTTCTGCCTCCCCTTTCCCTGGAGAGAAGGTGAAGCAGCCACATGGATGCTCTGGCTCAGCGGGGACATTTGATTCTTCTTCTTTTTTTTAAATTTTAATGTTCATTTATTTTTGAGAGAAGGAGAGACAGACAGAGTGTGAGTAGGGGAGGTCCAGAGAGAAAGAGGGAGACACAGAATCGGAGGCAGGCTCCAGGCTCTGAGCTGTCAGTACAGAGCCCAATGCAGGGCTCAGACTCACGAACTGCGAGATCATGACCTGAGCCGAAGTCAGACGCTCAACCGACTGAGCCACCCGGGTGCCCCAGGACGTTTGATTCTAAATCGATTCGGTTTTCCAGGTTTGGAGCTGAACGGCATGACCGGCCTGACTGGGATGGACACGGCCGAGGTCCCGCCCCCCCTGCCTCTCAAGGGCAGCATGGCAGATTATGGGAACTTGATGGAAAACCAGGATCTGATCAGCTCGCCGACGCCCCCGCCCCCTCCTCCTCACCAGAGGGTAAGTCGGCCCGGAACCGGAAATGGGGGGTTTTTAAAATCATTCCCTCCACAAAATAGAAATCCCTCCTTCCTGGGATTAGCACGCGTGCTTTGGGCCAGCCCACATGTGGTCTTGAGAAGTCAAAGCGGTGGGCAGTCCGCCCACGCGATCTTGGTTCTGTGTCATCCATCACTGAAGAGGGACACACTTCCAGATGTGGGTCTCAGAGCAAGGGAAAGGGGGAGAAGGTCCCGACGGGGTCAACGGGCCAGGCTCGTGACCTCGGAGGTCTTCTGCTTGAGGTGCAGTCGTGCAAATTCGATTCTAGAAAGCAGCTTTTCTGTGAGATGGTTTACGTGACTTTTTTTTTTTATTTTATTTTTTTTTTTTTAACATTTATTGATTTTACGTGACTTTTAAAAGAAGCGGGTCCTGTGTGGGGCTGGGCTCCCACCGGATGCCAGCCTGGCCCTCGAGAAGCCCTGAGCCCGACAACAGAGTCTTAAAAAACCATTTGAACCAGTCTGTCTGTTACCAGTTGACAGTTCTGGAAACACTCCTTGGAGAGCCAGCCCCCATTCCTGTCCTGGGTCGCTGTCCTGGCTCCTCTGTTTGTTCTCGGGCCGCTGCGGGCAGAGGTCAGCGTGCCCACGGGGGTCGGCGTGCACACGGGGGTCGGCGTGCCCACGGGGTTCGGCGTGCCCACGGGGGTCAGCGTGCCCACGGGAGTCGGCGTGCCCATGGGGTTCGGCGTGCCCACGGGGGACAGCGGGCACACGGTGGAGCACCGGTGGACTGACCCCGAAGCCCCAGGAGATCTGTTTCCAGGTTCCTCCCTTCCGCGGCCACATTATTCATAGCTTTATTCATTTAAATCGCTGCGGAGTGAAAAGAAAAACATTCCCGTGCACACGGGCAGCGGGTCAGCAAAGTCATGACATGGCAACAGAGCTCCCGTCGAGCACTGAAGACGTGAGGTTTATAATATGACTGCAGGTTTCTCCTAACAGCTACTCACATTTTTCCCCCTTAAAAATCAATACAAATCCTATGTACCCGCTTTTTCTTTCTTTCTCTTTCTTTCTTTCTTTCCTTCTTTCTTCTTTCTTTCTTTCTTTCTTTCTTCCTTTCTTCCTTTCTTCCTTCCTTCCTTCCTTCCTTCCTTTCTTTCCTTCTTTCCTTCTTTCCTCCTTTCCTCCTTTCCTCCTTTCCTCCTTTCCTCCTTTCCTCCTTTCCTCCTTTCCTCCTTTCTTCCTTCCTTCCTTCCTTTCTTTCTTTCTTTCTTTCTTTCTTTCTTTCATGGGTACTTTTTTATGGAGTGCTCTGCAAGTTTATTTTCTGTCTTCTTGTGAGAGAGCGCAAGAGAGAAGGAATTTATTTACAGTACCCGTACTTGATTATTCCTCTTATATAAAAAAAAAAAAACAAAACCACCAGAAGTGGGGCTTCATCTTTGATGCTGAGGCGATGACTGGCCTCCGGAGGCCACAGTGCCTTTCCGGTCGGCCCTCTGTCCTGTCCCCAGAGATGCCACAGGGAGAGACTGGCCTCGGAGATGTGGCCACATTACCTATGATGGCTTTTCAGAGGCCGGAATGGTTCATTGCATGAGTCTGACCTTTTCCGCAGACTTTTAACTACATGTTAGAAAGAAAGGAGGCACAGGGGGTCGAGTGAGAACATTGACCGGCTGGGGTGTTGTTTTCCTAACAGCTTACTTAACCGATCCCACCTTTATTTTCATATCTTTATTTCATTGGAGAAGCAGGACTGTGCCCCAGTCTGTCCCTACACTGGCGACCTGGAAATTCTGAGCCTGGGAACATTACCGAACCCATGTGGTTACAGATCAGTTCAGGGGCCACATTTTATCCCCGTTTTGTCGCTGCATCATGTGGAGTGACCGACGCCACGCTGATGCCACGTGCTGCCGGGTCGGGAAGGAACACGTGTGCACCTTGGCTCCCTTTCTGAACGGGTGGCGGATCCAATGAGATTAAGTACCCAGGTCTCTTCGCTGTTTGCTTCCTGTGCGATTTACCTGCAGCAGAGGTGCAGTGACGTGCCCGTGGAGCAGTGTCATCATCGGTTAGAAGCGGTGGCGTTTCGAGGCCGCTTCCCTCCGTGCCGGCCCTGCGGGCCGTTGTAGGATAAGGATCACTCATCTGCCCTGGGGGGTGATCGATACCTCCTGTCACTGTCATTGATCCGCCCCGGGCTCGTAGTCAGCCCTGATACTGGCTGTTGCCTCTTGAAGCTGTCGTTTCTTTGAAAATGGCTCTCACAAGCAGTAATGTGAGCTATCGTTTCGCTGAACACTGATAAACCCACCGTCTTCCCATTTGGCACAAAGGGCATTTGCAGCGTCTCGCTTGTGTCCTGCTGTGTCAGCCTGGCCCTCGAGGGCTCGCCCTGCCCTGTCCCTGTGGCTTTCACAAGTACATAAGCACCCCGGTCATCGCGTCCCTTAAACAGGCGTCTGCTTTTTTTTAACTGTGCTTAGCAACCTTAAGAAAACTTAAGCCTATTATTTTACGTGACTTTTCTGTAACGCCTCAATGCCAGTCCCTGAGTTCTGTCTCTCCGTATTTATTCTCTTCTGCACGTGAAGCCCCAGGTCGTCTTGGTATTTACTTGTCTGTGAATCGGGAGGAAATTTGGGCAACGAGGAAGAGCCTGCAGCACCACTGTTTTGTCCTTGAAACTCCTTCCCTCACGTTGGGCTAAATGTGAGCCTCCACCGAGAGGCTGCTACAAACTCCACTCTGACCTTTCCTTAGATGCTAGCGTTCTGCGATCTCATCCTGGCTCGTTCTGCCCCCCACATGGCTGCTCCTGTATTCATCCGTTCACTCACTCATTCGTTCACGTGTCCGCTCATTCACATCCTTGTGTGCTCAGCACCTGTTACAGACCATGGCCTGTGTGGCAGGCGTCCGTGGCGGTCATGAGGTCACGAGGGTGCCAAGAGCAAGGGGGCAACGTCTGCCCTCCATCGTTCACGCCCTGACAGGAGGTTTGTCTGTCACCTTTGCAACTATCCGTTCATTCGGAGGAATCCCAAGAGGCAAACAACAGCCCATGGACCAAATACAGCCGGCCGCCCTTTCTTTTTTTTTTTTTTTTCTTTTTTTCTTTTTTAATGTTTATTTTATTTTTGAGAGACAGAGCGTGAGCAGGGGAGGGACAGAGAGAGAGGGAGACACGGAATCCGAAGCAGGCTCCAGGCTCCGAGCTGTCAGCACAGAGCCTGACTCAGGGTTCGAACCCACCAACCTTGGGATCATGACCCGAGCCGAAGTCGGACGCTTAACCGACTGAGCCACCCAGGCGCCCCTGGCCACCCTTTTCTTTTTGTAAATTATTTTATTGAGGCACAGCTGCCCCCATTCTGTAAATAATGTGGTTCCCTCATGAAGACTTCAAACATGCCCCTAACGTTGTTCATCCCACTCCGTTTGCAGTGTTGGAAGAGATTAGACAAAAAGCTGCCTTTAAACGGGTCACTTGGGCAGCGACCACAGGTATCCAGCCGACCCTCTCTCATGCGGCCTTTCTAGTTCCAAGAGCAAGGAAGGGCTCCTCTCCCAGCCCCGGAGAACATCTCCGAGGGCTCGTGTGGACCCTGGATGGTTTAGGGGCCTCGTCGGGCACACGAGAGGGGACCCGTGGGTCCTCGTCCAGGAGCGCTTGGCTGTGACAGCACCAGGCCGCCTGGGTGGCCCTGGTTCTGCTTTGCCCTTAAGCATTTAAACTGCCCAGTCCTGAAACCGGTCCATCTCCAGGGGCCCCTGGATCAACGCGCAGAGCAGCGGTTTCCCTTCTCAGCGGCCGTGTGACCTTCTGAAGCGCTTTGTGAAAAGCAGTTAGTTAATCAGCGATGCCAGAAAGGCCCCGTGGCCCCCCAGCCGTCCCGCCCCGTGTGCGGCAGACCTCCCAGCCCCGGGTCACGCAGAGAGGGCCGTCCCCACCCAGGGTGCGGAGTCGCTTCCCCTCCCTGCCGCTGCCCCGGGTCAGCCCACCCCCCAACCCCCCACCCCCCAGCCCCCAGGCCCCAGAGCGTGAGTAACGTGGCACCTGCCGTGTTTCCGTGTCTTCTAGCACGCACCGCCTCCGCTGCCCAGCAAGACGCCACCCCCGCCCCCCCCAAAGACCACGCGCAAGCAGACATCCGTGGACTCTGGCATCGTGCAGTGAAGACAGCGGGACCGCACGGAGAGCACAGGCCGCCGTCCCGTCCCTCCCTCCGCGTCTCCTCCCGCGTCTGGTGTTTACCTCATTAGGCCTGTGATGTCTGATAAGTAGTGCAATTGCTCGTCCTGGAAAGGAGTTCGTTTCCAGCCATGGCGTGGGTGGCCGTTAGCATCGGGGAGCAAGGTGGATGTGGGTCTGGACCGTGCTGTGGTGTTGATCAAAACTGGGGGCTTCTGACTGTGTCTGTCTCCAGAGAGCCGAAGTCTTGCCCAGAAGCCCTCCCTTTGTGCCAAATGACACATTAGCGAAGAACTCGGCTGACCTGGGTTTTGCGCAGTAGGAGAGGTTAGGCCACCACCCACGAGACCGAGTAGTAACTGAGTCCTACACTTCTCCCGAGGCCGAACCCCAGCTTACTCCCGAAGGGTGTTTTATCAACCCTCCTCCTGCGGGTGTGATTTGGCGGTCAAGTGTATCTTCAACCTATATCAGGCAGTTAAGGTCAACTCTTTCAGGGAACTTCCTGATCTCCTTTGGTATAATTTAAAATAGGATATTTCTCAGCTACTGAACAGTTACTAATTTATGGAGTAGAAACACCATTAAAAATACTGGATCAGGTGGGAAAGTAAATACAAATATAGGAAGATACGTTGTCTTTCTTTTTTAAAAAAGAATGCCTATAGCACAGAGATGGCTTTAACCGGGTGAATTCTTTCTGTCGTCATTCTGTACAGAAGTTTGTATATACGATGGTTCTTAGAACGTAGGTTTTAATGTTTTGGGTCCTTCCGTTTATTGTCATAGGCGTCCGCAAATGAATCTCTATATGTGTTCTTAATTTTTAACTGCTGAAAGTGAAAAAAAAATACACAAATTAAGCTTTGTTGATTTTTTTTTTCTAAGCTCCAAAATCCTGAAAATGTTGGTGGACAATGATTAAGAAAAACAAACAAACAAACAAACCCAACTAACTTTGTATAACCTAATATTTTTATTCTGTCAGCTATATTTTTTTATCCACTATAATCATAATACTCTTCTAGTAGGCTCAAAAGTTATTCATTGACAACAAAAAAAATAAAATGCCATTTAAAAAAGACTCACAGTGTCTGAATACTATGTTTTTATCCCTTGATGTAAAAAAAAAATATGTATATAAATGCCATTTTTTTTTCTTTTTAAAATATTTTTTAATGTTCATTTATTTTTGAGAGAGAGAGTGCGAGGCGGGGAGGAGCAGAGACAGAGAGAGAGACAGAATCCAAAGCAGGCTCCAGGCTCTGAGCTGTCGGCACAGAGCCCGATGCGGGGCTCGAACCCACGAGCTGTGAGATCATGACCTGAGCCGAAGTCGGACGCTCAACCGACTGAGCCGCCCAGGCGCCCCTCTCCTTCTTTCTTAAAGAGCTTTGTGACCCACATTGATATATGTGCTCATCTTCCTTAATGACCACTGTTGAGTGTCTTCAGTTGGGGCCCAGGTAGACAGCACCTGTGTCCCTCTGTGCCTGCACAACCTTAGGGACAGAGCAGAGCAGAGCCTGGCACCTGCTGACACTTTCTCCCCTCAGCCCAACCAGGCTCTCTGGCCGCACATCATTTCTGCCCCTTGTAGACTTTCAGCTGCTAACTTGAGAGAGGGTTTTATTTAGTGGGATGTGTCATTCGACATCAGACTGCAGAGCTCTGTCTGGATCTTGGGAGGTAAGAAACAAAGAAGGCATCGGGGTCCTCTTTTCCACATAAAGCACATTTGCCTGTGTTCCTTCCAGACATGTCCCTGTTTAAATCACAAGGACGTGCCTCTCTGCTCCATGAACCAGACCTCAGAGACATCTGCTGCAGAACCCTAGAGCCTCAGTGGACCCTTCCCTCTCACTTGATCACTGCCCCCCAGTTTATTTGTCCTTGTTCCAAGTATTCAGTCCCCCCCCAGGAAATGTTAGACACATGTGAACATAGAATTTTTTGTCTTGGTGAATTCCTGCTCTTGAACTGAGATAAATATTCACCCTCCGTTGTGTGTATTGGAAACCACATGTCATCCAAGGTCCTAAAATAAGTGTATTGGCATAGCAGCCTGGGACAGGAGAGCACAGGAGAGGCCAGCCCCCGCGAGGCGGGGAATTGTCGAACAGCCCGCATTTCACGATGCGTAAGCTGTTGCCCAAAATTGTAAAAATAGTTCCTGGCCCTACAAAAAATATTCTTCTTCTAGAATGACATCTGGTTGCTAGTTCTCGCCCTGCACAGCCTCCTCCAGAAAGTCTTCCCAGATAATTCCCAGACTCCACACTTCAGGGGAAGCCCCCTTCCCCTGACGGATGCCCCCAACTGCTGTGAATCCCACACTGGTGTCCAGGGCTAGAAAACACGTAGCACAAAATGTCTTCATCACGTAAGTCAAGGGCTGGACTGCAGAACTACAGTTGAGGAGCTGACTTTTGTGTTATCAAGTCTCATCTCGAGAGACTCCTCTGGAGGGAGGTCTGGGGGGACAGCTTGCCCATACAGATGCAACGATATATTTTCTTTTCTCAGAAAAAAACGTTCCTGAACCTTTCTTTCCTCATTGCCTTCCAAGGAAGCTTTTTAGGTTCCCCCATCAAGAAATGTTAATCATTTCCCCATCAAGAAATTGTAACAGTACAGATATGCTATGTATGTATTTATGTATGCTGTTTATGTCTATGCTTTTTACGTGAACAAAGTAAGATTTTTTTTTTGTCCCCTCACCACCGATTTTCACCCCCTAAAGGGTGATATTGCGTGCTCTAAAACAGGAATGGTGAGGATCTTCTGTTCTATTTTTGCTTTGGGTGCCAGGAAGCTCAAAGCCAAATTTAGCTCCCACACATTCAGCTACACTTTGGTTTTATTCTTCTGCCTTCCAAAGTGCTTTCCAGTCTATTGCAAATCCAGCTTTAGTTAACCCTATTTAACTTTATTTTATTTTTGACTACCCAGTTTAATATGTAAATTCCTCAAATCTTTATTAAAAGTTTTTTTTTTTTTTCCAATCTGCCTTTTCTGAATTTGTTAAACATCTGCTGCTCGGTGGGTGATGCCTCAGAAAAACCTAACAGGGAACCTGAGAACCGGTAGCCGTTTGCCCCCAAATAAACCCAAACTGGGGTTCCTCGTTTGTCTCCCTCCAACACAAAGAAGTCGCTACTCCATCCGGATCCTGTGACGGCCTAAAGGCAGCTGTGCGGGCGTGACGGGAGCAGGGACTGCATGGGGTGTGGTGTACAGAGCTCTTTCTGCTAGTACCACGGGGTTAGTTCCACCCCAAGCAAAGACTTGTGATCATTCATCTGGTGTCAACCTGGCCAGGCTGTAGCATCCAGTTAATCAAACACTAATCTAGCTATTGCTTTCGAGATATTTGGTGGGCCTGGTTAACACCCCACAGTCAGTTGACTTAAAGAAAATCACCCTGAATCACGTGAGTGGGCCTTGTCCAGTCAGTTGAAGCCCTTGAAAGCAAGAATTGTGGTTTCCTGGAGAAGAAATTCAGCCTCAAGACCAGAGTATGGGAACCTTGCCTGCGTTTCCAGCCTGTGCTACGAATTTTGGACTTGCCAGCCCCCCAGAATCACATGCGTCCCTTCCTTTAAATAAATCTCTCAATCTCCGTGCATACCTATCTCCTGTTGGTTCAGTTTCCATGAAGAACCGTGATACAAGATTATAATGAGATATTCAAAACAAAGCTATTCTCGCAAAAGAGAAGCAGTGGGCACAGCAAACTTTCTCTAGAAAAGTGGTATTTTGACCGAGGGGGCTTTAGAGTAGAGACACCTGGATAGATGCCCGGAGTCTAGAGACCCCAGACATTCCTCTTGGCCTCTCCAGTTAAGACTGTTCATCAGGGGCGCCTGGGTGGCTGAGTCGGTTAAGTGTCCAGCTCTCGATTTCAGCTCAGGTCATGATCTCACAGTTTGTGAGATCGAGCCCCACATCGGGCTCTGCTCTGACAGCGTGGAGCCTGCTTGGGATTCTGTCTCCTTCCCTCTCTCTCTCTCTCTTTCTGCCCCACCCCGCTCATGCTCTCTCTTTCTCTTTCAAAATAAATAAACATTAAAAAACCAGTCTTTTCATCGGTCAAATGATAATAATACAAACTACTCGTATTGTCCTTTGTCTCCTGGGGCTGGAATGTCTGAATGGCTGCCTTCACGGGTCTGACACTGGGGCTGGCTAGGCATCCTCTCTCCTTCTAAGTCTCTGTCTCTGTGTCTGTCTCCCCTCTCAGACCCCCACCTTGGCCGTCTTTCATTCTCCGGGGCCGTTCCACTTGTAGGAGGCTACTTTTCATGGCCAAGATTCTCCATTGAAACTCTGAACAAAGCTGGTCTCCTCTGCTCAGCTGGTGTGGGAAGGTCAGGCGGCAGTGCCCGCCCAGTCACACACCTTGGTTCCCCCTGAGTCGCGGCCTCTCCTGAGCTCCCGGCTGCCGGTCCTGCCGGACCCTGGACGGATCGGCTCTGGAGGTGGCCGGTTCTGGGAACGGCTTCCCACAGCTTCACCACTTCCTCTGCCCTTGTCTTCACTGCCTTGGCCACGTCTGCCTCCCTGCAGTATGTCCCCGAGCGGAGTCCTCCAGCAATTACGGTGCCCTCCCTGCCCTGGGGAAGGGGTCCCACTCCCCTGTCCTGCATCGGGGCAGCACTTCCGCACCTCCCTGGTTTCCTGTCGTTTTGGTCACCTCTTGCCAACTACCCACCTGTTGCCGCTGGTGTTTATTTCCCGTATCGGGCAGTGCCGGGCTTCACGTGCTCTTTATCCCTTCTCTTACCTGGGGGTGCCCTTTTATAAAACGTTTGGAGGGTGTCTACAGCTACGTGCCGGATGCTTTGACAGACCCAGTCCTGTCCTCCGGGATCCCCGAGTCGGCTGAGGGAATGGACGAGCCAGTGGCAAAATAGGTTTCAAAGGTGACAGGTGAGCACCGGGCACCGGAGAGCAGACTTGGGGGGGGGGGTGCGGTGGAATGAGTGGAATTGAGCAGCCCAGGAGGGTTCCGTGAAGGGAGAGCATTCCGGTAGAAGAAACGGCACGTGCAACCTCCCAGTCTTGAGAGGGGAGACCCTGTACTCCGAAGGAACTTCCAGAAGACCAGCAGGCTGGGGCCAGCGTGGAGGAGCAGGGAGGGAGGCCGGGGCGCTGGGCGACATCAGGATGGCGACGGCCAGTGTTTCCAGGCCACGTGAACACACTGGGCTTCATCCGTGCACCCCGGCCAGTGTCGAGGGCGGGGGGACCCACGCAGCCTCCGTGTCGTACTCTGTGAATGGAGCCCGGGGACGGTGGTGAAGAATGGGGGACCGGGCGGGAGTATGACGGGGCGTGGGGAGCGGGGCTGATGGAAGCCAGTGTGGATGGTGTCAGCCAAGGCCGCAGTGTGTTTGAGGGGACTTGTCCGCAGAGCCCATCCTGGGCTGTGACGGCCTGGGCATATCAGGGACGATAAGCGCTCCAGGGAGCGTGGGTCCCGTATCCCCGGGGGACCGGCCCATCAAGGTGCCGCGTGTTCGACATCCCCTCATCCAGGGTGTCCTCACAACCCTCAGCTGCACTTACAGGACAGGGTCTTTGGGAGACACCATAGCTTTCCCTCCTTGGCTTTGATCGGCCTTCAGGTGGAGTCAGCAGCCTAAAGCAGCAGGGGGACCATCTTGCCTCCGGGCACCCCGCCCCCATCACCAGTATCTTACCCGGTAGACGTGTTCCTCATCAGAGACCACGCGGGTGGCACTGATTCCTTCTGGTTTTAATTTTATTTTTGTTTAATGCTTATTTTTTGAGAGAGAGACAGAGCGGGGGGTGGGGGGGGGTGGGCGGAGAAAGAGGGAGACACAGAATCCGAAGCGGGCTCCAGGCTCCGAGCTGTCAGCACAGAGCCCGACGAGGGGCTCGAACCCACGAACCCTGAGATCATGACCTGAGCTGAGGTCGGACATTTCACCAACGGAGCCACCCAGGCACCCCTCGCTGGTTCCTTCTTAGGATAAATTTATGGAAGCACAAATTTGCAGAAAAGGTAAAGCTCCATTCGTCTTTCTCTTCTCTCCCCTTCCCTTCCTTCCTGAACAGTTTAGTCCTAAGGCAGACACCCGTGCCAGAGAAGGGGCTGGGGAGCCATGGCTGTAGAGACCTGACCCATTTTCCCCTGGGTGAGGGGCAAGTGGGGGCGTCATCCCTGTGAAGGACTGAAGGGAGAGGGAGGGTGTGGCGACAGGGTCTCCTAAAATGTATTCCATTTAGATGAATCAGATGACCACGCTTCAGTGTGGCAGTGGGCCTTGGGTCTGTGCCGCCATCAGAGTCTGTGATGGTCTCACTGGGGGTGAGCAGAGAGAGAGAGGTGCCCCCAGGAGGGGCCAATGAGCAGCCTGAGTCCCTCCAACCCCACGGGGACAGATCAGGCAGGACCGTGTGGCTTTCTCCCATGCTGCCCTGACCTTGAGAGATGATGCTTGCGTCGGCCGGTGCCGGTGGCATCCTTCCTCCTACCCCAATCCTGACGGGTCATGTCTGTGGCACATGGTACCCAGCTGTGCCGAAGCGGCTATGGAAACCACCCGCGGAAACGGCCAGGAATCTAGAAGCCGCTCTGAAAGATGCTGGATTGTAGCGCCCTAACAATCAGCTGCTGATGCAAAAGTGCAGCGATTCGGGAGGTAAAAATAATCCATCTTGGAAGGGAATATTTCTGAATTAGCATACATTATCCTATTTAAAAATACTTGTGAACAGTTAATTTAGCATTATGAACACTTGCGTTGGAGAGGAGGGCGCTTAATACTGAATAAGGAGCTACCTGCCCAAGGCAGGGCTATTTTTACGCTCCTATATATTTTGGGTCGCTCCGCAGGGATCACAGACAGCATCCATGGGCTCTCACTGCCTCGCGAAGGCTTTTTCACATGAAAAGTAAACTTTGGAAGGTGAAGCAATTACAATGCAAAAGCAACATCGGAATCATCCCTCGGCTTTTCAGAAACTTTAGGGGAATAAATGTTCTCCAGTACAAAGGAAGACCATATTCTTTCAGTCTTGGAGTGAAGAGGCTGTCGCCTGCCTCCAGAGGAGGATCAGTTGGCATCCTGGAGGCTGAGTGCGCAAAAGAGGCCGGTGGCTGCAGCTTTTTTTTCTTGGACCGCCCCTTGGATAACGCCACCCCAGGGGAGAAATGCCGGGGAAAAACTTCGAGAGCGGAGGCAGGGGCGGTTCTGCCCTCCGTGCGGGGACAAGAGACGGCTCTCCCGGAAGGACGGAGGACAGTCTGTGATCTGGGAGTCATCCCCGGCCAGCTTCCAGCAGCTCAGGGTTCGGGATGTGCCGGCAGAGATGGAACAGGACATCCAGAGCCCGCCTCGTCTTCAAGGCAGCCTGGAACCTTCCACCCCGCGGTGCTTGGGAGGACCATCTCTAAGACGCTCCCGGTCCTCCTCCTGCTGAGTACTGCTGTCAGAAGAGAAGGAACTGCGGGCCCCACACTGGAACGGGCTCAGGTTTGGGAAGAACAGAAAACGAGTTCTAGCATTCTTGTCTCAGTAAAGACCCATACATAGAACTCATGTGACTCGAAGTCTCGCTTGCGAGATCTTTCACTTGTCAGGCCACTGAATGCGAGCCTGGCAGGTGCAAGGCGCTGGTCTGGGGCACAGAAGGGTCCTGCGATTTACCCACGTCACCCAGCTGGCTTTCTAACGGGTGACAGTTAAAAACACTCACTTTGGATTAGAAAGGGACAGTTCAGTAGGCATGTCTTCTATTTCTCTTAAGGCTCCAGACCTCCCCAAACTGTGTCAAGCAGAACTCAGTCCCCCAAATCGGCCGCACGTCTGCCGCTTTATTGGGCCACTGTATTTTGCACCGCACAAGTGTGACAAGAGCGCCCGCAGGGCTGCGCTTAAACGACCGTGGTATCAGCAGCCAGAGCTACGCTTCCCGAAGATGCCTGTTGCCGCCACAGTGCCTTACCAAACTGTGTGCACATTGGCTACTCAGAGTTATTATCCCGCTAATAACGTGGGTAGTCACCTCGCGTCACCTCTCGTGGACAACCACGTTGAAACAGAGAAGACTGTGGCCTGTAGGTGTGGGTCTTCCCCAAGGCCGGGCACTGCTTCCCTTTGCCGAAAGGCGAGCCGGTCTTCGGAAAGAGTGGACTCCAAGAAACGAGATTTGGATAGAAAAGCGTAATTGAAACCAACGGTCTTGCAGAAACCCACTAAATTGAAGGGGAGAAGAGGAGCACCGGGTACGTTTTTGGAAAGTCCTACAACACAGTCTGAGAACACCCTGTCCCCGGCCCTGTCAGTCTCGGTCCTCAGCCCAACAGCAGCTGTGCCCTAACACTCTCTCCCTATTTTGAGGTCCCGCCACAACCCTCAGGGAAGGCCCACACCTTGCTGTTCCATTTGCTTCTCTGTGCGTATCTGCTTGGCTCCGTGCTCGCTCTGGAAGTCTCCTGCTCCCTCTGGGTCTCAGTGCTTTGTGCGAAGGGTCCTGTGGGCCCCCCCGAAGCCCGCAGAGGCAGTCTGGCAATCGGAGTGCTTTCGCAGTCAGGGGCAGGGGAACGTGGAAGGGCTGTGCGCTCCCCACTGCGGTTCCTGCCACGTGATTATGGGACATATGGAGGCGGAGAAGGGGTGATGTCTCTGCGGAAGGCCCTCGGCATCCTGCTTTTCCCACCTGCTCCAAGGCCCCCTCCTGCCAGACGCGGCCCTCATCCCCCTGGGCATCCCTCCCCTCTACTCGGGACAGGGGACCTTCTGCAAATCCCCAAGCTCCTGCTAGAGATGACAAGGGGCCACCTACCCATTTCCATTGTGTGCCTTTTCCCCGTGTCCCTTATTCTCAAAAATCCATCTGCTCTTTCCCCAGGGGTAGGGAACAGACTGGATGCAGGGAGATTCCATCCATATGCGCCGGCTTGGGTCACCGGTAGAAGTTCACCAAATCGGGGGACCCCTCCTTGCTGTTGTCCTGCCCTGTGTAAGACCAGCAGGGAACAGTCGCCTTTGGCGGTCAGTTCTAGGAACCCCCGACCTGGCAGGGTGTCCGTGGGGGCATTTAGAGTCCTGTTCCCTTTGGTTTACAGTTACCCCCGGGGGGATCTGCTGCCCTGTACCTCCAGACTTGGAGAAAGCCTGAGCAGCTCCGGAGGAACCCCTGGGGCATAAAAGCCAAGCGCCACGCAGCAAGCAGGTGGGTCCTGTCAGCTGCTCAGCAGCGCTGAGGTCACAGCTAGGGCCAGAGGCCGTGACAAGGCAGCAAGGCGGGCTGCGAGTGCCCTTGCACTTGGCGGTGGGGTGCGAGGCACCATCATGAACCGGGAGCGAGCGGAGGGAGGAACGGGCCTTCCGCAGCCCCTGAGAGTCTGGCCAGGCTTTGCGGAGGTGAGAGACTCCCCACACACCGGTGGCCCGAGCTGCTGGCGACTGGAGGAGTTCAGGGTGTTGGCAGATGACGAAAAGCCAAGGGTCGTTGACCATGGAGCCTGCTAGGGGGAGCTCCGGAAGGATGACGTGGGAGGAATGATCCGGACGTGGCAATGAGGAGCCCAGAGGTCCGGTGCCCGTCCACCGCCAGCACGTGCCCCGAGACAAGGGCAAGTGATTTCCCTTCGAGAAGGTTGCAGGGGAGCCGGTATGAGTCCAGGTTCGGGTTAAGGAAGGCGGAGGGGTGGAAGGAGGGCTTCAAGGAGAGGCTTGGGTGCAGGAGCCCGCGCGCACGGGGGCTTCCAAGTGAGACAG
Source organism: Felis catus (assembly GCF_018350175.1). Classification (NCBI taxonomy): domain Eukaryota; kingdom Metazoa; phylum Chordata; class Mammalia; order Carnivora; family Felidae; genus Felis; species Felis catus. Next base: position 82,757,905 of record NC_058378.1, read on the forward strand.
CGGTTCCTGTTCTCACAGCCCAGCGCTCAGAGGGACACTGGCGGGAACCCGAGAAGAGAGAGGGGGGCGGGGAGGAGAGGAAGGACAGAACAGGAGGGGAGAAGAGGCACGCGGTGCCCGAGTGCGTGGCTGCAGCTCTGCTTAGTTTGCCCACGCTGGGGAGGCTGCCGTCAATTTCACAGACGCGGGGAAGGAGCGGCCAGAGAGAGCACGAGAAGGCCAGCAAGTCCCGGTCGGTGTCCATGGCGTGCCCAGACGTGCCTCCCCGACAAGGCTACTGCCCCCCGCCCCGCCCGCCCCGCCCCAAGCCTTGCTCCTCCGCCCGTAGATTTCTTTGGTGGGAAGGGAAACACCATCCGGAGACTGGGGAAAAGAAAAGTAGGAAAATGTGAACCAAACTTTAATCACGGCTTCTTGGTGACACTTGGTGGTGGGCCGAGAAAATGATAGTGTCGGTGAATTATTATCATGTATAAAATATAATAATAATAGTCATTTATTTTTATCATTAGCCTTTTTGCTTTGCAGGATACTTTCATATTTACCATCTCATCAGACCTTCAAACGTCGCTTGTATCAGATAAAGGGAGGAACATGGCCGGACGCCTGGGTGGCTCAGTCGGTTAAGCGTCTGACTTTGGCTCAGGTCATGATCTCGCGGTCTGTGAGTTCGAGCCCCGCGTCGGGCTCCGCGCCGAGAGCTCAGAGCCTGGAGCCTGCTTCGGATTCTGTGTCTCCCTCTCTCTCTGCCCCTCCCCTGCTCATGCTCCCTCTCTCTCTCTCTCTCTCTCTCAAAAATAAATAAACATTAAAAACAGTTTTTCTAATTAAAAAAAGGAGTAACATGTGTCCCTCCCATTTTATGGAGGCAGAACTGAGCCTTGAAGAGGCTGAGTGCATGTGGCTGCGGCAGAAGCAGCCTGGGGTTGATGACACCCCAACTGATCAGCACGGGCTTCCCCTGGCAACGTTCATTGGTCCACAGGTGGACACGACGTGTAATGGTCACTACATTGACCCAGACGAGGAGAGAGATTTATTCTTTGTGCTTGGGGTAGACGTGAGAAAGAAGGTTTTTGTTCCCATTAAGACTATGCGTGACCCCGCCGCATGGCTCTCGTGATCATGAGGAGAACCGAGAGCCAACCTGAGCACGATGCCGGCAGTGAGATGACTTGAGTCATATGTACCAATCACCCTGGCAACCTGAGTAGCTTAACACCACACACGTGCGATGGTCACTCCTGCTGCGTGACCCACCCAGAGCAGAAGGAGGACCCGCGCATCCCAGTTGTGTCCAGGAGGACAGAGGCTCTGTTTCCACACCAGCTGCCATGACTGTGACACGGCAGAAGAAAAGAACGTGATGAGGAGACATGCCCTGGCTCTTAATGCCCCCTCCCAGGAGCGACCGTGCTGTTCTACTGACGTGTCCTCAGCCAAAGCAAGTCGCGGGGAGGTGGGGGAGTGGAATCCAATTGCATGCTGGGAAGGCAGAGGGCACAGAACTACGCGGTGAACACAGAGTGGAGAAGCAGAGAGAAGCCGGGTCCCTGACGGCATTACCGAGCGGCCATCCTCCTCCCTGTGCCTGGACCTGCCTCTGGACCAGAGGCTCCATAAAATAAGACTTTTGCTTATTCTTTGAGCTGCGTGTTTGTAGCGTAGTAAGTAAGGTTAGTAATGTCCTCTCTTTCCTTCCTGACTTCAATGTTTTGAGCCTTCTCCCTTTCCTTATTGGTCCATTTTAGCTCAAGGCTTGTCAATTTTGCTGTTCTTCCCAAAGAACGAGCTTGTTTTTGGTGATTTTCTCTATTGTTTTCCTAGTCTTAGCTTCATTTATTTCTGCTCTCATCTCCCTTCCTTGCTTACTTGCTTCCTTCCTTCCTTCTTGTGGAAGTGACATCACATGCACGGAGTAGCTCCGTCCATGCTGGGCACAATGGATGGCAGCTGTCATAGTGATTATCTCCCTTTGGAGATCAACACCAGGGAGTAGGTGCTACAACGAACCCCGCTCTTCAGCGGAGGCAGCTGTGTCTGAGAAGGTTGTTTGCCAAGATCCTAGGGCTCAGTGGGGAAAATCTGGGACTCAAAGCTGGATCGAATTCCTAAGTCAGACTGTCCAGGACCATGACTTGGTGTAGCACCGTGTCCTCATGCCTCACTTGTCTTTGTCAGGGGAGGAGCGTTCCCTAAGCCAGATGACAGCTTCCCCTGCAGATGGGCTCTGACGGGAGGCCGATGGGAGGGCAGCATCCTAATGGGCGACGCCTAGTACTGCCGAGATTCCCACAGCACCTGCTGACCCATCATTACGTGTCTTCCCTGGGAACGGCTGCTTGTTGTTCAGGGTCACAGTTGCGCTAAAGAAACAATTTTCCTCTTAGAACTGCCTTGCCTCCACTGCTCTTATTTCTGCCTGCCAAAGAGCATTAAGTGACTGGGCAGCATAACTGAAAGTGACTAGTCACCACGCAGTCGTGTGTGGGCGGGTGTCCTTTCTCAAGGAAGATGCTTGGGTGCAAGGAACGCACCTGTCTCTGCAGGATGTTGGGGGGTTGGCTGCGGGTCTTTTGTTCTCTGAGAAGGGACAAGCCTCCTCCAGGGCCACCGCCTCCCCGTGCTTGACCCAGGCCGGTAGACAAAGGTGTCTCCGGGGTCTGGTGCAGTCCAACCCCCCTCGTCCTGAAAGCACTGAGTCTCTTATCGATGAATTTCCCATATTATCTCGGTAACTCCAGCGCTGCCTCATTGTTTCTACACACTAATGGGATAGAGGGAAACCACCGGGGGCTTTCCTAACCCTCACTGAGTCATATTTTTCACCGGGATGTGGCCACCGTTCCCATTCACAGGCCAACATGCTGGGTAACGTTTTGCTCAGGGCACACGCGTTCCCCCCGATGCATCAAAACGCGGCAAGAAATTTGGCACGAGTTCATGTTTCTGAACCCCAGAGCGACCCCTGCCCCAGCAAGAATTAGGACACGTCCACCCTAGGGTGTGGCTGGTGGGGGCTCTCGTGCTGCCTGCACAGAGTAAGCAGAGTATTTCCGGAATGTTCAGCCATCTCCGCTCTACTTCCTTTGTGCTGCCATCCACTGTGCCCAGCACAGACAGAGGGGAGGACAGATGCTTTGAGCAGCAGCTAAAGACCCAGTGGATCCCTGGCACTCCCTGCCTAGCTCTTGGGAAACACTGCAGCCGCTCGTGCACTGTGACCTTGGGAGTTCGAGAGCCTGTGTGAATGTGCGTGTGTGCACGTGTGCGCACTCGTGGGCAGGATGCTTTAGAAATCGCTGTGGACAAATAGCTGCTAACATAGAAAGGCCGTCGGTTGAGCGCCCGCTTTATGTTTCTTGGCGCCCTAGACGTTATTCTCTACATTATTTCTCTACACTATTAGACAAGGTTATCCCCACTTGAGGGGAGGGGAAGCTCGGTGTAGACCTGGCGCTCCGATCCAGATCTAACTGGCTTCAAGTGGGACCCTCCACTCTAGCCACCCTCACCCTGCACCCCCATCCGGGGTGTTTCCAGGAGGTGATACAGATGTTCTCAACCCAACTGGGACCCAGTGGGGATTTCGGCCTCCCTGCCCTCTCCTCGCAAGGCCCGGCCTTTACTCCCAGAGTCACACAGACCTTTCATGAGCAGCAGCTCGAAGTGTAGGCAAGACACAGCCCGCTCTCAGCATGTGACAGCAGTGGGTTTGATCTGACCGGCTTACACGTGCTCGCTCCCGGGGCTGGGCCGGTGAGGGCTGGCTCCGCCATCTCCTATGTGTGCACCCACCACGGCCCCAAATAAACTCGGCGTCTCAGGCCCTGCTTTTGGGGGGAATTTGGGCTAAAACAGAGGCTGTGGGTCCAATGAATTAGAGGGTGAATGTAGAGGGCAGTCACAGGGGAGGGAAGAGTATAGGGGACCAAGGGCAGCCACGCCCGATCGGGGGCAGGTGAGACCAGCGACGGCACAGGACAGCATGCCAGTTGGCGACCTGAAGCACCGACTTTTGGAACTGCTCCTCCTGTGAGCTGGACCGGCCAGCAGCGAGGCCTTCGGTTTTCGCAAAGGACCGAGCGAACCAGCCTGCTGAGACCAGCAAGGCGTCACGCAACGTGACAAACCGGCACACGGGGAGCAGCAGGGCCCTGACGGTCATGGCTGCTGTGTTCTGGGCGGAAGATGGGAGTCCCAGCTCAAGGCTTGGAGCTCATCCGTGTCCCTCCCTCTTCTGCATGTCGACATCGCCCTACTTCACGCCTCGCTCGTGGGGTCCCAACCTTACCCGGCATGCCTTTCTATCTTGTGTCTGTTACTCCATACGCCCATCACTTCCTTCCACTACACAAACTGAGCCTGACCCCCGGTCCAACCTGCCCCTGGACGATGGCTCGTTCCTTCTCCACTCTTGTTTAAAGCCCACTTGAAGTTCCTCTGGCTCGGCTTCCAATCACTTTTAACTTTCTTGGGCTCCCCTTAGCTCCTCATTCCTAGCTCTTTATACAGAAAGCACACAGCTGGTAATTGCTGAATGAGTTAAGCCACTGCACTAAGTTTCTAGAATAAAAGAAGAAGTCAGCAGAATCCTGAGTCAGGAGCAATAAAAACAAAAACAAACAAAAAAACCCTTCTAAAATAGATAATCTTTAATATATAGCTCTCTCCTGAGCATATCGACTTTGGAAACATCCAGCAGGCCTAACTTGCTGAACTTCTTATAACAAACTGTTAAGCTCCTTAGTAATGAATTCAAGAACCTAAAATCTGTATTGAGCCCTGCCCTGCTGTGACATTTTATGTGAGTCTTAACCAAGCAAGGGATGTCCACTGGAAAGAGAGTCTGCTCCTCTGTTTTGGGTCTGGCACAAACTCATGGTCAACCCCACACGTCCAGGGAAACACTGTGGACGTCATGGTCTAGAGCTCTTTCATCTGACAAACCGAGTTAAGGTCCAGCTCTGGGTCTTTCTCTGTCCACCCTGGAACCTGCTTGCTGGAGGGGGTCTTGCTTCAAGGCTTGAGCAGAGGATAGCTGGATACCCAGAGCAGGCTGGGTGGAGCCCCGGGTGCAGGGCGTCCCTGACTGTCCTGATGACAGCCGTCCTGGTCAATGTCGGCCAGGGTCCATTCATCTCAGCTTGTTTGATCTTGCATGCACGGACTCCTTCTTCTCCTTTGAAGGTCTTTCTGCGGGGCCCTGGACAGGTCTATCTCACTCTGGTCATACAGCAGGCATTGAAGAGGCCTGGTCCCTGAGTGAGGTTGCTCCTCAGGGGTGGTTTAGAATCCTTCAGGGAAAGCCACCCCCAGATGGGCTCAGCACAGGGAAAGAACTCACCCCGTAGCCTGGATAGGCTGCCACCGATGCACCAGCTGAGCCACACAAGCGGCAGAAGGGTTTCATGGCATCCCGTCGTCTTCAGTCTTAAACCTGGCGCCTTCCCTCAGAGCCCCCGAGACTTGCCTGGTCATTAAGCGCACCGTCTGCCCAACAGGAAAGCAGCGCTCTTAGGAAGTTTGGAAGCTGTGTCCTCAGCTGGTATGAATAGACCTAATGGCTGGGTTGCTCCAGAGTGTGTATCAGTCTGTTATTAGAGAACAGAGGGCACAAAGTTGCCAATTTTAGCCTCCAGGGGCAGTGCCCACCCATCAGAGTGGGCCAGGGGCTGGTCTGTCTTCATAGCCCCCCAGGACCCGACTCTCTGCCCATAATGGATTCTTGGTCAAAATGTCGGATGAACGGGTGAATGGCTGAATGGTTCGAATAGTGTCCTTCAAAGTGGAAGATGTTGGAGAGGAGGAATCCTTCTGTGGAAATAGAAATGATGAGCAGAGTAGAAATACAGGCCTGAGTCAGAGGCTACACGGAAGGCCGTGGGAAGAACTTCCTGCTCTCTTCTCTGTTCTGGGAATCACTCCAACTTGGACCCAGAACTCTCCTCTTCAGTCCCCACAAACAAATGACCCAGGGCATGCCTTGCCACAGGGACTCCATTCCCTGGTCCGTGGCACCACTGGACGCAGGGTGATGCTCCTTCCCACGCCTCTCCCGCCCCAACACACCCAAGCACAGGAACGAATCAAAGCACAGAGTTTCATTTGAGGATAGTGAGTACTTACTGAACCACTGTTTCCCCCCCCCCCTTTTTAATTCAAGCATAATTAACATACGGTGTTATATTAGTTTTAGGTATACAATGAAGTGATTCAACAACTCTCACATCCCTCAGTGCTCATCAAGACAAGTCAACTGGTTTTAAAGAGAAGCAACTTTTGCCTGCAGATGTGTTCCTGGAAATCCACATGTAAAGCAAGTCTGGATGAATCACAGCAAGTCTGGTCGCAAGAAGTCTGGGAAATGAAGCATTATGAGGACCTCCCTCATGCTCAGTGACACGGCTGCATATATGTCCCTAGCTGGTTTCAATACAATAAGTCATTCATTGTAAAAGAAACCAAGAATTAAATTCTAAAAAAGAAGAATATAGGGGTGCCTGGATGGCTCAGTCGGTTGAGCGTCCGACTTCAGCCCAGGTCATGATCTCACAGCTTGTGAGTTTGAGCCCCGCATCAGGCTCTGTGCTGACAGCTCGGAGCCTGGAGCCTGCTTCGGATTCTGTGCCTCCTCTCCTCTCTGCCCCTCCCCTGCTCATGCTCCGTCTCTCCTGTCTCAAAACGAAATAAACATTAAAAAAATATTAAAAAAGAAGAATATAGATGAAAGGGCACATATCCCATGCCACTCATTTGTAGAAGTATGTGGGGCTGGTTGCATGAGGCTGTGGAGGGAACCACTGGAGAGCAAGGCTCTGGTAAAGGGTGGTGTTAATGCTGGAGATGCACACAGGGAGAGAGACGGAGAAGGGGGAGGGGAGAGGGGAGAGGGAGAGGAGAGGAGAGGGAAGGGCAGAGGGAAGGAGGATAGAGCCTAGGGGGAGGGGGAAGGGAAGGGGTGAGGGGAAGGGGGAGAGGAAGGGGCCTCGGAGGGGGAAGGATGAAGGGAAGGGGAGGGGGAAGGAGAGGGGAGGGAAGGGGGAAGGGGGAGGCAGAGGGAAAGGAAGGAGAGGAGGGGGAAGGGGGAGAGGGGGAGGGCAGGGGAGGGGCTAGAGGTGACATAGCTAGGTCCATAGGGAGCACCATTATTCATGGGCGACAGTGATGGAATCAAACACGATGGGCAGCCTTGCTCACTAACACCAGAGCTTGATGGCTTCAAAGACTCTTCCTTGGGTTCTGGAAGGCATCAAACATAACGTTACTCTCTCCACATTGATTCCAGAATAATGGTTAGAGCGCAGTTTCAGTATTGCCCAAGGCATGCCTGATGGCTGCTGAACGTTTGAAGGAAAAAAAAATCTGTCTTTTTAGAGATTTCACAGCGCAGATCCCTCCCGCTACTCTCCTCTTAACCTCTTTTCTTGGCTCTTATGACTAGCTTAGCCTTCTAAATGTATTTTCACTCATTTATTTTTCAAAATCAATTTTGAGATCATGGAGTCAATTTGTTGGGGGAGAAAAGATGTTCATTAATTTTCTAACATTGAATCATCATTTTGTTCCTGCGAGCACCTTCCTCGGTCGCGGAGGAGTATTAATATTCATTTAATAAACGTGCAGATTCCATGTACTATTGTAGTCAGAATTTTTTATTTCATCTTTATATGTGAGATTCGCTTACGGTTTTGTTTTGGTGAACCGTGACCTGTTCGTCTCCACCTTTGGTTGGTGTTAGGACTTTCCGCGACTTTATATTGTATCTGTTTGATGAGGCTGAACTAGGTTTTCCAAAAGTCTTTTCCTTGTGTGCTTTGAGCTAAGGTAAGCCACGAGATATTTTTGTATAAGATTTGGAAAGCAGAAATGAAGCAGGTCAGGCAGGTATTCATGTGGCTCACACACATTGTCACTTAGCTGCTGACTCCCCTCGTTGGCATGGGGCGGCAGCTGGGGCTGGCTCTCCTCTACCCTCCCCTGAATCCTCCCTTAGCTCCTGTGACTCCAGGGCCAGATGTGTGATTGATTAGTCTTGTGATGCCGGGGTCCCAGCTTCCCCGGAAGGAAGAGATGAGGCAGTGGGGCTGACAGGGTTCTTGTGTGTCTTCATGAATTTGAGCCCTCTCGTGCTCGTGGACTCAACCTTACCTTTGCGACCCTCCACTTTACATCCATTTGCTCCCCCCAGCTTCCCACACGGTGGATTTGGTCTCCACCACCAGACGTGAAAACGGTAGTCTTCTAGAGACCGCCGAGCCGGTTTTCACAATCAGTAGGGTCAATTGTTGGATACGTGCCCTGGCGGTCTGTTTCTCTGACTGAACCGTGGTTGATACAAAATTTGGTACCAAGGGTAGAGCTCCGTCATAACCAACGCTTAAAAGGTCAGAGTGGCTTTGGAACAGACAGTGGGCAGAAGCGGAAAAGACAAAGGAGAGTTCGTGAGGGCTTGAAAAGCCTTCCAGAGACTGCTTGTGGAAGCATGGTCGTCTTTGATGGGTAAGTGCTTCCCAGAAAGTGAGGAAAATCCTATGAACACGGGAGGAAAGGAGATCATTGTTCCAGAGGGGTAGAAAATTTTATAACTACGTATACAATATAGATAGTCGTATAGTAACCTCGCCACCTGGGGTAATGTTGAAAGTGGAATACTGAACCGGATGATGTAGCTAAGGACATTTCCCGGCAAGGTGATAAAAAGGCAGTCTGGCTCCTTACTGCTATTTATACTAAAATGCAAGAGAGGGGAGATAACCTAAAGAAAAGATCATTAAACATAAAAGGAACTAGGATTTCATGTTTTCAAAACTTCTCAGGCTCTCCAGATGGCAAATAATGATGGAATTAAGAAATGGTTTCCAAGGAAAGATCAAATTCAGAACACTCATCGGAAAGCACAGTCTAAATATGAAGACAAGGGTATTACTTAACACCCTTGGTTAGACCTCAGAAAAACATAATGTGCCTCCGAGAGTTATGTAGTCAATTAATAGGGCTCCCAAGAATCTTAAGGGAGTTTTCCCTTAGCAGAAGCTCAAGGGAGAGCAGGATTTATCTCAACGATATTTACAACTGAAGCTTTTGTCTAACGGAATAAATCTCCAACAAATGTGTAAGAGAACTGCAAACTTAAAAAAAAAAAAAAAAAGAAGATACATTGGCAAGAATCATACTAACTCTGACTGGAAGAGATAGAGACGATACAAAATGGAGAGAGGCAAGGGGACCCCCAAAGTTCTTCTGGCAGGAAGCAAGCTGAGAAAACTTTGTGACTGCTAACAGGGTTGCCTTTTATAGAAGAAAAAAAAAGGATGACTCCCAAAGCAGAGCCAAGAGCCCAGACAGGAGAAGGACTGAGTCCTTATTTTAAAACAACTCATGGCATTTTCCTGGCTGGATTTCAGAATTGATGGGGTGACTCCTCTGCGAATTCCATGTCCCCGTTCCACGATGTCCATTCCACTGCTGTATGTTGGCTGTGTGAGGGCCAGATAGCTCTTCTCTGTACAGGTTTCCAAGTTCACGAGTCTCCAAGAACAGAAAGTGTCCTTGAGGAGCTATCTTAAGGAACCACATGGGAGGAGCCTTATTGGATCTGAACTTGACTCGGACTTAGAGCTAATGTTTTAGGGAAGGAGGAGTTTAGGGAAGGGGTGAGTGTATTTTGCATGTGGGAGAAATGTAGATAATTTATGGCTGGAAGACAGTCTATATGGGTTTTAAAGTATGTCCACAAATCCTTTGATACACCTTCCTTCAAGACGTAAAACTTAATTCCCCTCCCTTCGAACGGGGGCCGGACATAATGAGTCCTGTTTGTGGAACAGAGTAAGGTAGAAATGGCAGTGTGTGACTTCTGAGCCTGTATCATAAAAAATCACTGTAACGTCCTCCTTGTTCTCTCTCAGATCGCTCATTCTAGAAGAAGTCATCAGCCCTGTCATGAACACATTCAAGAAGCCCTACGGAGAGCCCTACGTGGTGAGGTGCTGAGGCCACCAGGGAAGAGCCAGAAAAGTGAAAACCTTCTTGGAAATGGAGAATCCAAGCGCCAAAGCCTTTCAGTGACTAGAGCTCCAGCCAGTGTATGAGACGCAGCCTCAGGAGGGACCATGAGGCAGAATGGGACCCACCTAAGGTGCTTTTGAATTCCTGACTTGCAGGAAGTGTGAGGTAAGAAGTGTTTGTTGTTTAAAGCTCCTTGGTCTTGGGCTAATTTATTAAGCAGTAATGGATGACCAGTGTGACTGTTATGCTGGAAAATTAAACTGGAACACTTTCCAACGCTCTGGATGGTTAAAGGCACACAGAAATTATCTATTTCTTGGGAATTTCATAGAAGTCACCCATAAATCCATTTGTTACACAAGAGGCTTTGTTGCTTTTTTTTTTTAATTTTTGAAGTAGACCTTTAATAGATTTTAGATTTATTTCTCCTTATTTCGGTTTTTGACTTTTTGATAGTTCCTCCATCATTTTAAAAATTATTTTTGGCTTATTTATTTTCAGCTTCTTTTAAAAGTGATTTGGGTTTCCTCAGGTTTTCCTAATCAACCATCAACCATTTAATTTACATTTTAAAATGTCTTGGGGCACCTGGGTGGCTCAGTAAGTTAAGTGTCCAACTTTGGCTCAGGTCATGGTCTTGAGGTTCATGGGTTTGAGCTCCGTGTTGGGCTCTGTACAGCTCAGAGCCTGGAGCCTGCTTCAGATTCTGTGTCTCCCTCTCTCTTGGCCCGTCCCCAGCTCACGCTCTGTCTCTGTCCCTGTCTCTATCTTGAAAATAAATAAACATTTAAAAAATGTTAAAAATTTAAACTATCTTAGATTTGCTTATACTATACCTTTAAAGTTATTATAGTTGTGTGTGTATCCCTCTCTCATTTGTAATGATGTGCTTCTGTGGTTCATCATTTTCCCTGATTAGATTTTTCGGAGGCTTGTCTGTTTGACTGTTTTTTTTATAGAAACATTGCTTGGACCCATCAACATCTTTTTTATATCTTCCGGTTGTGCTATTTGCTTCTTGATCAATTTCATTACAGTTTTCCTCAGTTTTTTTTTTCTCTTTCAGTTCTTCAGTTGAATGACAAGCGTATTTAAAGTTTTTTGACTTAAGAATAATAAGCCCAGGAGCATATGACTAAGGATTTTACTTTTAGAGTTCTCACTGCCATTATTATATAAACATCCTACAACTGCAATTCTGATTTCTTATTGTCTCAAGTGTTAGCTAGAGGACTGATAGGTATTGCTTCCAAAAGGTTGATGTTTTCTTATTATACCTTTGTAATTTTATTACGCTGTGGTCTGAGAAGGTGACCTTAGCATTCCTTACTTTTTAGAATATTTTTCATTTTTGAAAAATGAACATGGCCCGTTGGATATACTGAAATGATATATATTATCCAGTGAGTATAAAGTTTTATATGTTTATATATTATTTTATATATTTAGATATACATCCATGTGTATAAAATTATATATTCCATATATATATTCCATATATATTGCATATATATTCCATATATATATATATTGCATATATATTCCATATATATTCCATATATATATTCCATATATACATATTCCATATATATATTCCATATATATATATTCCATATATATATATTCTATATATATATATATTCCATATATATAAAACCACCCTGTCCCTCTTGCCTCAAATATTTCTCTTCACCACTCTATCTGCCATACTCTCAATTTTTCCAGAAACAGAAGCATACATAGTCTCCTCTACAAAGCTCTTCCTGGCCCTGCGGCAGCACAAGAGACAGCTTTCTCAGGTCACCTCTCGGACCCTACGTGGCACGATCACTATGTGGGTCCCCCTCCCTGAGGGCAGCCAGGTGTCGCTACATTCCCAGGAGCTAGCACCACGCTTGGCACAGAGTAGCAAACGTCTTTTGAACGATGTATTATTCTAATGCGTACATCAGTAATGTTTATTGAGTTATGTATTTCCAAAGCCAATAGCTTTAGTGGCAGTTGGGTACCCAGTTTCTCTGTGAAGTGTGTCTTATGAAGAACACACAGATGAGCTACTTTTTCTGTCCAAGTACTCTGTTACCTTTTGTGTTGAAATGCAGCCCTTGTACCAGATCCATGGCGACGAACCCTTTTCCAACTCCAGTCTTGTCAAGCTTCATTATTCTCAATCCAGTGTGACAGCTGGAGGTTAAGAAGACATCCACTGCCTTGTTCAAATTACCTGGTCCCTGCAGGTGGCAGTCCGGGTAGATTGCTGCTGCCCGTGGAGGTCTGGTGAACCCAGGAGACTTACAGTCCTCAGCGCATTCAGCTTGCAACTATTTACCTAATGCTTACCTACTGGTGCCGCTGTCCCATATGTTATATGCAAGATACCATATGGTACATGCGAGACGTTTTCTAAGAAAGAATCTTTACCCTTTTCTAAGATGTTATACGAGGACAATTCTTTTTACATTATTCTATTTTAATTTTATTAGCAACAGCGTAGGTTGTAACTTTTCCTCTTGATGCGACTCATTTTCAAGGATTTTTTTTGGAATTCGGAATTTCCTATTGAGATTGCTTTAGTTTGCAAAAGGGTCCCCGGGGCCAACACGTTGAAAGGCTGCTGCCATCCTGTTGACTCCTTGAATGCTCAGTGGGTCAACTCTGTCAGGGACTGAAAGGCATAATTAGGGGCGCTGTACACGGAAAGTATCTAATTATTGCTTGAGAACTTGACTTGGGAGCTTTCCTCCTGCAGAAGAAAGAGGGCAACTCTTTGGCTAAGTGATCATGTTCTCTTTAAAAAAATCTTTTTTAGTTTATTTATTTCTTTATTATTTTTGAGAGAGAGAGTATGAGTAGGGGAAGGGCAGAGAGAAAGGGAGAGAGAGAATCCCAAGCAGGCTCCACACTGTCAGAACAGAGCCTGATGCAGGGCTCAATCCCACGAACCATGAGATCATGACCTGAGCCGAAATCAAGGTCAGATGCTTAACGGACTGAGCCACCCAGACGCCCCTAAATGATCGTATTCTGACTGCCAAACTCAATGCTCATACGAGGGATGATGACATTTATACGTGAAAGGAAGTGTTTCAATTTACTTTATTGTGGAAGAAAGCCACAGTGGGGTATACAATTCTCTTCTATTTTAGAGCTCTCTGACAGAGATTACTGTCCAAAGAGGACAATGCAATCAGCTTGTTGGACACGTTTTTTTTCTTCTGGTAGTTTATGATGCTTGTAGCTATGCCCTCTACTGAATGTCAGAGGTAGATTGTGGTTAAGAAAAGTAGATTAACCTATAATAATTTGGGGATGTTTTGACCAATGATAGAATGTAAAGTGTTTAAGAAAATGCTTCCATAAAGGGAACTTTATTTACTTTCCTTTTGTTTGTTTGTTTTAATGTGGTCACATCATTTCTGTCACTTTCATGGGTCAATAGGCATGACTAATCTCATGGTGCTTCATTCTATTTATTGTACTATGAAGATGACTTCCAAACACCCTAAATATTACACTCCCATCTACAGAAGTGAGTGGTGGCTCTTGCGAGGTCTGCGTCATCCTTCCGGGAGCCCTGGGGGTGGGGGTGGGGGGGAACCTGCCAGGAGAGAGTGTGCTTTGAGCAATGTCTTTAACTTCTTTCACGAGAAAATGTCCCCTGTGCAACAGAAAGAGGTTAAAATGGTTCATAAATTTGTAACAAATCTGTTGACAATAAAATAATTCCTGTTGAACAAGAATAGTTAAGAGATGCTAAAAAAAAAAAAAAAAAAAAAAAGGATGCCCTCTCCCTGCCCTCTTCAATCGTTTGCTAGTAGCTAAACGTTTTTTGTTTTTAAGCAGCCATGGTTTAACTTTTCCCTCTGAAAATGTAGGTGGCTAGAGCTCGAACTAATTAAAACCAACATTAAATAAGGACCGAAGAACCTGACAAAAAAGGTTTATTCTGTTTTTGTTTTAAATGCCGGCTGAAATACTATCGGATAAGGCACTCTTTTTTGTCGCTCTACGTCATTAAATATTTCCACCATCAGGACGACTGCAGATTAGAACATCCTTCCAGAAGAGACACTTGGGTGTGCTGTTGTGTTAGAAGGGTGAACTATTCTCTACCTCTGTCCTCTACCCCCCTACCATGATACTCGGCTTACTCCCTTTGAACTTAAAGGTTTTCAGTCTTCTTTGTTGATGGAAGAGGCAAGATAAACATTCCCAGAAACATGCAGGAGTTGGGAGAAGCAGTTAAAATGTGTTGTGCACCTACCGTGAACCAGACCCTTCTTGGCATTTGACCACCACCACCCCACTTGTCACTATGACATTATTATGGAGGGGTGTAGTGATCTTCAGACAGTGGATGAAGTCAGGGCAAGACCTGGAGGGGCCAAGGACTCTTCTCAAGGTCATATTATGTATGAGTCACCTTGCTTTCAACATGGCCTGGAAAATCTTGTGTGTTCCGTCGTCCGTGTCCTTCCATTTTCCACAAGGCTGTGTGCACCGCATCCAACTTCTCTCCTACTTCCTCTGTGGCCCGTGTGGGGAACCCCTTTTACCCCAACTCCCCTCAGCGCGGAAAAAAGGAACTAGACAGAAAAGGAAGTGTTCAAATGTCCTTAATGTAAGGTTCCAGTGCTTTATCCAGACCCAAACCCACAGAGTTTACCGGGCTGGGGGAATGGGGGTCCGTTAGGGCGTCTCGGCTCCGCTCAGCTCTCCAGTGAATTCAGGAGCCTTATTCCTGACTCTGCACTGACCACTGGAGCCTCAGGCTCTGGCGTCCAGAGAGACCCTCCCACTGTCATTGTGTTGTACCATGCCCCCCCCCACCCTTCACGGCCAAACCACCCTGACGCCTGTTCTTCCTCACCTCCCACTACCACTGAGGGCAGGTGAATTTTTCCCACCCCATCCAGGAAAATTCCCAGGGCTAAGGTCCCCAGCGACGCTGCTTCTGCTCTCGTGGGGGGCTGCAGTTAGGGTCTGCTGGCTTCGCCTCTTACCACCATTCTATTTTTTTATTTTTTTTTTAACATTTATTTATATTTGAGAGAGAGACAGAGACAGAGAGCGAGCGGGAAAGGGGAAGAGAGACAGGGAGACCCAGAATCCGAAGCAGGCTCCAGGCTCCGAGCCATCAGCAGAGAGCCCGACGCGGGGCTCGAACCCACGAGCCGTGAGATCGTGACCTGAGCCGAAGTCGGACGCTCAACCGACGGAGCCACCCAGGCGGCCTCTTACCACCATTCTGCACAGTACTTCCCCTGCGAGGGGCATCCTCTTCCCTTGGTCTCCTGATTCTCTCCCCACCTCCCTGACAGCTCGTCTTGAGGACCTTGGTGGGGTCTCCCTCCTCCTGTCCCAGGTCTAGACTCATGGCTCCTCTCACTCCGTGTCTTTAGCTCAGACCTTCTCCTGAGCTCCGGAGGCACCCATTGAGCCACCCGGGCACAGCTCCGCGTGCCTACCCTGTAGGACCTTACGTGTCACGTGTTGGTGCTGGCTTTTCTTGCTCTGACTCCCCACCCTCCTCCGTTCGCTCTGTGCCCGGGAGGTGGGCTGGCTTGGACTGTGCCAGCTGGCTTCTTCACCCTCTGCTTCTTTTGGAGGCTGTCGGGTTTGGGGAGGTTGAGGCTGGGTGTTTTCTGTCCAGTCCTCTCCCTTTGGGCAAGGCATTGACTTCGTGCCCCGTTCCACACAGCTATTCTCACTGACTCAGGTAACTGATGCTCCTTTTTACCTGTTGGCCTCCCCACGCCCATTGTCTGGCAACTTTACCACCAGTTCTTGCCCCTTAAATCCTGCTCACACTTTATATATGTATATATATGTATATACATATGTTTTTTTTTTTTTTTGAGACAGAGAGAAAGCATGAGCATGGGAGGAGGCAGAGAGAGAGGGAGAGAGAGAGAATCCCAAGCAGCCTCCGTGCAGTCAGCCTGGAGCCTGATGCAGGGCTCGAACTCACAAACCATGAGATCATGACCTGAGCCAAAACCAAGAGTCAGATGCTCAACCGACTAAGCCACCCAGATGCCCCTTCTTAAATATACGTGTATTTTAAAGAATCCTGCCCGCATTTTGATCACTAGCACTTTTGCCATCATCCCCTCTCTTACCCTGATGGGTGTGTCTTCTGTTCCCTACCAGCCAAGATGGCACTCCCCAATGGCTCTACCTGTCCTTGCCTGCCTTATGCCTTGTCCACGAAACTGCCGTCCCATCCCCTGGCTCCCTGAGTGGCACATCACCACCTAGGTGCCGAGCCAGGACACGAGGGCTTCTGCATGACTTCTCCCTCTCCTATACACCTATATCAATTTCTTTTTTGTTGTTGTTTATTTATTTATTTTGAGAGACAGAGAGAGAGAGCAGGGGAGAGGCAGAAAAAAGGAGAGACAGATTCCCAAGCAGACTCCACACCATCAGCACAGAGCAGAGCCCATTGTGGAGCTCGAACCCACAAACCATGAGATCAAGACCTGAGCCGAGATCAAGAGTTGGATGTTCAACCGACGGACGGAGCCACCCAGGCGCCCCCACCCGTATCCATTTCATCCAAGCTCTTCCGGACCCCACACCCTTCAGCTCTGCATCCCCGCAGCCATAGGCCTTGTTTGGATGCCCACATCCAAATGGCCTGCTGCCCTGTCTCCTGTTCTCCACACTCATCCTTTTAATGCGTTCTTTACGTTGCAGTCAGAACAATTATGTCTAAAACACAAACCTCATATGTCACTCCCTCCAGGAAACCCTTGCTGAATTCCCATGGGACTCAGGATGAACCCCACATGAGCCTTGGGTCTCCCAGCTCTGATGGGTCCTTCCAGCATCATCTCTCCTGTCCACCACTCCAGCCCTGCTGAACTTGTTTCACATGTTCCATGCTTTTTCACTGCCCAGGAACTGCAATGCACCTGGAAATACCAGCTTATTCGTCAGATAACATCTTAGACATAATTTCTTCCAGGAAACCTTCCTTGATGTCCCCTATAGCTGCTATTTTGGTACGCCTTTAGCATTCTGGACATCTGCTTTCTCCTCCTCCTCCTCCTCCTTCTCCTTCTCCTCCTCCTCCTCCTCCTCCATCCCTCCTCCTCCTCATCAAGAGCTGTGGTTTATCAGACACTTACTCCATGACAAGAATTTTGCTAAGCACTCAATGTGAATTACCTCCTTTAACATGTACGGAATCCCCGAGAGGTGCTATGGTACCTGTGTGCTGTATTGTAACAGACCATTTGCTTATACAGGGGCTGGATCAGCAAACTTCTCCTATATGTAAATACTTCAGGCTCTGTGGGCCATACGGTCTCTGTTGCAACTACTCAACTCTGCCAACTGCAGCCTAAAGCAGCCACAGACCACACATACATAAAGGAGCTTGGCCGCGTGCCAATAAAATTATTTACAATGGTGGAAGGTGTTGTTGTTTGCCGAGCCTCACTCTAGAGTAGACTGTATAACTCTTGAAGACAAGGGCTGGCTGTATTGGTCCCCACTGTGACCCCAGCATAGGGACCAGTACGCGATGGTACTTTACCGCTGCCTCCAGGAAGACACTTGGGGTGGGACAAGGAATGCGCAAGAACCAGGTGTTTGCGATCGCGGGGAAAGCTGATTTCCTTGCTCAGCATGCCATTGTCACCCAAGAAAGCCCCCCTTTAATGAAAGGCAAGGCCCTCATGACACCATGTGACTCTAACCCACCAGCCCTCCCTGACTCTCAGGAGCTGCGGGTAGAAGCTGTAACTCCCCTCTGATGGGAGACCCTTCTCCAATTACCATCTCCACAGTGACAGACTCTCCCTCGCCCTCTCTGCCTATCCGACTTCCCATTTGGCAAGGTCCCCCTTCAATGAATCTCTCTCTCTCTCTCTCTCTCTCTCTCTCTCAACAACCCTCCAGATTCCGGGGCTGCCTTACTCTAGACCCCAGCCAATCCTGGAGGCAGTCCTGGCTCTCCCCAGCTCGAAGACGTCCTTGCCCAGCTCTACCAGGGCCACCTCCTGGTTCTAATGGAGTCAGTCTCTGCAATTGTGTCTTAGGGGAGCTCCTTTGAAAGCGGGACTCCCCCACATTGTGTTGAGAATGTCTCTCTGTTCCATCGATTTTTGAAAATTTTTAAATGCAGAGTCACGGCAGGGTTTTGATCAGGGGGTGACATGATGAAAACGGTGTTTTAGGAAAACTCTTTCGGCCAGCCCTGGGATTCAGGATGCATTGTTTACTGCAGAAAGGGAGGCAGAGGGGCTATCTAAATGCAAGATCACACGTTCTCGAGGAGTGGTGTTAAAACAATTTCATGCTCGAGAAGAGATAAAATCATCTCATATTTCAGAAAACTTCACTGCAACACCTCCCTTCACTTGACATTACCCTCACCGGTCAAGGACTCTGCTGGAGCACCAAAGAGTCTCTCGACGTCCACCATTGCCACCATTGTCTTTCTCTGTCTCAGCCCCCATCACACACCTGTCCGCTCCTGACGTGGGCTCAGATCTATTGGTCTGAGCTCCTTGAGAATGGAGACTATTCTCTTTTAGTCCCTGGTGCCTGGCCCAGCCCAGGGGTGGACCTGAATGGGCTCTCCAGACAGAGGTAAGAAGCACCAATGGGCAAAGGGCTGTGGTCGGCACCACCAGGAGAAGGCTGCCTGGGGCTCTGCCCTGTGTCTCCTCCTTGGAGCAGGTTGGCACTGCTCCTCCCCCAACACTGTGCCCCGCACTAGGGACCCCTGGCTTGTCCGGCCTCCCCGGGTGCCCCCCGGCCGGCCTTGGCGCTGAACCACGCCAGGTACGTCACCCAAGTCCGTGGCTTTCCCACAGGCCTGTCACCCCCATCACTGAATCATAAGATTTAGGTCCTAAATTTCCTGGTGTGAATCCCTTGGCGAAATAACTTTGCAATGACTTGTTTGCATCCCCGGGATTAAATAATACAATTCCAGATGCTTTCAAAGTTCATGACAGCGCTTTTCAGTGTCCTTAAATGCTGCCTGAATTTGCTCAGAGTGCCTCTGTGGGCGGTGTAGGCACGCTTAAAATGTGAACCTTAATCAGATGTCGTACACAACCAAACCCCTGCTTGCTACATAGTAAATCCTCGCTAACTATGAGTGGAGCGAATGAGTTAAATAAATAAATACTGAAGGAGGGCCTTGGTGCCACAGCGATCAGGACCCAGAAGGGAGGGTCCTCGACAGCGTGGGGCACATCCGTGTCACTCAACATTTCATTTCTAAGGATTCTATTATTTTTTTTGAAATCCACTCACTAATTTTTTCCCCCTATTTCCTGCACTGGTATCGCTGTTTCTCTTATGTCTCCTTGGGTAACTGAGCGGCCAGATTAATTTTCTGGGAGCTCAGCTTCCACCCTAGGATGATGGGATTGCTCACGGAAGCACCTGACGGCCCCCTTGCCGGGCTGCCTGTCCCGCTCCCTGGGGGACGAGTCCTCGGGGCTGCGCGGCTTTGTCCAGGCCACCAGGCCAGCCTCACTGCCTGCTCCCTTCTCATCTGTACTGCTCAGTGAAGCCGCTGCTCCTTCCCTGGACCTTCCCTCTGCTTCACTGCCTTTGGGCCTCTGCTCAGGCTCCTGCACCCTGCTTGGAAGGCTCTGTGCACATCTCCGTCACTCTGACCCCGCGGGTCCTCCACAGAGCACCTCTTCTGGTTCCTGGTCTCTCTCCGGGGCAAGCGTCAGCTCTTGGTTTCCGTCGCTTTGGGGAAGAGGGAATCGGGAAGACAGGGTTCTAGAGCCAGTCCTTCTGCGGGACGTGGACGAGTCCCTCAGCCTCCCTGGGTGAGGTTTTCTTGTGTGCGAAGGACGGGCTGGGCCACTCTGTGCAGGGCTTCATCTGTGTTCCAGATGCTGGGGTTGATAGAGCCCTTTCCTCATTAGGTTTTCTGTGTGCGTGTGCGTGCGTGTGCGTGTTCAGGTGTGTGTGTGCATGTGTGTTTGTGTGCGTGTGCGTGTGGTTATAAAAGTAGTACCTGTCATTCAAACATCTAGAAAGATGCAGAAGTTTCTAAAGAAGAAATTCCCCTTAAATGCTACCACCGGAGAAAATTACTGGAAACAGTTTTCAGGGTTTTCTGTATACATTCTCCTTTTATTTTTAGCCCAGGAAATGGACGTAGACTAGAAATGTTGACTTCCATCAACACCAACTTTTCACATCAGAAAAGTTAGGGGATAGCCTCCCCTCTTGTGATCGTGGGCAGTGGATGCCATACTGCACTGCTCAGAGCCTCCTTCAGGAACAGGGCGCTCATTCCCCCAGCTGCCCAGAGAGCCGTCTGCTCACAGCACAGTGGAGCCCGAGCCGGCCCCCGTGCTTGGTGGGCAGGACTGCGCCGTCCTGGCCCCACCCTCTCCCGCGACGGATGCGAGGAGACAGGGTAAAGACCTGGTGTCCTGGCCCTCGGGTGTCTCTGAAAGGCGTGACGCGCCGAAGCCTCTTTGGCAGCAGCATCTACTTGCTCCCGCTTCCTCCGCGCTCTTACAGATGGTGCTCTTGAACGCGCTTCCCAGCAAACCTCCAGGGTGCGAATCCGTCTCTTGTCTGATTCCCCTGACATCAGACCTGTTTCATTTCACGGATGCGCCAACATTTCCACGGTGTCCTCCTTGGCGACGTTCAGATGATCCCCATGTTTCACTGCTGCAGAGATGTTGAAGTTGACATTCCCGACCATCCGTCTCTGAACAAACCTGAGAAGAACAAACCCTGGAGAAGCAGAGGACGGTGCGCCTTACGGGGACTCTCACAGAAGATCTTCAAGACTCCCTGAGGTCAAGACGCTTTTGCAGAATTGTGCTAAGATTCCACCTCTCTCTCTCTCCCTGTGTTGGCATTGCACGACGACCATGAACGTGGCGGGGAAGCAGCTCGGGCCGTGGCAGGAACGAAAGCAGGGCCCGCCAGCCGCCCTCCCGGAGCAGGTTCACTAGGGATGCCCTTGAGGAAACCGCCAAAACTACCGATTTGATTACACCCCGACCCTACGCACGTCTCTTTCCTATTCTGGGGTCTCTTTTGTATTCCGGGGAACGTGAACGAGCTCCTCCACGGCCTTCCCGGTACCCGCCTCGTCTCGTGGAACAGCACGTGTGCGACAGGTTCTGTTTTGAGCCAAACGAGCCGCTTCTTCCTGGGAAAACCATTTTGACTTCAAAGGCTGCCTGACAGACAACACCGCGGCTATTCAGACGGGGTATTTGCTAGACATTTTCCCAGAAATGAACAAAGTGAGCCTGTCATTTCAAAGAAAGCAACTGACAGTATTTTTTTTTTTTTTTTTTTTTTTGGCCAGTGATACAATCCAAGCTTTCAAGTGAAAATTGGAATTTTGGAACCCTTATATCAGCCACCAACGAGCTTGACAGCTTCCCAGGACTGAAGGGGCCTCACCGATGAGATTGGTGGTGGTTTTAACAAATGTAATTTTTTGATACTGTCTAATGAAACGTTTCAGCATTTGGAAGATCTGCGTAACTCAGTGAACCGACATTTTTCCAGACGACCAATGCGTGGTGACACAAAGTCACATGTGGATGAAAAAAATCCAGGGAACGTACGAAATGGACCAACGTATTTCATTTAGTGGAGTAGAAAATGGTCATTGGTGGGGTGTCTGTTTCTACACTGCAACTAACTCTAAGAACCTATAACTCTTTGAGTCTTGGTGCAGCCTGTAAGAATATGTATAATTATGTGAAAATCCTATTAAATATTGGTCTCTTCTCCAATACACGTCTTGGTGGGTCTGATTTTCTTTGTACACTTCAACCAAAAGCGACATACGACAACATCCCTCATGTAGAAGTGAATACGACAACCCAGCTGTCTTCTGGGAAATCAGCAGACAGATACCCAGAAATGGCCCTCTCCTCATTACCTTTTTCTGTTGAAAACTATCGCTAATTTTTATCATTTGTTTATGTTAACACATAGCGGCTTTCTTATTCTTTTAAAATGTAGTGATGACCATTTAGAAGCGTTCCAGCTTTAATTTCGAATACGGTAAAGGTGGAGAGATAGAACCCATAAAAACAAAAGCTATTTGGGGGGCAATTTGAGGTCCTCAGTAGTGTTTTAGAAGGTAAAGAGCTTTGGGGCACCCGGGTGGCTCAGTCGGTTAGGCATCTGACTTCAGCTCAGGTCATGATCTCTCGGTTCGTGGGTTTGAGCCCCGCGTCAGGCTCTGTGCTGACGGCTCGGAGCCTGGAGCCTGCTTCCGATTCTGTGTCTCCCTCTCTCTCCGCCCCTCTTCGGCTTGCGCCCTGTCTCTCCCTCAAAATTAACATTAAAAAAATAAAAAAAAAAAAAGAATGTAAAGAGCTTCTGAGACTAAAAGGTTCGAGAAGTGAAAGCACAGTACATCTTTCTGCTCATTACCCAGTCTTCTCCAGGGAGGGGAAGACGGTAATCTCACAGACCACTGATCGCATGGCGTTAGCTGCTAAGCCAGGTCCCCACACAGTGAACTAAATGCACAAGGAAAGGACACTCCCTCCCTCGCCGCCCTCCCTCCCCCGCCCCGTGGGGCTGGACAGCAGGCAGATGGGGCAGGAGGTTTCCGCCTGCCCCACTCTGTCTTCCTCCCTGGTCCCCTCAGCGTCCATGTGGAGCTGACACCCCACCTCCTCGGTGCCTAGATGTCCTCAGTTTCAGTACTTCCAACAGCCTTCTCTCCGTACTTTGCAAACCTTCGGGCAGTGTTTCTCACGGCCTTCCGTTGCTTGCCAACTATGTTGCGATTTTTTCCAAGTTTGTTGCTCCTTTTCAAAGTACTTTTATGGCACCTTTTACATGTGAATTGTCTGAAATGTTTTATAGAACATCAACTTTTTTAAAAGTTTGTTGTGAGAGAGAGTGAGTGAACACAAGAGGGGAAGGGGCAGAGAGGAGCAGAGAGAGAATCCCGAGGCGAGGCTCCAACTCAAGGAACGTGAGATTCGTAACCTGGAGTCAGACGCTTAACCCACTGCACCACCAGGCGACCCAGAACATAAACTTTTCATTTTTTTTATGTTTGGTTTTTTTTGACAGAGAGAGAGAGAGAGGGAAAGAGAGAGCATGAGCAGGGAAGCGGCAGAGAGAGAGAGGGAGACCCAAAATCTGAAGCAGGCTCCAGGCTCCAAGCTGTCAGCACAGAGCCCGACTCAGGACTCTAACTCACAAACCATGAGATCATGACCTGATCCGAAGTCGGACGCTTAACCTACTGAGCCACCCAGGTGCCCCTCTTCCCGTTTCTTAGACATTTTTTTTTTTTTTATTTCTACAGCAAGAGCAACTTTTTCTGTCAAATAAAAATGAGAAATGCAAAAAAAAAAAAATTGCTCCCCATCGTATAAGTCATTTATTGTGTAATGTTATAGGTTGAATGGTGTGCCTCCCCAAATTCATTTGTTGATGTCCTAACTCCCATTCACTCAGGATGTGACCTTATTTGGAGACAGGGTCTTTACAGAGATCAGCAAGTTGAAATGAGGTCATTAGGGTGGACATTAATCCAACATAATTGATGTCCTTAGAAAAAGGGGAAACCTAGGCGCAGACATACAGGGAGAACGCAGTGTGAACACGAAGATGGCCGTCTACAAGGCAAGGAGAGAGCCTGGAACAGATCCTTCCCTCCCAGTTCTCAGAAGGAATCAACCCTACTGATGCGCTGCCTTCAGACTTCTGGTCTCCAGTACATTCCTGTTCATGTCTAAGTCAAGGTAGGGATACTTTGTTATGGCAACCCTAGCAGACTAAAACATAGAACAAATTATCCCCAAACCTAGTGGCTTAGAACAGCCACTGTTTTATTCATTCACTGTGTTGTGGGCCAGCAGGTTGGGCTGGCTTAGCTGGACTGCCCCTTGCTAGTCTCACCCAGCATCCTTCATGTGGCTGTGGTCATTCGCAGCTCTGCCAAGACAGAGTGGCCTAAGGTGGCCCACTCACATGCTGAATGGTCGTGCCAGCCATTGGTGGACACAGCTCAGCTCTGTCCTTGTGGCCTCACCACCTCCTGTAGACTGGGTTTCTTCCCATGGTGTTCTCAGAGCAGCGCTCCCCAGGGGGCATGACCCATAACTGCAAGGTCTTCAGGGTCCTAGGCTCCGACTCTCATCATGTCACTTCCAGCAAGTTCCATTGTCAAAACATGTCACAGGCCAGCCCGTATGGGGGGGGGGGCAGGGGACAGAGACTCCACCACCTGTGGGACTAGAGGCAAAGTGACACTACAAAGGAGTGTATACATATGGGTGGGATGAATGTGTGACCATTATAGCAATCTACCTTTCTGACTTCAATGGGATGTCTAATGATATATCATTAGTATGATGCCTGCTAGATGTTTCTAATAGATACTCTTAATTTTAGAAAATTTATTTCTACTCTCCAGTTACTTCGAATTTTTATCAGAAGCAGATGTGCAATTTTAGTAAATGTCTTCTTGGCATCCCTATAGATCTCCATAGACCATATGGTTTTCCCGTTTGACCTCTTAATATAAGAAATGGCTGTGACAGGCTTCCTGATGTTCTGCTCCTGTCTGTACACAATTTAGTTTCTCTCTCCATTAAGGAGCGAGCTCCTTGAGGGTGTAGACATCTCCGCATCTGTGTGCTGGCACATAGTAGGCTCACAATTAATGCCTGCTGAAATGAGTTGTGTCGATGGTCCTTTAAATTCAAGGCCATGCTCTCTCAGATCAGACGGGGCGTTGGAGATGGCATTTGCTTCCCTAGCATCCATGCAGCGTCTTCCTGGACATGTCATGAGCGCCGCACGGGCGGTGACGATGTATCCTACTTCTCCCGCCCCCCTTCTCCTCCTGTTTCTCTCTCCACTGTCCTGTCAATACGGAACTGTGCCTCTTCTTCCCCATTATCCCGTAAGGCTGGTGCCTATGAAAACAGAGGAGGGAGATGATTTCCCTCCACAATGGCCGCTCTTTCTCCTCTGCAGGTGCTTCTCCCCCACTAGTTTCAGGCAACAAGTAATTCTCCAGAACAGTTCGACATTCACAAAGAAGGAGCCTCTGGGGGGAATTCTAGCTCTGGTTTTAGATCCCGGGTTTTAATTTTACCCTTACGATTTCACTGTTTTCAAAATTCCACTGGAAAAAAAATGGGGGGGGGGCAAAATAATACAGTTTCAAACTCTCTCTAGCAGTTTGATCACGGCTGTAACTTCATTAGAACAGAAAACTATTTCATCATCATGAGTCACTACAACAGCTGAGGCAAAGCTTTCTGGAAAGACGCAGGCCTTGGGTTTCGTGCGCCTCAGCTGGCTGCACAAACGCGTCCTTGACCTGGAAGAACAGCTGAGGCCCAGGAAGGTGTGTGCACGCTGATTAGGGTCACGAGCCTGGAACCCCAGCGTCCCCATTGCACGGCTGCCCGCCATTGGACGCGATGTAGCGACTTCTGCTGAGCCAGGAGGTATAGATCCAAGGTTGATTTGGAGGAAGGACAATACGCTGTGAGCTTCAGGGCCTGTGGAAGAGGCAGGTGGCAGAGAAGACACCAGCTGAGAGAGGGTCCTTGAGAGGCCGGAGCCACGGTCCAGGGCTCCACCTGCAGGGATGCTGGGCATGAGCCGTACACGCTAACTGCCTTGAAGAGTCAGAGCCCCTGGGAGGGCTGTCGACCTTCCCACCTTCTTTCTTCTCTCTACCTGCAAACCCTGCGTGGGAGGCAGGCAGACTCCATAAACCCACCTTCTGATTCTGGTCCCGGCACTTCTTCACTTCACGCAATAACCTGTTTGTGACTCAGTTTCTCCACCTCCGACGTGGGGTGAAGACAGCGTTGTTGTGAGGATACAATAAGAAGAGACACAGGTGCCTGGAACCTGGAGCGTGCTCCAGAAATGTCTGTGGAGTAAATGTCATTTCTTATCTATTGGCTTGTGGTCGTGGCAGCAACACAATACCACACACACGGGGGGCGCAGTGACAGTCAAGAAAGCAAATGTGTCACCTGACAGTCCTGTAAGTTGGAAGTCCCACCAGGCCAAAACCAACCTGTCGGCAGGACCGCGCTCCCCTCTGGAGGATCCAGAGGACAACCCGTGTCCTTGCTGTCTCCGGCTTTTAGACGCTCCTGCATTCCTTGGTGTGCGGTCCTCTCCTCCACCTTCAAAGTCAGCGACACGGGCCACGTTTTTCTCCGAGAATGTCTCTGATCTCCTCTGCTGCTTCTGTGAAATAATAGAAAAGATATTGGTCTCTGCCCTCCCTGCCCTGGCTCCTGGCACAGAGCTCCTAAAACTTCCGCGATTTCCCAGTGAGAAGAGTGCTCGGAGCATCTTTCCTTCTAATAGTTGGTCTTTGACTCTGGTTCCTGACACAGAGCTCCTGAGTCCCTTGGAGTTTTCCTGGTGATGGGAGTGTCTTCTGTCCTAACGCAGTGATACTCCCCAGATAGCTTCAGGATGGGGGCCGGTCGCCAGAAAGCCCACACCGCGATCAGAAGCTTGAACTTTCAGCCCCACCCCCATCCTCCAGGAAGGGAAGAAGGGCTGGGGGTTAACGGTCAACCATGCCTTTCTGATGAAGCCTCCATAGAAACTCACCCAAGTACAGGATTCGGGGTTGCTGGGTTGATGAAGGAGGTGCTGACAGAGGCCCCCGGAGGGCATGGGGTCTCCACACCCCCCGCAACCCCTCACTCTCTGCATGTCTTCATCTGGCTGTTCCAAAGTCATTTCCTCTTTGGAATAAACAGGCAAGTAGCAAGTGCACTGTTCTCTTGAGCTCTGCGAGCCAACGTAGCAAATTAATTGAACTTGAGGGAGGGTCTTGGGAACTTTTGACTTGTAGCCACGTCTGCCAGAGGGTGAGGGGAACTTGAGGACCTACTACCTACGCCTGGGGTCTTGGCTGGGGACGTCTTGTGGGACTCAGCCCTCCCCCCGTGGGGTCTGAGCTAATTCCCGCTAACATCAGAATTGAATTGAATTGTAGGTCACCCAGCTGGTGTCGCGGAGAATTTCTTGGTGAGGGGAGAACCCCCGATCTGCTGTCTGAAGTGTGGAGTGTGGTAGTTGGGGGGCAGCGAAGGAGAGTCCCAGGAGGAGGAGTGAAGGTTGTGCCGATGCAGCCTCCCCTTCCGCGTTGAAGGACCCTGGTGATCACATCAGGCGCTCTGAATCATCCGAGCTAATTTCCCCGTTTTCAGGTCAGCTGATTCGCGGCCTTAATTCTGTCGGCGGCCTTTACTCTCCTTGTCGCGGAACCCAACACACAGGTTTCAGACATCAGGACGTGGACACGTTGGTGGCGGCCACCCTTCCGCCTACCACACTGCATAACTATTTTTACAATAGCAAAGACGAAATAATAAAAGTTGCATCATAAATACGGTCAGAATCGCACAGCACTCACCGTGTGATGCCTGAGCGTGTAGATGCAGGGCCGGGCAGGACGCGGGCTGGAATCCCAGCTCACACACTCACCGGGCCGCCCAGTTTGAAAGCTTTCCGGAATCCCTTTGTGCCTCTGTTTCCCAATTGGTAAAGTGCGATGATAATCACCGTTCCTGTCTTACAGGGGTGGCAGGAAACACCCTTAGGACTTCAGGGTCTGGCACTTGCTAAGTGCTTTGTAAGGACCAGTGACTATTTGTTAAATAAATGAAACTTAGCATGTTACCTTCCTTTGTTCACTGTAATGTTGTGGGGCCTCGTGCTCTACAGTTGTTATGGGATGTGTGTACTTTCTTGCTCTTTTCTTTTGCTAGGCATTCTAGAAGACATGTTGTTGTTTTTGTTTTTGTTTTACTTCTTACCTTTATCCAAATACACACCATCTTTCTGACATTATTACCTGGAAAGCTAGACCCTGGCCTCCAGGGTCTTCTGTCCCCTCTGCCCTCTTTCACAGAGGGCTCGGTCCCTGTGCCCACCCCACCCCATGCCATCAGGGGGCAGCTCTGAGCAGCAGATTCCTGCTGTCCCCTTAGCAAGTCTGCAAGGCACAGATTCTGTTTCTATGCATTCCACTTGGCTTCGCTGTCCTGCCCCAAATTCCAGCGCCCTCTTCTCCTAAAAGGCCTCTCAGGAGGTTCTTGTGGTTGTCCCATATTTGAATGAAAATTCTTGCCGTCCCCAAGAATCAACAGATGCCAACTCACATACGCAGATGCCCATTCTCACGGCTGTTGCCGGGGTCGCACAGCCGTGTCCGGCCACACGAGAGGCCGTGTCTACATGTGAGGATGTGCGTCTACAAACACACCCTGTTCTTGTCATTTTTCCCTTTCAGAATCATCTCTACGATTATTCCCATCATAATCACATAATCCCCACTCCATGTCTCAGCCTTCGCTTCGGGTCTGACTGCTTTCGTGCTTATCCGGTGCTACGAGGTCAAAGCTGTTGTCACACCCCTCAAACTTGAGCACCAGCTCGGCCAGCTGACGAGCAACCGGGTGGAGGCGAGGCCGAGGACAGAGCGTGACCGCTGGCGTCCTCTGTTGGTGGCGGGCAAGTCAGCACTGATGCTGACGCTGTAGTTTGGTTCCTTCCGTGAAAGAGCCTTTGCCCAGGAGCTCCAGGGTTCACACTTCCCAGCTGGGTGGGATTGCTTCAACAGGCTGCCCGGTAGGGTCCCTGGTGGGGTCCCGAGCAGCTCCGGGGGCAGTTTTAGCACATCGCTGAAGAGCTTTGTCTCCTCACCAGGGCTTTGAGGGAAGTGGGGGATCTTACTGTCAAATTCCAATCGTGTTCCCTCTGCCACAGACGTGTCTCGTAGGTGCCACGACCCCCAGTGGATCCAGTGTGAGGGACAAAGGAAAACTGCACGGCAATCTAAGCTCAGAGGCACAAATCACAAAACCAAACCCGGAAAGTTAACTGCACTCATGGTTTACCGAAAATGAAACTGCGGTCACTGAAAAGAAGTTGTCAGTGATGGGAGACAGGCTTTTCGTTTACCTCCAGTTGTTTGCAGCAAATTAGGATCCTGCCAGGTCATCTCTGTCTCTGTGTGCATTTATGAGTTGACTGCAGAACTGACATTATGAAAGTTCTAGCATTTTGCTCAATTTCTATTTTTTAAGACTTTAAAAAACGTTTTTATTTTTTGAGACAGAGAGAGAGAGAGAGTGCATGAGCAGGAGAGGTGCAGAGAGAGAGAGGGGGAGAGAGAATCCCAAGCAGGCTCTGTCATCACAGAGCCTGATGTGAGGCTCGAATCCGTGAACCACGAGATCATGACCTGAGATGAAACTAGGAGTCGGACGCTTAACCCACCGAGCCACCCAGGCGCCCCTAAATTTCTATTTAGTCTGGTTTATGATTTCAAATGAAAAGTTCCACAATAAGGTCCAGTTTTAACAAGGTACTTGGGAGGAATTTCGTGTGCTTTCAGGGAAGAGTTCTGTCTCCTTCCAGCAGGTGGAAAAACCAAAAATGCCACTGTTTTGTGAAACTCACCGTGTTTGTGTGTTGGCTGTCCCACAGCAGGATGAACGTTGGGTGAACCGAGTCTTTCATCAAGCAGGGAGATACAAATGCTACATCTTGATGCAAGTGTTCCGGAATCTGCAAAGGAGGAGGCCAAATTAGGTACATGTCTTCAAAGATGGGGCAGATTTCCTAATAAGGTGGCGGGGAATAAGGTTTCCCTTGGGACCATGGGATGACTCAGGGGCCACTGGGTAAGGACATAGCTTCTATGTCCACACCACCTCGTCATATTTAACAGCTGGGTGCTGGGGGTCAGCTGGATCCCTTTCATTCCATTAAGGCTGCCCGTTTAATTTATTTTTTAAATTGATAGACCTTATTCCTTGGAGCAGTTTTAGGTTTACAGAAAATTTAAGCAGAAAGGAGCGGAAATTTCCCACATGCCGTCCTCACACGGCTGTCGCCCCTCTTACTGCCATCGTGCACCATTTTGTTACAGCTGATGAACCAATATCGGCCCATTGTTGGCAACCGAGGTCCGTAGTTTACAATCGGGTCTGGCCGTGTGCTCTGCATTCTGTGGGTTTTGACAAACGCGTATGTCGTGCACCCACCGTTCCAGTATCACACGGGCTGCTTTCACTGCCCTAAAGGTCCTGGGCCTGGGCCACCCTTTTTAGGATCCCAGGGACAAGCGTCCCTATTTGTTCGGTCTTAGTCTTGTAGCGAATGACCATCTAGGGTCTTTGGTCCTTCAGGACACGACGGTTCCTTCCTTTGTCTCAGTCCTTCTCTGGTCCTTGCACGTCACACCCCGGTTCTGAGGCTCAGTCTCCTTCCCCGGCGTCATCTTGATGACTTTTGCCCCCGCGGGCAGCTCTGCAGTCCCCCCACCTTTGTCCTTTGGGTGGCTCGCTCTCCCTGGCTTGGCCTGCCGGCCTGTTTCCATCGATCCCTGTCTGGGCCTCGCCCGCACTTGCACCCATGGCCGTGGCAAAGCTCCGTCGGGCTCCTCCGTGAGTGAGTAGCATCTGCTTCTTGTAATGGACGGATACTTTCTGGGCTCTTGTCCCCGGTTGTGTCCCCTGGGCTCATTTCCTGCCGCGGGAGGCTGCCACTAGGAACAGTCTGTCGGTGTCTCCTCTGTAGAATCGAAACAGCTGACTCTGTATGCGCCGTCACTGCTGTGCTGAGAGCCCACTTCAGAGACTCGGGACATTAGTCCGGCTCTCCACGCTGACCCGGTCCTTCTGGGCGTGTGAAAGACATACACCCTCTCCTGCTCTTTGGAGCAGAATAGAGGGGTTTAATTGTTTTTCTCATGGTGCCAGGAAGTAAGTGGCTGGGGCTGAGTTTATTCTGGAAGGACAGCAGGGCCATGGCTGGATGGGATTCCCCTCTTAGCCAGCCGAGTCCCAGCTGTTGGGGTTTAACTCCGTTCTGCTGTGGCTCCGGGCCTGGGGGTCCAGATTTGGGACCCTGGGATGGTCTCCGCACTTACCAAGATGGGTGTCCTGTAACCGATCAGCTCTGCGGAGAGCCGCCGTCTCTGGAATACATCCTCCTTTCCCCAGTGGGCTTTTCCTCTCAAAAATTAATCTTGTCTGCTCGGAGAGGCTCGTTAGCCTCGCAGACCCGCAGCATCTGTGGGCCGCCGGAGGTTCAGCAAGTGGCTCAGTTTCTCCGTGCACACTGCACGGTCAAGTAGCTTTAACGAACTTTCCAGGCGTCTCCTGCGGGCTTCTGCTGGGAGGACCGCGGGCAGCTGGTCCAGAGTGCAGAGTAGACGCGGCCGAGCCCAGATTTCACCTCTTCACGCTTGCTGAGCCCTGATGCAAAGTTTCCAGAGAGGAGACCATCTGTCTCTTTGCTCATCCGTGCGGCTCGTCATATGACCCCGCCGTGGTACCCCGCGGGGCAGAGCAGCCGCCAAAAGGCTTTTGGCAGCCGGTGCAGCGGTCAAGGGGACAGGCACCCACCACGAGGAGCCCTGACCCGGCCGGGGTCCGCACCGCAGCTGTAAGCGAAGCATCTGCAGCAATGCAAAGGGGGACTCGGGGGCGGGGGTGGGGTTGCCGTCTCATCGCTCCTGGGATGAAGCTTGGTGCCCAAAGCCGGACGGAAGCAGCTTGCCAGGGGGACGTGGGAGGCGTTCTCCATAGGACTCTGCAGGTGAAGAAATGAAGGCAGGAGTCTGAGCAGAGGTGGAAGGCGTTCTGAGATCTCTCTCTCTCTCTTTAATGTTTATTTTATTTTTGAGAGAAAGCATGAGCAAGGGAGGGGCAGAGAAAGAGGGAGACAGAGGATCTGAAGCGGGCTCTGTGCTGACAGCACAGAGCCCAACAGGGGGCTCGAACTCATGAACCACGAGATCACGACCTAAGTGAAAAATCGGATGGTCAACTGTCTGAGCCACCCAGGCACCCCGAGATCTCTCTTTTGTAGACCAGAAAGTATGAACACGTTTTTAAGACAGGAGACGGATTTCGGGATCTGTGTGCTCGCCCCTCGATGGCATTCTAAGTGAGGGCTGACAGGAGGACTCCTTCACATTCCTTCTAGCACCTGGCAGAGGGCTGACCATGAAAGGAGGCTAAAGGGGCCTTACTCTGGTGTTGGCCTGTGCCAAAGGCTCAAACACCATCAAAGCAGGGGTTCGGCATAATCCACACGCTGTTCCAGAGTTTCACCCAGGAGCCGTGTGCGGGACAAATCAGAGACAGGAAGACAGACAGCAAATTCGGGAGCACATGCAGGGCAGTCTCAGGGGGAAGGAGCAGGCAGCCTCGAGAGCCACTGGGGGACACCTCCAGTGTGCCAGCAGATATTACAGAGGCAGGTGGTTTGACGAGGCAAGGCCATTACCAAAATTAGTAGCTTAGGATGAGGGGAGGAGTAGGACAGAAGGCTTTCCCTGTGGGAGCCTGTGTTAGGCCACCAGAAAAGTGGTCCTCGAGCTCAGAAGACACATCAGGGACAGGACATGTGGATGCCAGAGGAAGGGACAGAGGTCACCGTTGAAACTAGGGGGTGGGCATGTGACTCTCAGTGACTGTAGACTAGCAAGCAAAGTTGATGGAGAATGACACAGAGTTCCGAAGGCCTCCCAGAAAGGAGAACGCTGACCGGAGAAACAGGACAGAGACAGAGGACGAGAGTCTATGCAGGGAGACTTCGGAGGAGGAAGGGGTCAGCCCTGTCCTGTGTTTTGGGGGTGGGGGAGGTCAGGAAGTTGGGCTCATGGGAGGCTATGGGGAGCACTGTTTCAGCCTGTGTCAGGGCCCAAATGCTGGTGGACTGAGGGCTGGGGAGCAGGGAGAGGCATTCTGGTGACATGGTGCATGAGTCTCCAGTGAGTATCAAGTAAGCACTTAGGAATTATGCAAATCACTGCCAGTTCCCAAGGGCTTACAGTCAGGAGAGACAGACACCGAAACAAAGAGAGAACAGCACACAGGGTACCGTGGGGCCACAGCACTGAGGCAGGCAGTTCCCTTTGGGGGAATCAGAGGAGCATCTGTTGAACTGAACGTTTCAAATTGCTATAAAAACTGGAATTAACAAAGCCACCTACCTGGAATACGGATCCTTGTTGGATGAACTTGCGCAAGTACCCTCTGAAGACTGAGTTTCCTCATTGAAATTATGTGGAGGCTGGCCCGTGTTCCTCCTGGGTATTTCCGCCTCCAAAAGTCAATTGTTTTAAAAGTTTTTGAAATAGGGTAAAAGTTTTTGAAATATGGAAAAAAATATGAAATATGGAAATAATTCGACGTATTCAAGTGGGATTAGCATACGATCCCGCAATTTCACTTCTTGGTACA
This sequence comes from Felis catus, assembly GCF_018350175.1. Taxonomy (NCBI): domain Eukaryota; kingdom Metazoa; phylum Chordata; class Mammalia; order Carnivora; family Felidae; genus Felis; species Felis catus. The sequence goes on from NC_058378.1 coordinate 82,791,168, forward strand.
TACCCGAAGGAATTAAGAGTAAATAAACAAAAAGTAGGGTCTTGAAGACATATTTGTACAGCCATGTTCACAGCAGCATTGTTCACAATGGCCAAAGGCAGAAGCAACCCAAATGTCCATCTGAAGATGAAGGGATACACAAAATGGGGCCACACACTGGAATCTCATTCAGCCTTGAAAAAGAGGGAGGTTCTGACACCTGCTGCAACATGGATGAACCTTGGGGACATTACGGGAAACGTAATGACTGGGAAACAAACCAGTCATTAAAAACAAATACCGCACGATTCTACTTATGGGGGTATTTGTACCAGTCGGATTCATAGAGATAGCAAGCAGAATGGTGGTCGTCAGGAGCTGGGGGAGGGGAAACCGTGGAGTTGTTGTTTCATGGATATAGGGTTTCTGTTTGGCCAAATGAAAAGAGGTCTGGAGACGGTCGGTGGTGAATGCACGACAATGTGACTATGCTCCATGCCACTGAACTGCACACTTAAAAACGATTAAAATGGTAAATTTTGTGTGATGCGTATTTTGCCACAATTTAAGAAAAGTGATGTGAATACGGATATAACTCATTAAAAGTTCTAACATTTTTCATAAAATTGGGATGTCGGATTTTTACAAACTGCAAAGCCATTGGAAAAGGCAAACCACACTAGATGAGGTGACAGAGATTTGAGTTTTATTTAGTTTCCTTTAAAAACCAACCTTTGAAATAAGCAGTGGGGTGAAGATACACATGGCTGCACAGCTCAATCACCGACGGGTTGACTGGCCGTGGCTCCAGGCTGTGGGTCACTTCTGCAGGTCTCTCCTCCAACCAGCAGCTACCTGGGGCGTGACTTCTCACGGCAAATGTCAGGAAACCATGGACCACGGCCAACTGTGTGGCACAGTTGTGGCTTCTGCTCCTGTCGCACCAACCAACATTCCATTGGCTCCATGAGTCCCAGACACATGGCCAAGGCCAAAGTAATGGACAGGGTAAGATACTCTTCCAACAGCCAGAATATGGCTGACATGGCTCTGGCTGTGATGTATATAAGCCCGTAACAGAGTGGAAGAGTGGGGTCAATACTCCAATCTACCTCAATCAAATTCCAGAATTGAAGCCCAGTTCCACCGCAGACTGAAGACAACCATTTCTTCACGTTGATCCGTATTTGTTTGATTTTTGCAAAATCCTCTCTGTAATGAGCCCTTGATTTCATATGACTGTGTTTGTATTGCTCTTTCGGTAAATAAATCACAGCCTCTCTGAGAAGCCATTTCTTCTCTGTTTGTTCTATTTCTGTCGATGAAAGTGGCTCACAAGATCTGAACTCTTCTGACTTGTATGCGTTCCGCCAGCATCCTTCCTGTCTACTGGAGTCACACTTTTTAATTTTTGCCGATAGATGGTTGTTTTTTTTTTATTTCCACACTACATCAATTTCATCACTGCAGTAGCCTGACCCAGTGTCTAGCTCTCGCTAATTTCCTAAGACCATCTTGGTCATTAGTTGGAAATAGATCTAGACATTACGCATTCCTGATAATGCCTCTGACATGTAATCATTTACTGCATCCATCACTTCCACCTTCATTATGCTATGTGTCAGGAAAGTTCCCCAATTAACATTGGGAGAGTTGAAATCAGACATATTGTCATCACAGCTGAGTTGTCTTATCAGGTCTCTCTTGTTTCAATGTAACTGCATGGGAAGACACACAGACAGCAGAGTTTTCATTAGATAGTATGGCCCAATTTCCTTGGCTCACAGAAAATAATAGAAGTGGGAACTCAGAAAGAACATAAAGTGCTAATATTCCTACCTAATTTATCGCCAATGACAAACATCGGCAAACGTCCAGATGACGTTTTGTGTTTCAGTACTTAGAGCCTCACCTGTTAATTCTGGGCTTCAAAGCAAGGTTTTTGGAAATGTTGCCTTGGTTCATTGTCAAATGAGTGGAATTCCAGTGAGAGTGCTTTCTTTTTGCCAGGATGCAAACATTGCTTATGGAGGACACACACCCATGTGCTTGCTAGCTGAGCAGCAGGAGAATGCAGTCTGTGTGCCAAGAAAGAGCACAGGCTCTGCAGATGTTACACAGTAAACTGGGTTCTGCAGGACGGTGTGGCCAAACCGTGCAATCATGGGTTCTGGTGGAGCATCCCTGAGCATGTTGTGACATTGTAGCTTTCCAGTGGAGGCAGTGCTGAAGCAGGACTCATGCAGACACAGCCTCTCTGCAAGAAGACTGTTTGAGTGTTAGGTGTAAGGTATTAAGAAAGACAGTGGGTGGTGATCAGCTCTGCAGCTGTTGACTTCAGTCAGCAGAAAAGACATAACCATTAAGTCACCACCAGAAGGACATGCTGTATACTCGCAAAGTTCTCTCAAACACAAGTTCCTGCTTGCCCAAGGCATGTGTCTTGAGGGTACATTGCCTAGTGGATAGCACAGCGTTCTTCAGTTCCTGTCCCAGCTTTCTCCTGGCCCACTTTCCATGCTGTATTTGAGCAAGTGGCTGGCTGTAAAAGGACTCATTTAAAGATGAGTAGCAACCAAAAGGAACATACATGGATCTCAGAAATGAAAGTGCAAAATAAAATGACACAAAGAGCATACGAAACCAAGTGTAGGTCCAAAATACACAACTGAAAAAACAAAACAAAATTTAAAAATTTAAAAAGTTAGAAGTTAAAGAAAACCCAAATATACAATTGAAGAAGAATCATGCCACGGGATGACAGATATTTGTGGACCAGCTCTTCCCTGTGATGGCAAACAAATCAAAGACATTATGTCACTCTGAAAGAAGCATACCCAAATGAGCTATAAAAACTCATAGAAAAAGCAGATGATAAGAGAACAGAAGAACTTAGGAAAGAAACAGAGGAAAAACCAAGTAATTACAGAAATCAATGCCAAATTAGAATGAGTAGAGAGGTGATTGAGATTGGCTTGAAGGAGAAGCTCGAGGAAATAAAACAGAAAAGAACAGAGTTTAAAGAGTCGCAGAGAAAATGTCACAAGTGGAAGTTGAACACTGCCAAAGGGGTGTCCTTGGAGAAGAGAAAAAATAAAATGGAACTGAAAATATATCCAAAGATATAACAGAAGAAAACCTCCCCGTGAGGCTTGCATTCCTACAACAAGCCTGGAAAGGGTGATAAGAAGAGCTGGTGTGGAATGCAAACTTGAGAGGCAGGGCCAGAAACTTAATGATAAAGAGTAAATTGTATGGGTATCACACACAAGGGCATGACAATCAAGCTCACAACAAGAACGAAGGGAATATTGCAGCCTTTCTTTAAAACATGACACGGTAACACGGGCTCCGGGGTGGCTCAGTCATTTGCGTGTCCGACTTTGACTCAGGTCATGATCTGGTGGTTCGTGGGTTTAAGCCCCACATCGGGCTCACTGCCACCAGGGCAGAACCCGCTTCGGATCCTCTGTCCCCACCTCTCTCTGTCCCTCCCCCACTCTCTCTCTTTCTCTCAAAAAAAAAAAAACATTTTTGGGGCGCCTGGGTGGCGCAGTCGGTTAAGCGTCCGACTTCAGCCAGGTCACGATCTCGCGGTCCGTGAGTTCGAGCCCCACGTCGGGCTCTGGGCTGACGGCTCAGAGCCTGGAGCCTGTTTCCGATTCTGTGTCTCCCTCTCTCTCTGCCCCTCCCCCGTTCATGCTCTGTCTCTCTCTGTCCCAAAAATAAATAAACGTTGAAAAAAAAATATTTAAAAAAAAATAAACATTTTTAAAAATTTAAAAATGTAAAATGTGGCACGATAACAAAATCCAGCAAGATTTAAAAATTGTGGCGAAGGTTTGGTGGTGAGCATCGAGTCCATGTCAATGTGATAATTACGTTTACAGAACAGAGGAAATATTGCAAATCTTGAAACGTAGAACAATCTAAGGACAGATACTTAGAGGTGTAAATGCATATGGACTCTTCATTTCTCAACAGATGCTTCAAGTGAAGGTTTAGATATGTTGAGATGACTCCTAAAAGAGTTAACCAGCAACATAACTAACTAAACTTCCAAACAAGTGGAAATGATACAGAATGCATACCCTGATGGAAATGAAATAAAACTAAGTATTAACAGAGAAACAGTTATCACCTGGATAGTTCAAAACTCTCTCTTAAACATAAGTTGAAGGGAAAATTAAACCAAGAAGACCCGGGAAATTATGCTAGGTAAAGAACGATGTACCAAAACTTATAAGTAGCTGCAGGATGAACAAATTTCTAGCTCTAAATACATGTGCCATAAACAAGAAAGGCTGAAAATAATTATTATTTAGATAGTGAAGTGTAAAAACAGCAAGACAAAAGGAAATTAGAATGCAGTAAAGGTAAGTGTAGAAATTAATGCATTAGAAACAGAAAAGCAATCAGAGTAATAAATTACTTCAAGAGATGGTTCTTTGCAGTAGGGGAGATAAACTGTAGGTAATGTAATTAAGAGAAAAGGACAGAAGCATAAATATAAAAAAATCAGACAAGAGATTGAAAAATTAGGGTGAATAAATATAATTAAAATAATTGTTATGGTAAGAAAATACTTCATTACCACCATGCACAAATCCCTGGGTGGAATGAATGGCTTATTGGAAAACATTAATTACCAAAACTTAATAATTAATCCCTAGAAGACTGTGGTAAAATATCTAAAATGGTCCCTCAGTGGGGCACCTGGGTGGCTCAGTCGGTTAAGCATCTGACTCTTAATTTCAGGTCATGTCATGATCACATGGTTCATGGGATTGAGTCCTGTGTGGGGTTCTGTGCTGACAGCATGGAACCTGCCTAGGATTCTCTCTCTACCTCTCTCTCTCTCTCTCTGCCTCTCCCCAGCTCATGCTCGAGTGGTCTATCTCTCTCGCAAAATAAATAAATAAACTTAAAAAAAAAAACCAGAAAACTTTCTCTGGCTGGTGGTAGAAGACAAAGTCAGAAAGACTTGAAGTGTGAGAAGAACCCCATGCACTGTTGCTGGATTGGGGATAGAGGGACCACGGGACAAGAAATGCAGGTGGCCTCCAGAAAGAGAGTGGACCTCCATTGACAGCTGGTAAGGAAATGTGGCCGGCGAGCCTACAACCACAAGGGGCTGAATTCTTCTGACAACCTGAATATTCTTGGAAGCGGATTCTTCCCCATAGCTTCCAGCTTCCGGGCCGGTGGTCACCTTGGTTTCAGCTTTGTGCAGACCTAGCAGAAGACCGGGTCCTGCCTGCGTGGAATTTTGGCCTACAGAACTGGGAGATTGTAAATGGATATTGTTTTAAGGTGCTACATTTGTGATAATTCGTTATAGCAGCAATAAGAAACAGATACAGAGACACAGAACATCAAAGTAGACAGATTGCCATGAGAGAAACAGAATTGCCAAGTAAGTTTCAGAGACAAATTCTGTCAAAACTTCAAAGTACACCTAATCCACATTATTTTATTGAAACCAGAACAACATAGAAAATAGAACTCGACAAATACAAGCGTAACAATAAAGACTTGAGGCAATCTCAGGTATGAATACCGATGCGGCAAATTAAAAATAAAATATTGGCAACAGGTTGCAACAACATATTACAACAACCGAAATCTACTCTTATCAAATGATTTCCCCCCAGGGATGCCTGGATGATTTGACATTGGGAAATCGGTTCATATAATCCAGGATATTAATGAATCAAAGGAGAATGATCAGATGACCTTCATTAGAAACTTAGCATTAAATCTTGACAATATCAAAACACCTTAATGAACTTAGGAAACGATAGAAGTCTTTCTACAATGTAAGACTAAAAGCTGATATCCAGCTAGTGGGGAAAACATGAGAAACGTTTCCAATAAAGTCAGGATAAAGATGATTTTTTTTAATTGTATGAATTTTGAACATAAAATATGAGACTCATGTGCTAAGGAACACACCTTTCTTTGCACCCCTTTCGAGGGGTGTTTGAAAGGCAGGGAAGGTCATACTTCTGCCTTGTTGCAATAGCAAAATAATAACGATAATAGCTGCCTTTTATTATTGACCACTTACTGTGAACCTGCTGATGTGTTCAGCACCTTATTTTCATCCTCCCAAATGCTCCTTAAGTAGTCCATATTATTCCCTTTTTGACAGCGAGGGAATTGAGGCACACGGAGAGGCTAGGGAGAATGTCCAAGGCCACCCTAGTTAGTGTTGGATGGAGACAGGATTTCAACCTTGGTTAATTTAACCCCCGGCTATAAACCTTTGTCCTCTGGGCTATTTCCTCCCATTTTTAAAGGGAAATGGTAGACATGAGTGACACTTTCCCAATAACAATGACGTGTAGGGCCCATCTGTGCTTCCATGGCAGCAGCCTGGCAGAACGTCAGAGAAGAAGGTGCCATCAGAGGAGATGACAGAGGCGCCTGGGTGGCTCAGTAGGTTAAGTGTCCAACTCTTGATTTCAGCTCAGGTCATGATCTCACGGGTTTGAGCCCCGCTTCGGGCTCTGCGCTGGCAGTGTGGAGCCTACTTCAGGTTCTGTCTCCCTCTCTCTCTCTCTGCTTCTCCCCTGTTCAAGCTCTCTAGCTCTCTCTCTCAAAATAAAAAAATAAACTTAAAACAAACAAACAGACAAACGAACGGACAAACAGAAAGATGGCACAGTGACCCTGCCACTGGGGAGCCAGACACTGAGCCAAATGAGAGCAGAGGCCCCGGAGAGTCGAGAAAAGGCCATGGTTCCAAAGCGATCCCGTCGTAGGATGGCAGGGAGTTGCGGGGTCGAGGGGTCCAGCTGTGGCTGGGGGTTCCCTGAGCAAGGTCTTCTTGAGAGAGGTGTGCTCAGAGCTGGGGGCAGGGGTGGCTTGAGGGAGGGGTTGGGCCAGCGGGATGAGGATTTCGATGCTTTTCTTTTTCACCCACACCCCCTCAGTGAGGCCTTGGAGTAGCTGAGTCCTGTGGCCAGCCAGCCTGGGTGCGAATTCCTGCTTCTACCTTCCTCTCATCTCGAGCTTGTGACTGAACCTCTCGGTGTCGACAGGTGGGGATGATGGTGTGGTTGCTTATGCTATAATCCATGAAAATGTGGTTGCTTATGCTCTAATCCATGAAAATGCCCTAGCATTGCTACCTAAATCATAGCAATCACTCAATAAGGCTTCCTGTTGGGTTAAACAAAAACATGAATTTAAAAATGTTGCATACACTGAGTGGCCATTGGGACACACATTGGGCTGCGGCTTTCTGTGGAGGATGTGACAGTTCAGGTGTCCACCCCCATTCTCCCTCTCAGCTGTCACAGTCACCCGGATGCAGGTATTAATTTTTGCATTTTATAAGCGATTCCCCCCCCCCTTTCCCCACCCCGCCACCTCCCTAAGGGAATGACTGGCAAATCCAGACCTATTTCCAAAGCAAAGCTGCCTCTAGATGTTTAGGATCCATATTCATATTCCGAGATCATTTCCCAAGATCTTATTCAGTGCTAGTCAGCGAGGCTCAGTGAAATTTACTTATGTTATCATATTTTATTCTATCTTGACAAAAATATGGAGGTAGGAGCATTTTTTTTTTTTTACTGCTACCCTGCAAGTTCAACCCCACTTTGATGATGAGAAAAACTAAATCTCAGCAAAGCTAAGTGACTTACCCAAGCGAAATAGCTAACCAGGGCGGGAGATGTGATTTTGATCCTGAGGGTTTTCATCACAAACCTCGTATTCTTTCTTTCTTCTTACCATTTATTGATTGATTGAATAGCTAAGTGAATTCTTTTAATGCAAATAATCTTGCAGCCATTGCCTCAGTCAGGAAATAAAACTTGGCCGGCCACCTTAGAAATGCCTCTGTGTGCCGCATTCCGATCATAGACCCTAATTCACTGCCAAAGTTACTTGTAGAGCAGCCACGTCCTTGGATGTCTCTGTGTTTTTGCCATCCAGGTGTTGTTTAGACATTATAGTTTAATCTTGCCCATATTTTGAAACAACATAGATTTTAAAAGTTTTGTATAATCTGCATCCTTTTTTTTTTCCTTATAACGTGTGTTGTGGTCATTTGCCCTATAGTTTCCCATAGACTGGGCTTTGCTGGGTGCCTCAACATCCCGGGTCTCTGTATTCCCTGGAATTTGGCATCTGGACCCCAAGGTTCGTTCAGATTAAAGCTGGACCCCTTTCACAAGACCGCAGGTTGTATTCTTTCATCAGGAGGAACAGAGGGTCTGGTTTGTGTTCTTTTCAGATGTCAGTAGCCATGATTCTCAATGCATTGATCTATTAATTCAGGGGATGTTGTCCTGACTCTACCTTTTCATTTTCATGCATTCTCTGGAATAATTTTATAACAAAATGCTTCTTTTACCTGCTATTTGGTCATGCAGTGCATAATTCTTATAGCAAAAGAGGAGGAAATGCTCAATTCTTTTATCTATTTCCTCCAGCTTCCAAGATAATGAATTCGTTCCTGTCCTTGGTTCCTGGATTTAAACATGTCTGTCAGAGTTCAGTCCACTGAAATTCTTATTCTTATTGAAACTCATTCTAATTGTCCCGTATCTGATCAGGTCATAGGAGCTTTCTATCTGGTTTTACAACATGCCCCAGATCCGTCTTGTACATCTTCTGTTCCAGACCTGAAACCGATCATTTCTCTAAGCTGTGGCCTCTTTCACTAAGAAACATTTCAAGGCCACGGTCTGTGTGCTTGGAATGATCATTGCTACTGGGTGTCACAGTGGACAGAGTTAGGAGATACACGTATTTCTTTCTGAAAATAAAGGTGCCACGACATGTGACTTCATACTGGTATTTCCAAATTATATTCAAGGCTGAGGAATTTTACCTTGACCTCAACTATATTACATCCAAATCTCTTTTGTTTTACACTAAAAATCTTGGTTGGGAAGGACACGGTGGATGATAGAAATCGAATACTCCATAATTCCTGACTTGTTCAGCTCACTTATACACACCAGCATCTCTTGAGGGTAATTCTAACATGCTGCCACCGGCAGCTATGATTATTGCAAACATTTTAGTTATGTCATTATGCTTGTACTCTGGCTATATTTTCAGGTCATGTGTCAATTGCGTATTTCCCTTTTAGCTCGTATTTCCTCTTAGCTCTACAAATAACTATGTGCTTTGATGCTCACTGCCAGGCTTCATGCTCATGATTCTCTGATCATTTTGATTGAAGCTTGTTCTCCACCAGATTCCTTAGGAAGATCTCACGTGAACACTCTTCCTGAGTTCTTTCATCTTGATAAGCATTTGTGCTCTTGATACTTGAAGATCAACTTTGCTGGATACAAAATCCTGGCTCACGTTGTTTCCTTAAATATCTTAAATACGCTACCTCACTTGTTGGCATAAAAATAGTGCTGGAAAAATCCTCTGATAATAACACAATTTTATCTTCCTTATGAATCACATTTTCTTTTTGCCAAAGGATTTTTTCCTTCTTCTTTTAATAAATCTAGTAATTTTACTATAACGTATCTTATTGGTTGTTCTGTTTTCATATTATCTGCTTTCAATGTAGAGTTTCCTGTGTTTTTCTTTATTTCAAGAATGTTTCCTTGCCTTAGAGTTGGTATTATTTATTCTTCATTCTTCACTTAGTATTTTCCTTCAGCTACTGCTATGAGCTGCATGTTGGATCTTCTTTGCCTATTTTCAATACTTGTCATACTCTCTTGAATCTTAAATTTTTTTCCTATCTTCTTTATTTACACCTACTATTTTTAATAAGACATTATTTATACCTGTTTATACATTTCTCACTTCTGGTTTAATCCTCCTTTCCAACAATATTTTAAAATTCTGATTTCCAATTATTTTTGAGTTCAGTTACCTCATTCTGGGTTTTCCTAATTCTGATTTATAGTTGTTCTTTGGTGTCCTGTGTTGTTTTAAAAATATCTTTTAGTTCCTGGGGCACCTGGGTGGCTCAGGCAGTTGAGCGTCCGACTTCGGCTCAGGTCATGATCTCATGGTTTGTGGGTTCGAGCCCTGCATCAGGCTCTGTGCTGACAGCTCAGAGCCTGGAGCCTGCTTCAGATTCTGGGTCTTCCTCTCTCTCTGCCTCTCCCATGCTCATGCTCTGTCTCTCTCTGTCTCTCAATGATAAATAAATGTTAAAAATTAAGAAATAATAATAATAAAAAAGAAATAGTATTAGGGTTCTTCAGAGAAACAGAACCAATAGGAGATTATACACACACACACACACACACACACACACTTAATACATACATATATGAAGAGGTGCATTATAGAAATTCACTCACATGGTTAGGGAGGCTAAGTCCCACCATCTGCCCTCTGCAAACTGGAAACCCAGGAAGACTGGCAGTGGGATTCCAAGTCTGAGGACCCGAGAATCAGGAGGCTGCTGGTCTCAGTCTCAGTCTCAGCCTGAAAACCTGAGAGCCAGAACCATCAAAGACAGGAGAAGGTGGATGTCTCATCTCAGGCAGAGAGCAGCACACTCACCCTTCCTCTACCTTTTTGTTCTATTTGGGCCCTCAACAGATAAGTTGGTGTCCACCCTCAGGGGGTGGGTGGGGGGAGCCATCTGCTGTACTCAGTTCACCAATTCAAATGCTAATCTCTTGTACAAACACCAGTAAACTGTGTTTTACCAGCGAGCCGGGCATCCCTTAGCCCAGTCAAACCGACACATTAAATTAGCCGTCACGGAAATTATAAATTATTTCAGGTGAACAAAAATATGCAGAATAATATAAAAATATGCAAAAATATGCAAAAATATGCAGATCATATAATATTATATGATCACCCTCCAGGTTAAGGAGGAAAGCATCACAAATACAGTAGAAACCCGCCCGGTGTTCCCCTTCAAGCAGGTGGCACTCAATCCACACCAATGTCCACCACTCCCCAGAGGCAGCCACTGATTGATAAATTATTCTGTATTCATAGAGTAGACTATGCAGCCATGCGAATGAATGAGCGAACCATGGCATCAACCTGGATAGATCTCAAGTACTTGGTGCTATTTCCATGATCAAATGCACCTTCCTATCTTTGTTGGGCAAGGAAGCAGCTGTGTTCATATTTCACCCAACAAAAGTACTCTCCAGCCGTGAGGGAAGCTGATGAACTGACCGGCAGTTTCCTTCCGGGAGGCCTCACGGCACCAGCTAATTCACTTAGAGTGGAATTTTTAGTAGGCCAAATTTGGTATTTTCCCATTAGAAACACAGACCTTTCTTACACTTCATCGTTTGTAATTTCCACAGGTTAATACGCTTTGCACCAAGAAAAAATATAATTACTTTGCACCAAGCTGTAAGAAGCTGTACCAACTCAAGAACATAATTATTGCTGTGTTGTGAGCACAGCAGAGTTGATTCTTATTTGTGATCCTGAGTTATTATGCTGCAAGTCTGCAAAATTATTTAGACAGAAATAATTATACCCAATGTAGTCAGATTCAGAGTACTACAGATTGCAGTAAATTAGAAAGCCTGATCCTAAATATATATATTATCTTGTTTTCGTTCTCTCTTTCCCTGAGTCATTTAGTCTTTTCGTTGCAAACTTTTGATTCACTTAACTGCTTGTCTTTGAAGATTTTTTTCTTTCTTTTTTTAATCATATTTTAATAAGATGTAAATTTTGAGCAGCACAGAAAATCGGCCCATCCTTGGCTGTCTGTCTTCTGTGAGAGTATGTGCTTATGTTGATCCTCACCCCTGCCCCGGACATCTACTGCCACTCAAAGTCAAGCTTACAGACTCATGTGGGTCTTTAAAAGACAACAATCAAATCACCTCTAACTTGAGGGAGATCAAATTCAGCAGTAAACTTTTGAAAAATGTGCAGACCATGTGATGCCACGGCAAGACCCCCGCACTGGAGGCTGTAAGCCTGCAGGCTAGCCCCGTAACTGGCAACAGGACTGACTTGGGCACTACTTTTCTGAGTGCCACTTCCGTTATCTGCAAAATGGCGCCGGTAAGATCAGCCCTACCTAATTCAGACTGTGACTGTGTACTTGGTAAAGGACATACCATTATTAAGGTAACTGACAGGCAAGTGGGACAAACTGACATGAAATTTGAACAGGGTTTTATTTCACTCCATCATCCTCAACCTTGGCTGCTCTAGAATCTTCTGGGGAAGCTCTACAAAAGTAACAGTGCCGACACTCCACCACTGGGATTCCAACTTAAGTGGTCTGGAAAGAAAGCAAAGCATCATGTTTTTAATAAACTCCCCCAAGTGACTTGAATGTATAGCCAGGACCAAGATGCTTTAACTGCTTGGCTCCCATCTGAGATGATCTAACTTTTATCTTGCAATGAATTAATCCTCCTTCAGAGTATGCTGCCCTTGCTGCCGGCTTTGAATAATTATAAATCTGTGGTTTCCAAAACAAGCCTGCTCATAATTATCCCAAAAGGTATTTAAAAGTGGAGATTTCTGAGCAAAATCCCAGATCTGCTGAATCAGAATGTCTAAGAGAGAAGACCAGACACTAGAGCCTTTTTAAATAAGTTTCACAGCTCGAAATGATTATCTGAATGTTAACAGGGCTTGCTTAGTTACTCATGGAGGGATTGCCTATCAGGATAAAACAAACAAACAAACAAACAAAAAAGAGCATGGATCTAGATTTCTCCTCTGAAAAATCAAACAGGGTGGATGAAATCGAGTGGTCTATTTGAGTCCTTGCTAAATCGTTCTTTTACATCTCAGTGTCTCCCGAGAACCTTCACTTATTCAACGTGGCTTTATCCAACCCCGGAACACCTGTGCCGGGCAGACAACTCGTGTCTTTGCTGGGAAACAACGATAAATCACACATAAACTTTTTTCCTCCCAGAATCCCGGTGGAGAACTAGTGATCAAGGAAGCTTGAGAGCATTTTTGCATTTCTTTCCTTTCTGGTATCCTCAGGAGGAAATCAGCACAGGAAATATTTTAATATGTCCTGAAAATGCACACTGTTTGTTGCCTCTATACATCTCTAATCCTGAGCCGTGTGGTCATTGCTTTAAGTCACAGTGAGCTTAGAGCGTCCACCTACTGAATTCCAAAGCACCCACTTTCCAGCATCCGATCAGGAAGGCCGGATTCATGATTGCGGTGTGGGTGCCGTCTACCTCTGTCCTCCTGAGAGTTATGGGAGTTTTTTTTTTCTCATCAACCCTTCTGTTACAAATGCTCTAGCCGCATAAAGGATTGACTCTCCCTCTTTCTTCCAAGTCAGCTTCTAAGGTGCCGAGATTGTAAGGGACAGTGGAAGGAAAGTCTTACTTTAGAGAAAATGTTTTAGTAAATGGGAATCTGTGACGGGTTTTAAGCATCAAAGCTACTCCCTCCTTTGTGATACGTTGTTTGAAAATCTTACGATGTTTGCGAAAGGCTTACGAGATTATAGCAAACTCCGTGCTGCCATTCGTGGCTCGACAAGTCCTCTTGAAGGACAACCTGGACCCACCAGGTATTAAAACTGGTCTCGAATCTAGTGTTTTAAGGAATCTCAAAGGCTGTGTTAATGACCCAAAAGATGCTCATTCATTCAGTCATTCATTCATTCAACAAATATGTTTCCTATGGGCCAGTCCTTCTTAGAAGCTGTAGAAAAGGGCCATCCTCACTCAGTGTGCGTGTTTCTGAGTCGGCCCTGAGGCAGAAGTCTCATGCCATGTGCTAGGAGTCCAGACAGCTTAAAACCTGACCCCATTCTCAAAGAGCCTGTGTTCTGGCAAGGGGTGCTGGTGTCAGGTTTAGGGCTTGCTTGGGCTTTGGAGACAGAAGGAGTTAAAATCCGGGTGCAAACACCTATCTGCAGCTCTGAGAAAGTGACGAAGCACTTCGAAAGCCAGTGTCCTCATTTGCAATATGATGTCTTTGTTATAAGTTGAGGTGAGGATTCCTTAAGACGATGCAGGTAACGCACTTAGTGCAATTATATAGCTCCATGTAAAATCTTATCCTTCTTATTGTAATCCGATATAAATTGTGTAAAATTTTAAAATACGCACATTTTTAAAAATATGAATTGTGAAAGCTTGGTAATCCATGGATAAGGAACAAATTAAGCCACACTTCAAGAAAACAATCAAACAAATGTAGAACATGAGACATTCTTCAAGACAATTGGGCTTGTCTTTTCAAAGAGCCAACATCATTAAAAATAAGTGGCAGACTTTTAGAGACGTAACAATTGCATGTAGTACATGAAACTTGATGGGATCAGGTTAGAAAAACAGACCAGCTATAAAAGGCATTTGGGGACCATGGATTAAATAAGAATATGAACTGGACATTGGACAAGATTAGGAAATTATCCATCATACTCTCAGCTATGATGGAGATTCATATTTTCAGTGTTTATATTTTCAAGAGATACAAGTGGAACCATTTAATAATAAAGCATCAGGAAGCATACTTTTTTGATGGTTCAACAACAATAACCCCTATCTGGACAGGTACCCACTGGCGATCGTTTATTTAGATGGTGGGCATTTATTTGGACATTTCAGCTTTTCCATTAATTGATTTTGCTCAAACTTTCTGCATGCTTGATATGATTCCTAAGAAGACACTGAAATTACTTTGTAATTAAATACTTAACTGTTTTCTACCAAATCGTAAAGAAAGACTGCCCTGAGGATGATGTGAAATGTTGTTGGAAACTTTAAGACCCATGCCCTTGCCCCATGGCTGGTGTGGTGATGTCAGAAACAAGGAACAGGTGGCAAATTGTTGAGATCCAGTTGGGGCTCCGCATCACCAGGACCAAGGGAAATTAAGGCTTGAAGCCCCAACTCTGGGTCCATCCCCCTCCCTCTGGGCTCCCCAGTGTGGTCTTGGCCAGCTTCTCTCTTCAGAGCTGTGTGAAGACAGATCTGTTTTGATAATGACCCATGCACAAACTCTGGCCAGGTCAAGAGATCCTCACTGGGAGACCTTGAGCCTCAGCTTCCTCACCTGTAGAAAGACACAGTGAAGGACACCAGCCCATAGGACTGAGGGGGTGAGTCCTCGATGATGCATGCAGAGTGCTCAGCCCAGCGACGGTCCCACAGCAAACTCTCCAGAGATGTTAGTGGTCGTGGCTCTTGCCCTCCCCCGAGGATAGACAAGACACTCAGTTGACACCATCAGAAGGTATTACAGGGACCAAAGAGCTGGTGATTACAAAATTACACAGAAAACTGCAGGTGTCCACTCCATGTCACTCCCATGGGTGACCCTCTGTGGACCCGTGTAGCCTGGGATCTCCCCTGAACACTCAGCACTATTTGCAAGGATTCTGGTTTTATCGTTTGTGATTTAGGTGTTGTCTATAACCGAAACCACCTGTCCTATTTCCTCTTAGTCCCAGTAAAGGTAACCTGGTTGTCTCTTGCTTGGCTTATGCTTGAGCAACTCGGGGTCTCTCCTGTCTTCTCCATGTCCCACTCTCAGCTTGCAGCCCACATGCCATCAGGATGGAGGAACCCCTGTGTCATCTGGAACCAAGGGTGGGTGGCACCCGGGGCCTAGGCCTCCTTCGACCTTGCTCTGGTCCTGTCTTTGTGCATCAATGGCTGCTCCTGAAGACTCACGCTCCTCTTGTCCCTAAACTTGGGGCCCATCAGTTCCTTTTCAGGGCCTTCTGCTCCTATCTGGAGGGAAACAAAAATGTCTCAGGCACCTTCCTGCCCCGCTGTGGGGCGCGCAGATCTGTAGAGCCTGAGAGGACAGGAGAGCTGGGAGAGTCTTCCTCCTGAGGCCCGGGGGAACCTGAGGGCAGCTCCACAGCACCCTGGAGACCCAAAGGTCATGCCACCTGCCCTTCCACTGGAGTTTCCATCTCAGCAGTGAGTCAGGGCTGCAGACATGGCAGGGACCCACGGTCCCCAAATTCACACCAGTAGCCTCTGGTGTCTCTCCTGTGACCAGCTGGGCAAAGCTTTCTCCCCTTTCAGACAAACAAGTGAGTTCTTTTTCTAATCTATTAAATATGGATTAACTCTATGCCCTCATCTTTCAGGCTTCAGCTTTTGATTTTCCAAATGGAGGATTTTAGAATTCACATCAGCTTTTCTCTCCCAAGAGCCTGGCCCTTGCAACCGAACGCCGTAGCGTTCGAGATCATCATCTTGTGGCTGCTCTGGGGAAAGGGAGTTCATAGAGAAAGTCCTTCTTGATGCTGGAATGTTGGAGGGGAGGGAAGGAAAGAAAGCAATTCAAAAGAAAAACAGGTCATAATTATTGTAGACTGAATAATGGCCACCCGAGGATGAGCACATCCTAATCTCTGCGATCAGGGATATCACCTTGGATGGCAAAAGGGACTCTGCAGATGTAATTAAGCTAGCTATCTTGAGATGGAAAGATTATCTTGGACTATCTGGGTGGGCCCAATGTAATCCCAAGGGTCCTTGTAAAGGAGGGACAGGAGGGTCAGAACCAGGAAAAGGAGATGTGACAACAGAAACAATAGTTGGAGTGCTGAGGCTTACAGATGGAAGAAAAGGCCAGGAACCGAGGAATTCAGGCTCTTCTGGAAGCTGTGAAAAGTGAGGGACTAGATCCTCTCTAGAAGCTTCCAGAAGGATCGCGGCCCTTTTTTCAAAAAAAAAAAAATTAAATGTGTCTTAATTTATCATTTATGTGTTTGTTTCTTTATTGTGATATAATTGGCATATAGCATTGTGTAAGTGTAAGGTGTGCAACGCATCGATCTGGTACATTTATTACGGTAACATGATTTCTACTGTAACGTTAGCGTCCACCAGCATCACCTCACAGAAATATAATTTCTTTTCTGTGGTGAGAACAATTAAGACTAATCTCTTAGGAACTTTCAAGTGTATAATACGGTATTGCTGATATAATCACTATGTTGTGCACTTGCTTCCCAGGAGTTATTTATCTACCAGTTGTAAATCTGTACCTTTAAACAACATCACACCCCCCGCCCCACCCCCCACCCCTTGGTACTATTCTACTCTCTGCCTTGATGAGTTTGGTTTTTTTAGACCCCGCATAGAAGTGATGTCATGCAGTATTTGTTTTTGACTTATTTCACTCAGCATCATGCTGTCAAGGTCCATCGAAACCGTGGCAAATGGCAAGTTCTTTCTCGTCCTGCTGACATCGTAATCTTAGCCCAGTAAGACTCATTTTGGAAATCTGGCCTCCAGAACTTTAAGACAATAAATTTGAATTCTTTTAAGCCACTACTGTTATGGTGATTTGTTACAGCAGAAATGAGAAACTAGCACAGTAATAGATGAAGATATTACCCAGGACTATGCCACCACTGGTGGGGATGGGAGAAGAATGCTGTCTCTCTCTTGGGTGCACCGTAGACCCCACGAGTGAACCCAGGTCAATTTGGCTTGCTATTGTGGTCTGTCTGTGACAGACACACGGAAGATATTTGTTAAATACATGCATGAATGAATTGTTGCCTCTCTTCAAATCTCTGCTCTGAAGATAGCCATCCATCTATCTCAAGGACTTATTACCTTTTCACTATGGCAATTCTTGGCTTCTGGTCTCTGCAACATATGAGTAACTTACTCCTGCTGTGTTATCTGTTTTTCCAGGTGGAGCACCCCCATGTCAGCCTTCCCTTGCAGGTTTTATTTCTGTCCCAAGGAACATGCTTTATCTCAGCCAAGCAAGAGGACTGGGATGCTTGACATGGCAATGAAAATGCCCCTTCCAGGCAAGGCTGCACTCTGCCCATCTTTGGAATTGTTTATGGGGACTCAGGTAAGACCCCCTCACCCTACCCCCTATTAAATGGCTTAGAACAGGTGGCCTCATCTTTCATCAAGAGGGAACCACAGCTTGGACCTCCCCAGCTTACTGCAGAATCGGAGCTTGTCCACAGGGGTCATGGTAACATTTCCTTACTCAAGCATTTTGCTCCTAAGGACCTTAACCATTCTCTGTCACTTCTGGTGCATCTCTGGAAAGGTGGGCAGACTGGCTTCTGGAATATCAGCAGATATGAACCCATGGAGGCATCTCTTTCTCCTCCCAAGCATAGACCGCCTGCACCAGGGAGAGCAAATGGGAGTCCTTGTACGTAACAACTGTAACTGATCAGTGGTTTCCTGGAGGTCCATGCTGGGAACAATTCCGAGGCTACATCTCAGTTCAGACAAAAAGAGTACTGTGATCGATTAGTGATGCCTGCAGGGGTACAAGGGGTGGGAGCAGTGACATCATGACTTCCCCATTCCTATGCCATTTTGCCGGGGTTTGTACGCAGTTTGAACCACCTTATGCTTCGTGTGTGCCTCTCTCCAGCTATATTATCAATCTTTTGAGGATAGAAACCAGGACGCAGACTTCTTTGAGTCCCGGCACCAGGTATACTGTTTGGCATATAGTGTGGCTTTATAGATACATATTTTCTCGCTCTCAGAACACTGAAATACTCACTTAAGTAGCTCCCAAATTTCTTACCATATGTTATTAAGCCCCTAGGAGAGAAGCTTTGTCTGGTGTCACTCCTCCCTTCCTTTCAGAGATCCCCTGGCACATAAGTGGACCTGCCTTGATCATCTTGCTGCTGATTTTTCTCCATCCTTCTTTGGCTCTTTTTATTCTGCCCTCCACGAGTTAGAAGCCTCTCTTCTTAGGGCTTAAGACAAGCACAAATAGCCATTATTCTAATTCTGGCATTGAAGTAGTTGTGAACAGGTTAATTTTCTGGGATAACGTCTCTAAATCGGGTAGAGGCATTGGTAGTTAGCAGTTTGGGGGAAAACAACCGCTGAAAATTTATGTACATACTAATGGAGTTTTTTATTACATACTTTTGAATTGAGTGTGTGGAACAGGAGGCTGATAAAATGGCAATTGTGATTCTGGATTTAGCTGAAATAATGATCCCAACTTCTTAACCATGTTGCAGTTAAGAATGAATCGACTATCATACAAATTTCAATGAAGAAATTCTCTTCTTAATGATCCTTCCATATTTAACCATCATTCACAGATGACTCAGCTAAATGAATCGATGGAGTTTAATCCCCGCCGCCCCCCACCCCAAATCTTTCTTTGGCGTGACTGCTAACCAGCTGTCTTGTCTCAGAGTTCTTTCTGGTTTACTAAGAATACACCAGATGGTGTAAACCCTATTCCCGCCACGCCCACCCCCCAACCCAATACAAGTGGGAAAGTGCAAGGTACAGGCCTATAACCAAGATGTTGTTGTATTATCTCTTGAAATGAGTCGTCCTCATGCTTAAAGCTTTTAGCATTGCTGTGGGTGTCAGGAAGTGACAGTTCATGCTAAAAAGGGTTAATCAGATTTAGTGGATTGCCGTCCAAGTTTTATCAAATGTCAGGGTTTTCTCAATATGCTGCACATCAGCGAGATGAGAATATCATTGAGAAGGATTTTTATAGAATATGTCTTTGCTGATCCCAGGACACAAAGGGAGCGGTTTCCCTGGCAACAGAAATGTCTTCAAGCTCACCAAGTTCAGGGTGCTCCCTCAGCCTGTTTCCTCCCTGGACTTGTGGGTTTTGTCAGGAGCAGGACACATCCTCTTTGTGGGAGGAACATGGGGCTGTTCTGGCTGGGCTGGCCTGGAATCCCAGCTGTCTCTCCACCTTTCTCGCAGACGGGACAGAGAGGATGGTGGCTGGGCAGAGTGTGGAGTGGATTGAATCCAGCCCAGGAAGGCTATTACCCTCTTGCTCAACTATAGATAAGTGGACTTTGGAAACAAATGGTGCCATCTGCAACCCAAATTATAAGAGGCACATTCAATGGACAGGTAAATAGGACCGACCTTCTTTGCCAACAGATGGATAGCCTTCCACTCACTTCCCAGCTACAAGATGCAGTTTCAATTACCTATATTTAAAATTCCAACTGGGAATGGTTATACGAGTATAAAAATCAGGGGAAGCAATAGATAGCAAGAACTTAAGTATCTAGGAGCAAAGAAGAACTTTAAAATTAATGCTACTCATGAAGCATTTCAACCACAGTTTTTGTTTTGTTTTGTTTTTTAAGGGCAATCAGAGAGAGGAATTTCATGACAACAGTCAAAAGGCCAACTTTAGAGAAGCATGGCCCCAAGCCCTTCTGGATGGTTCTGAAGCATACCAAACATTGGCCATGGTTTCTTAGAGCACAGACATTGTCTCTCAAGGCAAAGTGTTCTGGGCCTTTTGATGGGCAGTGAGCTTATGAATTATCCTGGGGCCTTTGTCCTCTTCAGCCAGCAGAATACAATGACAAGGCCCTAGATGATTTTGGAGTCCTGGGACAGAAGGACATTTGATCCCTTCATCACCAGGTGGAGGAGAGCCACCTACTGACCAGGAGCACCCTATGGATGATTGTATGATCAAGGTCTGTTGTATTTAATTTAAAGTACATATTTGGGTCTATTTGTTACTGCAGCCTTGCCTAAGCTGATGAATACACACATCATTTTGTAAATGTGAGTGGTATCCAAATGCATTTGTCTAACAATGTTTGTTGAGTGTTATTTTGATTGGTTCTGGGGACACCTGGGCATATAAAGAAACATTAATTCATGCCATCATGGTCTTGTGAATTATGTGGGGGCATTCAGATGAAACTCCTGTCAATGAACAAAATTACCAGAGGTTGTGGGATCAAGTAGGAATCAAAGGGGGGGCTGGAAGCACTTTAGATGGGGAATTCAGAGAAGACATTTTCAAAGAAATAGTATTTATGCTTTCCTAAAGGATGGGAAAAACCAGACCCATGGAGAGGGAGGCAAAAGTGTTTCTGGCAGAGAGAATGGCATGTGTAAAAGCTCAGAAGTGGAAAGGAGTGAGGGCTTTTGAGAAACAGAGGCAGAGATATGATCATACTGAACACTACAGACACTCCAGGTCCAAGGATGTTACAGGGACCCAGCTAAGTAGTGGTGGGGCTTGGACCCCAAGGCTGCCAGCAGCCCTCTTAAGAGTTAAATGACCAAAACTTGTAAACGAATTGAGTTGGGGAGAAGAAAATAACTTTCAGATTTTAGGCATGAACAACTAGGTGGTTTATTTATAATGAGAGAGAGAGAGAGAGAGAGAGAGAGAGAGACGACAAAGTGGGAAGAAAGCCAAAGTTCAGTTCTGAACACATTAAATTAAGATGTTCCAGAGATATTCTTGTAAACATGCCAAGTAGATAGTTTGAAATATGAGCCTGTAACTCAGAGGGGAGCTTGGGCTTTCGAGGCACTTTTGAGACCATCAGTATGTGGGTCCCAGGTCCAGCTATGGGAATGCACATGGTCCCCTAGGGAGGAGGTACAGATGGAATAAAGAAAGACCGGATCCCAGCCAGAGAAACACTCACATCTTGAGGATATGCAGGAATGTGGAGCCAGCAGAGGTGACAGAGAAAGAGAGGGAAATTTAGACAACACGGAGTCTTGGAAACAACGACAAGGCTACAATGTCCGGTTAGGGACAGCTTGTTCCTCTCTCGGGACTGGAAAGCATGGCATCAAGACACCTGGAGAAAGGGGTGGCTGGAAGGGGATGAGGGTGTGCAGGGGGGCCACGAGGATGAGGCTGGAAAGCCTGGCGAGCCCAGGGTGAAGGAATTCATTGGCCATGGGGAGGAGTTTTCACATGACCCCTAGGCAACGAGGAGCCAACAGTCTTAAAACATGGAAATGAGCGGCTCACACCAGTGATTTTGGAAGGTGACCTTGGCAGGTCTGGAGCAGGTACATCAAGGAAGGCGGAGTAGAAGAGCCGCACAACAGTTAGGAGGCCACTCTCCCTGGGGAGCCTGGGTGGCTCAGTCGGTTAAGCGTCGGACTTGGGCTCAGGTCATGATCTCACATTTCGTGAGTTCGAGCTCCGGGTCGGGCTCTGTGCTGACAGCTCAGGGCCTGGAACCTGCTTCGGATTCTGTGTCTCCCTCTCTCTCTCTGCCCCTCCCTGCTCATGCTCTCTCTCTCTCTCTCTCTCTCTCTCTCTCTCTTTCTCTCTCTGTCAAAAATAAATAAACATTAAAAAATTTTTTTTTAATTAAAAAAAAAAGAAGTCCCCTTTCCCTGTCCAGATGGAAGATGATGGACACGGGAAGGGTGGCGGTGTCGACGAAGACAATGAGGCCGAGACAGGTTCAGAGATTCCACAGAATCTGGGTTCAGCAGGGCATGGGGTTAGTACCCAAGGAGGCAAAGACGTCTGAGCATTGAAATGGTTCAGTGTTGAAGCTATAACCCTCAGAGCCTGATTTCGGAGGATCAAGCATCAGCTCGGCCACCAGAAAGTCATTTCAAACTCACCCAGATTCTTTGCTGGTAGTTTTCACTCCCGTGAGTAGTGACGTACAGTGCATAGGGACATTTCTCCAACGTCTCCCTCCTTCTATTGCTTGCCTCACCTGCTCCAGGCCCCCAGCATCCCTCCCCTTACACACCTCTCCACAACTGCTCCTTGGGCCTGTCCCACCTCTTTCCAACTCTGCAGCACAACGCAAACACCTAAAAGCGCTGGTTGGTGGTGCAGAACATTCCTCAGGAAAAGGAAAGAAACGAATACACAAACCAGGATCCAGGCGTGAGAGACGCTGTCCCACCGAGCGAACAACAGAACGTGCCAATGCTCGCATGTCCTCTGGGTAGAGCAGAGGAGGCTCACAGAGGCAACAGGTGGCTGGTGTCCTTATCAGGCACAGGGTCCCCCCGAGAAGACAGCCGCCCTCGCTATTTTCTCAGTGTTCACCTCTGTCGGACGAGTGGGTCGCAGGAGAATCTGCCTCGCCAGGAGAGGGCCGAGTAAGATGTATGAGAGGTGCTTTTCATCTTTCTGTTGAAGCCGCTTCCTGTTTCAAGCTGCTGTTGTTTTGGGAAAGGGAGTTGGTGTAGGAACCAGGGTATCCACAGGTGGCCACGCTTCCTGGAGGAGGGGAGCCAGTGATGGGCAGGACTGCCAGGTTGGCCATAATTCAGGGACCAACCCTCAGGAAGATCCTTGGAAAATGGGGTCCTGTGAGCGGAGATGTGTTACGAGAAGAAAAAAACAATACAGCAGTTATATGAAATCACACATTAGCACTCCAATGTGGAAATAAGACTTATAATGTCAAATAGCTACAATGGAGGAAAGAGTAAAAATTCATAGTTGTGATCACCTGCCTGGTTGGAACAAAGACTTAGTCTGGAAAACACGAGTAGACTCAAAAAGTGACGATTTGGGGGAGGGACGGCACGCTCTTGAACGCATCTGTTTAGGGCGACACTAAAAATCTCACTCTCATCCTATTGTAATCACGCCTGATTACATCTCTGAAACAGGGTGTCAAAAATGGCCTGTGTACCGTATCAGCTGAAAAATTTCCACTTGTGGAATTGACGCTTGTGATACTGAAGCGTGTGCACGTGTGTGTGTGCATGCGCGTGATCCAATTTCCACTTGACTACAGAAATAAGTCCGAGAGGTCTCAGGTCTTTATGGGTGATTACTGTTGTGTTTGAATAAACTGCAATTCTGTTGATTCAGTTAACTCTGAAAAGTACCTCACATTTTCAAAGAAATATCGGATCATCAACACACGCCATGTTTCGGAGATGTAATCAGGCGTGATTACAATAGGATGAGAGTGAGATTTTTAGTGTCGCCCTAAACGGATGTGTTCAAGAGCGTGCCGTCCCTCCCTCAAATCGTCACTTTTTGAGTCTACTCATGTTTTCCAGGGCTTCTGTGATTGCTCAAACAATTGTTTGATCTGTCGTTCGGAGCCACGTTATTTGAAACTCTAGAAAATCGTTCCTGTGGCTTCCCAGCTATGCTTCATTTTTACCCTAATAGTTGTGCTTGGTGTGATCCCCTATTGAATTCACAGCCCTGGTTCAGAATGACTCTTTCCTCTCTTTGAAAATCACCATCCAAGGCTAAATGGTGGAGAACAGCAAGGAAATGCAAGGGGATAGTTTTTCTTATCCTTTTAAACTTGGAATTAAGGTTTAGTTAGTTGTTTTTTTTTTTTTTTTCCAGGTAATAGTTTTTGGGTTAAAAACAGGCCTGCAGACTTCAATTTATCACGAAGGAGTATTTGGGGATGAATGAATGGATGAAATCAACAAGCACTCAGTGTTTGTTATGTATCCTTTATTACTGGTCCAACAGGGCTAGATATTGGGACACATGCTGTTGGATGAGCAGTGGCTGTTGGTCTTAGACTGTTGAGAAGACAGGTACATGTATGGATAAGCAACATGGAACATACAAATGGGGCATCTCGGCAGTGGCGGTGAGCACAGGCTAGGACAGCTCCCAAGAGCCCCGCTGGCTGTGGGAAGCAGCACTAGGGCAAGGAGGAAGGGCCAGCAAGGGGGGAGAGCTGGTCAACCTCCCATGGATCCACAACCAAGCAGGTTATCCAAGAGGCCCAGCAAGGGCAGTGGCTGGGGCCCACCAGAGGTTCAGCATCACGAAAATGTTTTAATTTCTTTTAAAATCAGGAGGATGTGGGGCACCTGGGTGGCTCAGTCGGTAGAGCGTCCGACTTCGGCTCGGGTCACGATCTCGCGGTTCGTGAGTTCGAGCCCCATTTCGGGCTCTGTGCCGACAGCTCGGATCCTGGAGCCTGCTTCGGATTCTGTGTCTCCCCCTCTCTCCGTTCCTGCCCTGCTCCTGCTGTCTCTCTCTTTCTCTCTCAAAAATAAATAAATATTAAAAAATTTTTTAAAAAAATCAGGAGGACGTAAGCCAGTCTGGATTATATTCGCCTATACACAAGTGCAGTCATAAAACATAACTTCTAGTATTTCTTTGAAAGGAATTATTGTATTTCTTTTGGGAGGAAGGGATCTTTGACGGCAAAAGTGCCTCTGGCCCGAGAAAGGCATCATATGGCCCTGCTTCAGGCTGACCCTCTTAAGTGACGTCTCAGGGCTGCCCACCTGGGCACAAGACAGCCAGGCCTGCCCCCGTGTGCGGGAGCAGGTCCCGGTTAGCGACTGGAGTGTGTCAGCTCCTGGCACTTGGCCCTCTGCTCCTGGGGTGCTGGCCACAGAAAGCTCATTGGAGGCGTTGGGGTGTAGAATCAGCAAACTGGGGCAGGAGAGCTGCTGAGCAGAGAACTGACTCCTTGTTGGCAACTGAAAGAAAGAGAAGCATCAAGAAGTCAGGCAGGGATCAGGGAAGACGACAGGGAAAAGGGTGGGGGGGGGGGCTGTGGTCAGCAGGGAGCTCAGGCCATGAGGACCAGGACTTCAGAAAGGGGTCGCTTCGGTTTTTCTTCCTTGAAAAACGGTGAATTCAGGGCTGTGGGAGACGGGAAGACACGTGCCGGTTCTCCCCTGCCTTCCGCACGTCGTCCCAAATCACTAGCGTGGGCAAACGTGGCCAGGCCCCCCCAGGGGCAGGAGGAAGACGCCCGCCAAGCAGGACCGTCTCACATTTGGCCCAAAGGGGGCTGAGGTGGGAAGCACCGTCTCTCCTCAGTGTCTAGTCCCCGAACAGGCGTCTGCACACGCGTGGAATTGGGCCGGGGGCTCAGACCCAGACAAGGCTCGTCACACGGGCCCGCTGCTCTCTCTCGGAGGGACCTTTTGCCGAGGAGGAGAGGCAGCAACCCCCCGGGTCCCCCCTGACGTTTACAGTGTCCTTGGCAGCCGCTTCTCAATAAAGCATGCCACCCTGAGATGGCACGGGCCTGAGCTCCTTGTGGCCTCTCTTCTTTGCACCGGGCGTTCTTTCCATCGCCTGATGTCCAACTCCGGCCACAGTGGTTTTGTTCTCCCCGGAGCCGCAGGCCTGGGAGATTTCGAGGCGGCCGATTTCGGCTACTGGGCCCTCACCGTTGTCTGTTCTGTGTTGCTCACCTCCTTCCAGAGCGTGGGAAGATGTTGTCAGCCTCCCTGACGTCTGCTAATTCCTGAGCTCCCAAGAGAACCCAGCTATTTCGCAGACGCCGTGGGTTAGGACGAGAAGGTAAACCTTACAGAGAGGCGACGTGGGGGGGGGAGGGGTGGTGGGGGGACGGTCTGCCGTTGGAATCCCAGCGTGGCCAGCTGTGCGATCCAGGCGGGACGGCCCCACTCGTGTGCATCTCTGCAGTCCCACGGGGTCCCCCGCTCCGGAGGGCCCTCGCTCGGTGCACTGCTCTGCTGTTGTCTGGACACTTTTTATCACTTTTCTTTCTTTTCTCTTCTTTTTAGAGAGGTAGCTTGAATGGGCAGAGGGAGAGAGAGCGAGAGAGGGCAGCTCAAGCAATCTCCATGTTCGGCACAGAGCCTGAGTTCAGGCTCGATTCCACCACCCTGGGATCAAACCTGAGCCCAAGTCAACAGTCAAACGCTTAACCCACCGAGCCACCCGGGCGTCCCGTCCTATTAAGTTTTGAACAAGGAGCCCCGTATTTTCATTTCGCTCTGGGCTCTGCCACTACGTAGTGGGTCCTGGGTCGTGGGCAAGACAGTGGGAACGACAGCAAACCCCATGGAACAACCAGGCCCCGTTCTGACCCTCCTCTCACACGAACACGGCTCGCCCCACGTCTATGAGGCAGGTACCGGGATTTATTATTGGCTCCATTTTACAGGTGAGGAAACTGAGGCACAGAGAGGTTAAGCCACTTGTCTAAGGTCATAACACTAGGATGTAGGAAGACTGGGATCCATCCAGGCTGTCTGGCTCCAGAGTCTATTGTCATGGCCCTACGTTCCGCTGCTGCTGACCAGGCGGGAACTTGCTCTCCCTGAGTCTGTCTCTGTGCCCTCGGGGGCCAGACATTCCTGGGCTTCCTGTGGTAGCAGCACTCTGTTCCACCTCTGGGGAAGGGCCCGGCTCCCTTTCCGGATGGTTCTGGTGCAGTGGCTCCCTGCCCCCAACTCTGAATTCCCAGAGACATTTCGTGCACCTTCCTCTGGCTCTGAATTAGCCTGGGCCCCCCATCTGTGTCTGACAACCACAGAACCGCAAGGTACAGGACCTCAGGGGCCCCTCTATGGCATGGTGACATGCCCGTCACACTGGGTCCTGGTACCAGCCATGCTTGCTTCCTGCTTCCTGCTTCCTGCCTGGCACAGACCTGACACACAGTAGGTATTCCGAGAAGGGCGGTCTTTGCCATTCGAGCTGGAAGAGGGGGGAACATGTTCTTTGTGTTCTTGCAACTTGTCTTCTTCAGAGTATTATGGGGAATTCATTCTCGCGGCTGCAAGGAGACATTATGTGTTTATCACACGCTCAGTGGAGAATCCGGAGGAACTCTTTATTCCAGAGCGAAATGAGTCTTCATCTTTGACAGGTGTCTTTTTCGGAATGCTGACATCTTTCTCAAGCCGCGACTCCCTCTAGAGTCTCTGGGAGCAGCTTATGAATGGCGCCCTGTTGGCAGAGAGAGACAGCCCCCCCACCCCCCTCCCCCTGCTCCTCCAGCTGCTGCCAAGGAGAGGTTGGCCTCGTGTGCAGCCTGAGCCTCGTGTGTCGCATTCAAAACATCGCACGAGTGTCCCGTTTGCTGCCTGTAAGCCCCTGCCCTCCTCCCGAGCCTCGTATAGGAATGTCAAGGAAACGATCTGCCCTGGAGACGCGTGGATGCTCTAGGCTGCATCGGGCAAGGCTCTAACAGGCTTACGCCGAGAATAAGTAAAATAATTCCAAAAGAAGTACAAGTCGTAAGTCCTCGCAAAGCTTTCAAAACCAGATTATGCTCGCCGTTCAAATCTGGGGCTGGAGTCGGCTGCGGGAAGGTCCTCCCAGCTCCTGCTGCCCAGTGGAGTCAGGGCCCAGGGTTGGGGAGCACAGCACAGCAGGGTCGGGGCCCAGGGAGCACAGCACAGCAGGGTCCGGGCTCCGGGAGTGCCGCAGGCTGGACTCGCCACCTCGGGTGCTCGGTGTCCTTGTTAAACGCCCCCATAGCGTAGTTCGCCCTTTCTCCACCCTGCCTGCTCTTGAGGACTTACCCAGAAATCTGTATTTAAAGAAAGATGAAATAGGCAAATACTAAAAGGATTTGAGGGCAGGACAACAGTCAGGAAGGATAACCAGAGCCGAGAAGCCAGAGAAACTCCCTAAAACCTAAGGGAAGTCCTGGGAGGCGGGGCGCAGGGCCAGTGGCCGGGGCTAAGGCCAGAGTGCAGACCCTCCACAGGAGGATGGGCTGTCCCGAAGGCCAGTGGGATCCTCTGGGCTTGAATCTTGGCTTTCTCGTTGGCAAAATCCCCCACGACTGATTGTGTGCCCAATATCCTGAGTGAGTGGAACCGTGAGGTAGGCCGGGAGAGCCCAATGCCCCCTTGAAGAAGGGCAGGGGCCTCCAGCAGGAACGGGGCCTCTGGCAAGAACAGGAATGGGGCCCCAGCGAGCTGGGGGTGGGGCGCTGTGGCCCCAGGAACAGGCAGGCAGCAGAGTCCAGCAGAGGCCTGGGGAGCAGGTCCAGGAGACGGAGCAGGCTCTGTTCTTACCCACATTATTGAAGGGCCAGTGTTGGCCCAGAGGTGGCTCTGCCATGAGTTGGCTCCGAGTCCCTCAGGGAAATCCAGAAAGCTCGGCCAGCGCTGTGGACGGGTGGCGTGGCTGCCCGAAGACGCTCACGGCCACGGTCGGTGACTCCCAACCAAAGCCTCTGTGACCGTCAGGAGCTTTCTTTTTATCTTCCAATCGTTGAGGCCAGCTTGATCAAGATGAAGTTCCAGAATGTATCATCACCAGCAGCAAAGAGCCTTACCCGTTCCTCATATGTTGTTTGCATCTAAAAGACATGCGCCAGCCGCGGAAGCAGGCGTGTTAAAGAACGCGGGCATCGCGACCCCAATTTGGGGCCCTTTGCTGTGCTCACTCATTCTTCCCATGCACAGGAAGTGCTGTCAGGTCCCCAGTTAGGAGGCATCCCCCGGCCTTTCTAACCTAGTTCCACTGGCATTTATTTTGAGGATGTGAACTAAGGGGAAAAAGAACTGTAACCTGTACAGCCTATCAATCAGGCTTCCTTTGCACCCTTCCGCCGGGAGAGCGGAGCATGCCTGCCAGTTTGGGAAGCAACATGGTCTCATCCAGGGAGCTCCTTGCCATTCAGAAGGTGCAGGTAAAAGAAAACCTTTCCTGTTCCTCCAGGAAAGGAAGGAGGCAAGAGTAAGACGTCAGTGCCCTCCCTGCCCTCCCCTCCCTCTGTCCACTGTGGAAACGGGGTGTAGACGGGGCAGGTGCAAAGGCTTGGGGAAAGAACAGAAAACAAAAGCAGAGGGGTCTGGTCTGTCGGCTTAGTCCCTGGTAGGACTTCGTGGTGGATGGCCACGGAGCACCGAAAGTGCCGCTGTGTTTTCTAAGCAGAAAGAGAGCTGGAGATAATTCCTCCAAGTCTCTCTCAGGCATGGAATGGGGAGGGAGGGATCCAGAAGGATCCCGCGGCTCCAGAGGAGGGTCTGGAGGTAGCTGTTGTCCTATCGTGGCCCCATAGCGAGGCTGTGGGGTGAGCAAGCCAGGGTGGTTGGAGATCTCAGGCCAGGCTGGGGAGAGGGGCCTGGTCTCAGATGTCCACAGGCCACCTCCACTCCGGGAGGGACCAGCCCATAAGCAGAGGTCCCTTCCCTGCCAGCTGCCACTCTAGCCAGATGCCTCTGGAACAGGGCAGGAGGCAGCCAGAGAGATCCCAGCGATGGAGTCCTTCCCCCAATGCTCCCAGCCGACCTTTAAATAGAAGGTCCTTACGGAGCAGCTGAGTTATGCTTAAAGGGCAAGTTTAACACATTTCCAGACAAACACCCCACCCCCACCACCGCCCCTGAATCCTGGTATGGATCCCGAAGACACAGAAACTACCAGATACAGAAAATAGGACACAGTGGTTCTCACTCACTCACCGCTCTGTGCCTCGGCTGCCCCATCTGTAACATAAAAATAAGCCCTCCTGTATCTACAAAGTTGCTCTAAGGGTGAAATGCTTCACGGGACTTTTGGAAAAGTGAGCCCAAACACAAGACTGAACGCAGGGTATTGTTAGTGCCTTTCCTGCCGGAGCTCCACGGGCAGTCGCTCCAGGCATCGTCCTGCTCTCCTTGTGACATAAAGAAGAAAGCAGGTGACAGCCATCCGTCACTGACCTTCCCACCTTCTCTCAGGGAAGGGAGGTTCCGTGGAGAACGTGCGGATCGCAGTGACAGATCCTCAGCCAGCAGAAGGAAGGAGTGAGGCGGGGAATAAAGACGAACAGTGCCCAGTGCCCCGTCCTAGCCGTGCAAACTTTCCGCTGGTGCCCACGGAGCCGAGGCGCCTCTCCTGTGCTCCGGGGGACAGAGGAGTGCTCCAGCCTGGCCGTCCCGCTCTATCAGATTTTCTGATGCAACAGCTCCTTGCCTGACCCTCCTGCTTCTCGCTTCCCTCCTCCCACACATCCATGCTTCTCGGGTAT
The DNA here is from genome assembly GCF_018350175.1 of Felis catus. Lineage (NCBI taxonomy): Eukaryota > Metazoa > Chordata > Mammalia > Carnivora > Felidae > Felis > Felis catus. The sequence goes on from NC_058378.1 coordinate 82,821,502, forward strand.
TTAATTTTTCCCTCTGGCCAGCATCTGACCTGTAGTTTCTCAACGAACCCCCTGACAAGATACGGAGGGATGGGCAGATGCTTTCAGGAAACTCAGAACGTTCCATTAGTTCGGGAGAGAATTGTTGTTACCTGTCACTAATTGTACGGCTGGAATATCAGTTGGATGCGTTTGAAACGTTCACAGGCAAATGTAGGTAAATAATGAGCCTTAAGAGGCAAACCCCAAACCCAAACTACATGTCATGTGGATTTCGTAGTTACGACCAGGGTATGTTCCCTTTTGCAGAGAATTTAAGCACACCTAATATTCACTGATAGCTTCAGAATTCTAAATAAAATACTTTTTTTTAATGGTAAAAAAAAAAAAATCCACAAAACAACAAGCGTTTGGGTTAGCCAGAAATCTATCTTCGTCCTGTTTAGACATCTGAAGTGGAGAAGGCTCCCGGTTTTGGAGATAACGATACGAAATCAGTTTAGCTGCGAGATCAGCATCATTTTGTAGGCCAAGGTGGAAGCTTCCAGTAGATAAACTTCCAAGTGTCTTGTATTTATTTGCCCGTGAATACAACCTTAATAAAAGGCTGTAAAGTTTAAAAGGGGACATAGTTGGAAAATAACTATGACTCCCATAAAAACTAGATGGTAGAATCTGTCGATGAGGGGTCTGAACCTTGGGGGGGGGGAGATGCAGACAAAGGTTAAGAGCAAGAACATATTCACCGGGATCATCCGAGAGATGGGATTTATGGGAATGACTAGGTCCTGGCGGGTTGCCTACAGGGTAGAGCCTTTATTCGGCAAATCTGGCATATTCTGCCCTCAGAGCCTGGAGGGCCTGGGGATTTTTTTTCCCCTTTCAGCCTTCAAACTGGGGAGTCCAGGCAAAGTTCTGTGGTGGGGGGTGGGGGGGTGAGCCCCTGCCCCGGTCTCTTTTTCCTCACGTCTGCCTTCCTCTTGGTGATACTCCAAGAGATGGTCTGGGAAATGGTCTCTGCCCGGTGAAGGAGGGAACAAGGGAGAAAGAGGCTCCTGGCTGGAGCATCAGGAGGGGGACCCAAGACGTCCATGCCAGAGCCCAGATGGTGTCTTTCGGGCCACATCTGTTAATGAGGATGGCACTGAGGGTAAAATGAGACGGTGCGGGTGAATGCTTAACGCGATGCCTGCGACACCTTCTCTTTCCCCGAGACCACTTTGGGCTAGCCTCCTCTGGGAAGGGGTGGGACAGAGACAGAGTCAGACAGAAGAGATGGCCGTCTACTACCCCCTTCTCAGCTTCCAGACTTTCCTCTCCACTTGGATTCTCCAGGGTTGCCACAGCCAGCCGACAAGGTGGGTTCGGTTTCCTCCTCTGCCCCTTCACCTGTCCTTGGTCCTCTGCCTCCTTCTGTCTCCTCCTCACTTCTGCGTTTCCCTATCATGCTGTCTTCCTTTTCATCACACCCACTGCTACCCTTCATCAATCATCCTCTCCCGGCCCCACTTGGCCATGACACCCTGCACTGTGATGTCTGGTCAGCCATCCCAGGACCATCCTCATGGATACCCTAGGCTCCCCTGTCAAGAGCCTCGAACGCCCATTGCTTGTTCCCAAGGACAGGAATGCAGGCACTCTTGGCGCCCTTGGTGCAGCTCTCAGCATCCTCCCTTTGCAGGAAACAGTATGCTGTTTCCTGGGCGTATGTTTCTTCCTGGGAGACTGGGTCTGTCACATGTTGGCGCATCACCCAAGCTTTTGCTACTGTTTGGCCATCGATCCTGCATCTGCTGGCCCCGCCCCCACCCTCGAGGCTGGGAAAGTGTGGGGAAGGGTGACTGGTGGAACACGAGGCAGGAAAAGCAGGGAGAAAGTAACCCCTGACCCACTCAGAGTTTATGTTTCCCACACAGGCCACCTTGTGATTGATGAGAACAGAACGTGTCCCAGAGAGGAGCTCGTAAAGTATTTTTTGAATAAACACATCCTTCTTCCACAATAACACTGAACGGTTTCTTCTCCTTACAAAACAAGACTTTGCCGTAGTCCTTTTGCGGTTGAGTTTGCCCATTTTCTTTATTTCTTCATTCAGTCACTTGTTCATTGATTCAACAAATAATTATTGAGTCCTTACTGTTCTTTGTGTGGCTAATGACACAGGGAACAAGAGAGTTACCTCTCTGCTCCTGGTGGGAGTGGGGCAGGGCACCCAAAACAAACAAAAGAAACGAAGGCATCGGATAGTGATGTGATGGAAGGTTCCCTTGTGGTTTCATGGGGGCTCAGGGAAGTCCTCGCTGCAGAAGGGACATTTAGACCAAGTCTAAGGCGGGTAGAGCCAAGCACGCAGACTCAGGGGATCACATCACAGGCATAGAACTGTGGGCCGAGTCCCAATCATGTGCCTTGTTTCTCTCGGCAAGACATGGTTGGCATTTTGGCCAAGTCAGCTCTTCACTGTGTGGGACTGCATCTGGGTTTTGAGCACCAAGTGCAAATAGCACTTGTGAGTAACTGGGACAATGAGAAGTACGCACTTCTTCATCTCCAGCCCCCACAGGAGGCCGGCACCTTCTGAGTAGGGCTCTTAGGCTAGGGACAACAGCTTGGACTTCATTCTCAGTGCAATGGAAGACATGGCAATGACAGCGTACAATCTACATTTTTAAAGATTGTTACAGATCACTCTGGCTATTGTGTGTCAAAGACTTTAGAAAGTAAATAATGTCAGTGGTGGCAGGCAAGAGCTCTTTGCAGGCTGTTTCAGGCATGTCGGCCATGTGCACACAGCACCCTAGGGAGTGTACGAGAACACAAAAGGGGGGGCCGGGTTAAACCTCAGGACTCTACAAGGTTGTTAAAGGAGATTGCGCAGAGACATGAGAATGGGGTCCAGGATGGTGCCTGGTCACTTGCCACATTCAAAGTTGGAGGAGCGCCTGGGTGGCTCAGTCGGTTGGGCGTCCGACTTCAGCTCAGGTCACGATCTCGCGGTCTGTGGGTTCGTGCCCCACGTCGGGCTCTGGGCTGATGGCTCAGAGCCTGGAGCCTGTTTCTGTTTCTGTGACTCCCTCTCTCTGCCCCTCCCCCGTTCATGTTCTGTCTCTCTCTGTCTCAAAAATAAATAAACGTTAAAAAAAAAACAACAAAAAAACCCCACAAAGTTTGATAAGAGGAGGAAGAGCCGTAAAGAGGTAGGAGAGGAATAGTCAGCGAGGGAGGGGAAAACCAGGAGAATGTGGTGTCATGGAGGGTGAGAGGAGAAAGTGTTTCAAAAAGGAAAGAGGTTGGTAACGTGTGTCCCAGGCTGGTGAGAGATCAGGTGACCTGGGAACAGAGCAGCGACCACATGTTCGAAAAGATCTTTGGCGACCTTAACAGAAAAACCCATGGTGGAGGGGCCAGCCTGGAATAGGTTGAGGGACTTATTTTGTGGGATATTTTTAAAAGAATATCCAGATTTTTTTTCCTGATATAAACTATGACAATGTGTTTGTAAGCTGAGGGTAGTAATCTATGAGAGACAGAGACAGAGAGACAGAGAGAGAGAACACAAGGGAGAATGGAGATAACTGTAGCCACAAAGTCCTTGAGGAACTGGGGGGCTTGGCCCCTGATGGGAGCAGGGACTTTCACCCATAGTAAGCAGGCAGGGACTGTATATGGCAACCGTCATGAGTGGGTTGGTGGGTTCCATGGTGACAAGATAAAACAGCTTCTGACTCACTGCTTCAGCTTTCTTGATAACATAAGAGGCAAAGTCATGAGCTCAGGTTTGCACATGAGGGTTGGGGGAGGGAGCATAATGGGGCCATAGGAGGGTTAGAGCAGAGGGTACAAACCAACCCCCCCCCCTTTTATACACTGAGAAGATGGGTCTACTTACCAGGTACTTTGTGCTCATCGGGCAAAATTGCGGTCCCAGGGGATTTGTGGTCATGACTTTTTGCATGACACCAGGACACATTATTGTGGGGTTTTCCTGTGGTCATAACGTGAGTGGGGCTCACAGATGGTCTCACTTGGGTTTGTTCATGGTTGGAGTTTTTCCAGTCATGTTTGTTAGAGGGAGGCAGAAGCACTTTCAGGGGCATACATTTGAAGATGGATTGTGGGCTCTGAGCTGGCTGATGGAGCAGAGGACCTGAGAGGGAGATGACAGACTGGAAGCCTCATGCAGTTGAAGGCTCTCTGGGTAGGGGGTAGGGGGAAGGTGGGAGGCAGTGGCTGGGCTTGTGGGGAGTGGCATTATGGAGGAGCTGGTGAAAAGATCACTCCTGATATCTCACCACCCCACCCATCCATCTAGGAACTGGGCCAGTTAATTTCTGTTTCCAAAATGTCTCTACCTTGGTCACCACCCCCTGGGTTCATAGGCCAGTCTTCTCTTCTGGACCCTAACCACAGCCCATGGAGGAGCCTGTCTGCTCCAGTCACTGACCCTCCATTTCTGCCTGCTTCTGGCAGCCAGACCATTCTTCTAAAACACAGATCTGAGTGGGCCATCACTTCTGCTTAAAGGTCTTTGATGGCATCTGTAAGGGCTTGGGATAAGGTCCAGGGTATGCATGCCCTACACAATGGAGACTGCTCTACATTCCAAAATGGGTCTCTGCAGCAGCCAGACCGAGCCACCAGTAGGTCCTCAGGTGACTGTGGCTCCTTCCCTGTCCTGGCCGGAGCACATGCTGCTCTGTCCCTTCCTCACAGTCAAGGCTATGTTCTTTTAGATGCTTTTTCCACCCCCATCCTGACCTTGGAGTTCCCATTTCTCTCTTCATTGACTCCTTTGTGGTGTTTTCTTATCACTGCACCCCAGAACCTCACATGGCCCCTGGCATATAGTGCACCCTACTGATTCTTAAATGAAACCCATAAATGAAGTGTTGACCTGCCGCAGAGAACGTTCCCTAGAATGGTTTCAGAAAGCTGCCCAGTCCCTGGCAGAGCAGGGTGCTTTGTAACAGGATTTTCCCTTTTCTCGGTCATTCCTTAGGCCATTTCCAGCCACTCTCTATTGGGTGCCCAAATAGTATGCTGTAGTAGCACATCAATGATTAATGGGTTTATTAAACAAAATGCCACTCATGATATGATGAGACTATGTCTAACATAACATCTGCCTTCTTACAAACTTCAGAGTTTCATTAAAATACAATCAAAAGGTAAGAAAACTAGAGCCATGTGCAGAAGTTTGTGACGAAGAACATATGTCAGTGAAAAATACTCGTAGCGTATTTTATTACTAATTATTTAAATCAACATGTAAAACATGTTATTTACCTCAAATGTTGTTTTTGAGGTTTTCTTAAAATAACTGTATCTCGGTGAATCTGAGACCCTGTCAATTAGAAGATGCACACTATTTCACGCATCACCAAGAAAGAAAAATATGCTGCCAATTAACGATGATACCGTTCTCGTAAAATGTATAGCTGCCCCAAATGCCTGCCTCCAGCAGGAGAAAGAAAGCCCATAGAGCTTATTTATCTCTTAACAGTGGTTTTCGACTGGGGGTGATTTAGTTCCCCTCTCCCAGGGATTTTTGGTAGTGTCTAGAGACATTTTCGGTGGTCACAGGTAGGGTGTTGGTGCCACTGATATCTACTGAGTAGAGGCCACAGATGCTGCTAAACATCCTGCACTGCACAAGACAGCTTCCAACAACCAAGATCGCCAGCCCCAAATGTCAGTCGTGCCAATGCTGTGAAGCAAGGCTCTAAACAAACAAGGAGAGTTTCTTGCACTGCTTATATTCCACCATCTCCTTCTGGATTTTCTTTGCTTCTCATTTCCATAGAACATTGATCTTAAGCCCTGGGCCCATTCTGAGTACCTACATGAAAACTGCAACAAAAGCATTTTAGGAGCAGCCATGAATTGGAGCAAGGATTTATTTCAATAAATTAACCTAAGCCCTGCACAAGCCTTTATTTCTCTTATTCTAATATAAAACCAGAAAATACACTCAGCCACATTCTGCATTTTAATTATACTTTCAGAGGATATAATAGTTATATGAATTAAGAAGCAGTAAAATTAAATTGATTTTTCCATATATGCCAAAAGATGTGGGAGTTAATGCGTGTCATAATGTGTGAACATGGAATCAGTTGTAGAACTTCTTTAAAGGCGCCCAAACCCTAAATTACACTGAGCTGATAACCTTTTCCAACTTGTGACTCATCTCCTTAACGTCATTTGAACACAGTTCCACATCCTGGGCTTAGCAAGGAGCTAAACCCAGCAGCAGCAAAGTTGGTGTTTGTGGGAAGTTTTCGAGTATTGTAACAGGAAGCTCTGGAAATTATAAAAGAAGAGGCCTTCTTTGATCTTTTCAGTCCAAGAGCTGTCTGACTTGATGTACTTGAACTTCTGAAGCATGATTCAGAGAGTGTTACCCAACTCGAGGGGTGACCAAGGAAAAGCAAAAGTCAAAAAGAGTTTGTTCCTTCTCCCTCTGGCTTTCATGCTGATGTCATGAGGACATTTATGAAAAGGGCGTGGGTGTCCCTAAGGCAGTTACCTTGTGACAAATAAGAGGTAAACTTTCAACGAGAAGCCCATTAAATTCCAAGGCTGAGTCGAGCGTGAACTCATCCTTTAGGTGTTGACAATGGGTCTTTGCGTGTTCTAACTGCACCATAAGTATTGTCACACTTCAGGCCCTGTCACCAAGAGATGGTCCAGCCCCAGGCAAAACCCTCATGAACCAGTGCTAAGTAGAGCTCTGGGCCCTAGTTCTCTTTTCCTTCCATTATGTGCCCAGAAGCTATCACCTATATTCAGCTACCCAGTGCTTGGCATTGTATCTCCTCCAGACAATCAAAACCTGGTTGAAAGAAAAGCCCTGAGCACTAGACATTTATAGATTAGGATGGATTTCATTTGGTGATAATGCTGTGGACTCATGCATTTTGATCCTAGACTCTAAATAAGCAGCAAAAGGCTCTGCTTTGGTTCATAGAAAGTCAGGCCTTGGTCTATAGTTTGGAAAGGAAGGTGAGATGGTGGAGCTTTGGCTCTGCCTTAAAAGTCAGGGCCAGTTTTATATGACCTGAGCCCCAGCACTGCCCTCTCACAGGGTCTACCCACCTGCTGCCTGTGGCCTGTGTTTAATAAGCTCGAAACGGAGGCGCCTGACTGGCTCAGTCAGTTACGCATCCCACTCGATTTCGGCTCAGGTCATGATCTCATGGTTCGTGAGTTCGAGTTCAAGTCGGCTTCCATGCTGACAGAATGGAGCCTGCTTGGGATTTTCTCTCCCACTCTCTCTTCCCCTCCCCAGCTCATGCACATGTGCACACACACTCTTTCTCTCTCACACCCAAAATAAATAAATAAACCAAAAAAAAAAAAAGGCTCAAAATGCAAATATAAATCTCGCTAACAGAACGTTAGCCAAGAGCTCAGTGAAGACAAGAGATGGAGTTGTCTTGTTCAGTCTTGTGTCCCCTGGGCCCAGAACAGAGCAGATGACCAAAAATTAGGTATCCAGTGAACAAGTGGAAGACTGAACACCTCTTAAGCTAAACATTGTTTGGTGAAATTGATTCACGCAGTGGAAGTTCCTTCTGAAGGCAGAAGTCTTTCCTGTAGATATACACAGGGGTTGAACAATTGATTTTACAGTCTTACAAGTCTATAATTTTGATTACCACGTATGAGAGGTGACTGCTCTTTGGTCAGTTGCCATTGTGGGAGGAGACTTCCCTGGTCCCAGTCATGGTTCCATGGAGTATTGTCAGAGGATCTTTCTGGTTGGGGAGGGAAGGTCAAAATGTCAGCAGCAATTACAAGGCTAGATTTAAGCCGGAATCTTGGTTCCTTCACACAGCATTCAATGCTTTTTGTTATTTATTCACTTTAGTGAATGTTCACTGAACTACTAATGCACTGGTTTGCTGTATAACAAAATACCCCAAAATGCACTGATTTAAAACCATATGTTTTCACTCGTATATGGATCCTGAGAAACTTAACAGAAGACCATGGGGGAGGGGAAGGGGAAAAAAAAGTCAGAGAGGGAGGAAGCCAAACCATAAGAGACTCTTAAAAACTGAGAATAAACTGAAGGTTGATGGGTGGTGTGAGGGAGGGGAAAGTTGGTGATGGGCATTGAGGAGGGCACCTGTTGGGATGAGCACTGGGTGCTGTATGGAAACCAATTTGACAATAAATTTCATATTAAATAAATAAATAAATAAATAATTATTTAATATTGCTCACACTTCTACAGGCTAGGGTGGCTAATCAAACCTCACTGTGATAGACACCTCTATTGACCTTAGCTAGGCCTTCTCATGTGTCTGCATTTGTCTACTGGCCAGAGGCCAGAGGCTAGGTATGTCCGGGCAGCTCTGCGACACGAGTCTCTCACCTTGCTCTCAGAGTCACAGGCCAACACGCTCTCAGGGCAATGACAGAAGTGCAGGAAGACAAGGCCAGCCACGCAATGGCTTTTCACGCTCCTGTGGCAATATGTCTTCTAAGATCCATCTGCCAAAACAAGTTTCATAGCCAGTTACAAAGTCAAGGAATAGGGAAGTACACTCTGTCCATGGAGAGAAGAGAAAGGAGGGAGTAAGTATGTCTGAACAAGGATCTCACCTGCCATATCAAGCCTGTACCAGGAAAATCCTATCAGCCTCATTCACTATTAAGTCTTAGTACACTTTACTAGTCCGGCTTTCCAAACAGATGAGTAAATGAGTGCCATGAGGGCAGATGGCAGTGGAAAGAAGAACCACCATCTGTTTGATTTTGTCTGTGGTGAGATAATTTGGGCCTGTTATAGATTTATGTCTAAGTCAGTAATTCCTATCTGTAGGGGAGGGAAATTGGTTATGGATCTCAGGAAATCTGAGAATGTGATGCAAATTTCTGCTTCCTCTTCTCAGATAAATGTCCATCTACAAAGAAGCACAATTATCAACATTCAACTTTAGAGGATCCAAGGGCTCTGAAGCCCACCTGTGGATCTCCTTGGGATTTCATGGATGTCTAACCAAGAGCATCTGATCTAAATGCTTCCACCTGGAAGATCCAGAGAAGTTGGGACAGGCTTGAGTTATCAAGAAGAACTTCTGGAAAGCATGTTGACATCAAATTCTTGGGCATCTATTCTGACAATTAGACCTCCAGGGTTTTCAGATCTGACAACCTCTCTGGATCTCCTACACTGAAATGTTTCCAAGGGATATGGATTTATTTCAACAAAAAAGGCACTGTCAATAAACGTAGCAATATATTTGGAAAAGTGAAGCTCCCAAGAAGTTCCAAGGAGACAAAGCAAACACTCACTGGAAAAGAGGAGAAACGTTGTAAAGCCATTTAAGGCAGTATATGGCTAAGTATCCAAATGATGCCCTCGAGGTGAGTGCAAAATGCATCTCAGACAGTTGTCTTGCAGGATATCTGAGGATACAAAGAGGAATATGAACCTTAAAATTACAGAGGGCCACTCCACCCTGGAAAAGTAGGGAAGTAAGAGACCACCAGCTAATTCGTTGTCATGTCCAGAGGAAGGACAAGGTCATAAGCTGGGGTTGGGACTAGGAATGATGGCATCTAAGAATTGTCAAGTGATGGCATGGGGAAATGTTACCAAGAGATTCACATTAACATCTTGCTTCAAAGACCCAGAGGATTAAATTTCAAGTGTGTGTGTGTGTGTGTGTGTGTGTGTGTGTGCATGCACGCATGCACACACATGCACACACGCACATGTGTGTTGGTCAGGGAGAGGAGGCTTGAATGTCATAAGTGCTGTTTCCTCCAGAGCTGAGTAGATGAACAACATTCTAGGTCTTTGAGTGTGGACTATAGTGCACTACTTGAAGTGTGGTCTCTGAAGTCACACAGAACTGGGATCAAAACCTGGTTCTGACCTTCACAAGCAGTGTGATATTGGGCAGGTTGTTTAACCTCCATGACAGTCGGTCTCTTCAGCTGAGGGTGGAACATAATAGTGCCTTCTTAGAATCTGGATACAGACTTACTGAACTGACCCATAGAAAGAGGTCGTGCATAGTAAGCACTCAGTAAATAAATACAGGGTATGGTAGTTAAACTTTCTTGTTAAATGACCAGTATGTGTAAAAAGGGGTTTTGGCTTATGTAAATGGGGTATCAGAGGAGAGAAATTAATTTCAAGCATGGATCCAGAAGGTTAACAATACCATCAGGTCTCTGTCTTTGTCTCTCTTTCTCTCTCTCTACCTCTACCTCTGTCTGTCTGTCTGTCTCTCTCTCTCTCTCCTAACTGCCCCCCCCCCTTCATCTTCTCTGACTTCTGGGCCTCCTTATCAGGCACATTTTCTATACATAATAGTAAAGGTGTTCTCTATTACATCCATGTATATCTAGTACATAGTGATACCATTTTTAAAAGTTTTACTTTTATCACAGTTTTATCACATGCACACAATTTCAAGGATGAAATAGTTCTTTTTCTTTTTTTTTTTTCTTTTTTTTTTATTTTTTATTTTTTTTTAATTTTTTTTTTTTCAACGTTTATTTATTTTTGGGACAGAGAGAGACAGAGCATGAACGGGGGAGGGGCAGAGAGAGAGGGAGACACAGAATCGGAAACAGGCTCCAGGCTCCGAGCCATCAGCCCAGAGCCTGACGCGGGGCTCGAACTCACGGACCGCGAGATCGCGACCTGGCTGAAGTCGGACGCTTAACCGACTGCGCCACCCAGGCGCCCCTTTCTTAATGTTTATTTATTTTTGAGAGACAGAGAGAGAGAGAGAGAGAGAGAGAAGCAGTCTCTGCGCTAACAGCAGAGAGCCCGATGTGGGACTTGAACTCACAAACCATGAGATCGTGACTTGAGCCAAAGTCGGGTGTTCAACCAACTGAGCAACTCAGGAGCCCCAAGGATGGAATAGTTATAAGGTGAAATTCTGTGAAAACAGCATTTTGTACCTCTTATTCCATTGCCTGTCTGAGTCATCACTTTCAAACTTTCTGGCTGATTGTCTTTCTATTTATCTCTCAATAATATGACTGATTTTGATTTTTTATTTTTGAGCATTATAGCTTTAATTCTGTCTATACAAGTTAGGCAATTCACCACCCGACAGAAATATATCATTTCTAACACGTAGCTCCCAATTTAGGTAAACTACCCCTTGGTTAGACCATTATTCAATAATTACATTATTGTGACTATGCAAGTGATACTTTCCATTGAGTCAAGTAGTTAACTGTGACTACTTTTGTTTCCTACATATCTTTGTTTTCATTGGAACGAATATCTTTTTCTGTACTTTCGATTTATTTTCCTTTTTCTTTACTTTTCTTCAGATTTGTCACTAAGTCAACCCCAAATTCCTCTGTTGCCTAGTTCTTCTCTCAAGACATACAGATATTCTTCGGCTTTCATCTTAAGAAATATATCCCAGAATCTTCTAGCACACACCAATATGGACTTTGTGCCCTTCAAGCCTGGTGTGCAGGTCTCACTGGGGATCTGTTCTTACCATCATCCTGGGAATTTTCTTCCTTTGTCTCCTGTATTGATCTCCTGTTACATGTGTCACTCACATTTTCTTCTTTATAGGTGCATATGCTTATTTTTTGGTGGAGATATCCTGCAGTGCTTCCTGACAAAGGGAATGAGGGAAGTGTAATTTGGAGATCTTGAAAATGTTTGTTATAGTCTTTCACTGAAGGGATAGTTTCGTTGGGAATTAATTCTAGATTGGCTATCATTTTTCTCCAGAATTTTGAAGGCATTGCTCTATTCTCTTCCTAGGTCTCAGTGTTATTTTTGAGATTTCCAAAGTATTTCCAGCATCTGAATCTTTGTAGGTAATTTGAAAGCTTATAGGATGCAAATTGTTGAATTTTATGATGATGTATCTTGGTATGGTTCGAATTTATCCATAGTGCCAGACACTTGATGAGTCCTTCCATTCTGAAAGTCAATATCTTTTGTTAGGGGAAATGTTCTTGAATTTCTTTATTGATGATTCCCTCTCCTCTCATTTTTTCCCTGTTTTCTTTTCTAGAATTTCTATTATTTATATGTTAGAACTGCTGGGTGGGCACTCTTCCTTAATTATCTTAATTTTTCTCCTTTTTTTTTTCCTGTGAAGTCTTGGAGATTTATGCAACCCTATCTTTCAATCCTTCTACTGAGTTTTTTTTAATAGTTGTAATTTTCATGAGCTCCTTTTTGTCCTGCAAATGATTTGCTTTATATAGCATTATGTTTTTATTTTATAGATACAATATCTTCTCTTCTCTTTGGGATAATATTAGTTTTATTCATTTATTTGTTTTTAAGTTTTCTTCTCTTGTTTTCTCTCTGTTTCCTTCAAGTTACTTTTACTTCCTGTTTGTTGGTTTCTATCTTTCAAGGTAAAACACTGTTGCTACAGACTTCTCTCCCATTTTCTTTGTTCTTACCAGTTCTGCCTTTATAAGTGTCCTGTACTCATTTCAGTTTCATCTCTGAGTTGTCTGTTTGTGTTAAGATTGAGGGGTTAAAACATCCATAAATGTTTTGTGTGTGTTATTGGGTACTGTCAGCCTTAGACGTTAGTGAATTTCCCTGGGCTGGACTGCTTTTAGGAAGGAACGCTGATGTCTGTACCTCTAGGTTTTTCGTCTTGAGCTGGGCAGATTCCGCATTCCATTCACTTGTCTTGAGAGTAAAGACACATCTAACCATGTGCAGGAGTTATGCCAAGAAGAGACCCTGACCGCAACACTTGTTCAACCTCTGTTTTCAGAAGAGTACCCCCTAACACCACTACACCTGATTCCCTCATTCAGGAGGCACTCTGCTTTACATTTCCTTAGAGTAGACCTATATTCCTCTGCCGGAGCAGAAGTTGTCTGGACATGGGAAGTGGAGAGATGTGAGATTGAACTGATTCTTAAACTTCAAGCTGATCCTTTTTGTTTTCGTGCTGCCTTCACCACATCCAAACAACTGGCTCCATGAATACTTGAGTCTTTGGAGGGTCTGTTACTCAACTATTTTCATAAGAACTTTTCTCAGTCTTAGTCAATTGCTCATCACTCAGCAAAACACCACTGCCATCATCTTCTCTCCCATTCCTTTTGTTCTTATGTGTTTATTTTAGCTGGGTTTAAAGAGATACCGAAAGGAAATGTGTGTGTTTAGTTTTTGGTGTTCTTAAAGCTCTTTATCTCCCAACCTCCATATGATATCCCCCCAAAAGACTATGATAAATATGTTGGATCATATGCCTCTCCAAACTTGGCACTAATCCCTGTGATCTTTGTGCTCTTGAGGATCTGGGTCACCTGCTTTTCCTTGTGGTAGGCAAAAGGCGACTGTATGATCGACAATACATGAGAATCATGCTGGTTGGCAGTCCCCTAAAGAAGGGGATGTAGCACTGACAAATAGGTAACAAATGTCCCAGACACAGGGCGGCTTTGTCCTCCAAAAGGTGCTGATCTTGAGGAAGCAAGGATTTCCCTCGGTTGCTTTGTATTAAAAAAATGTTGGCTTCATCTCAGAAACACTAGTTATCCAAGCAGAGCACCTCCCTTGATGTCCTTCTCCATTGTAAGCCTCAGCAACATCTGTTCACACTTAGCACTCCTGAATCAATTTATTAACGTGGATGCCCATTGGTGTGCAGGGATAGCAAAGGCTTCTTGGAGAAATTCTAAGCCCTGGAGAGAAGAAGGAGGCCATGGCAGGCAGCTCTTCCAGAGCGCAATGCCTGGGGCTCTGGGTATGTGCATAGAAAGGGGGTAGATACAAGGTCCTTCCTTTATTTGAGTGACTAGTGGCAAAAGGAGGTGATACTTGTTTCCCTGCTTTCACCTCAGAAGTCCCAAAGGAAGGAAATCCATTGTGGAAAAAATAAATAATCTGTGTGCTTTGTGAGGGTAGGTGCTCTGTATTCTTGTAAGGATTTTGCATTAGTCTCTGAAACAAGATGCCCGGGACATTCAAAGAAATAACACCATCCTTCTGAAGTGTTGAACTTTAAGTTAAACAAACTTGTGGTTTCTTCTGAGACCTCTAGCCGTCCATGTCACAATGACGCAGTTCAGAAGACAATGCTTTTGAAGGACATTTTTAATGGCAAACTTTAAATGAAGTCCATCCTTGGTAGCTCCGTGACAATGCCTGTGTGTTATTGTCCTTTTCTGACTTAACAAGAACAAAAAAAGAACCAGTTAGTCACATATGATGGGACGTGATGACATTTTTACTCCTGAACTTTTCTGGTATAAAAGGGTCACCCAAGGAAGATCTGACAGTAAGTGTGAGGAATTTGGCAATAAAACCACCGATCTGCAGAGATTTCCGAAAACCCAAAATGATTAGGTAAAAGACTGCTTTTTTCCACAAAGAAAAATGTTGAATTTGTATATGCTTTTTTACATTTGTACTTGCCTAAATGAAACTAATCTTAAGGTTTGTTTCCTCTTATCCTACAGCTCATTAAAATTCAGTCTTATTCTACTTCTGTTGATTTCTACAATGCATGTGTTCTGGTCTTATCCCGTTCCACCTTCTAAGGTAAGAGTTTGCCTCTATTTTGATGCTTGACTAGGTGGCTTATAAGTGTTTAAATTCGAAAATAATCTTAGGGAATATGTGACAGAAAAGTAATTTCTCATTAGTAGAGTTTTCAATGAAAAAAATACAAGTAGAGTCACGAAATTAGTAAAAAGAAGCATTTATGTGACAATAAATAATGCTGGACTTATTCAAATTTGTTTGGGCTCCTGCATAGAAAAGCATTCATTTCAATTTCAAATGTACATAGTTTTGCCCACAACAATTTATTTATTCCACATGTGTTCACCGAGGATCAAAGTGAACATTTAACCATTGAAACTGCATTACAAAGACAATGGGTCATTTGTTCTAAATAGTGAATTTACTAATTTTATAAAAATGGTAACTTTTTCAGATATAGAGCATAGATAATACATCAGAAATCAATGAAATATCATATGATATATTAATTCATATATTTATTCAAGAATATTGACTGAGCTTCCAACTTTAATCATTGAACTGTTCAAAACCTTGAGAAAATGAACATCTTTCTTTGGCATTTTGAATAGTATTTCAACATGATATTTCAGTTGTTTTAATGTCAATACATTGTTTAAAATTTCAAACATTATTTTGTTGCCTAATACGTTTTGTGTTCATTGAAACTTAACCTGGCATACTGTAATTACTGAATCAGTGTAATTCATGGAACTATTTTTAGGATAATGAGATGCTACATAAATCCTAAATAATAGATAAATGTCCAAACATAATGCGCTAGCTGTTTATATTATTGGTCTTCTCACTAATCTTTGCATCTGTCATTTTTCTATTTCTTGTTTACTGAAGCCAGCTTCTTTTTTCCTGATTTAGTCCTATGAGCATTCAACACTAATTGAGTCATTGATTCTATAAGACACCAACCATATTGATCAGGTTGATGAGTCACAACCCATAAATTGGTATATTTTCTCAAGTGTCTTCCTAATTACTTTTTATTCTTTTCCCCAAGGTTTGTTCATGACATTTCTGTTGAACAAGAGACATTTGTGTGTGGCTTTTTTTTAAAAAAATTAAGAACGTACTTTCTTCTAATGTACTTACAAATCTGCTTGTCCATAAATGAAATGTTTCTTCTTTCAGTATTTTCCATATTTCTGTTTTTGCATGTGACAATTCCGTTCTCATTATAACTCCATCGTGTAGCAATGGTACCAATTTGACTAATGTGAGTAATCATGCAGAGAAATGATATATAGGCTTTTGTAATATTTGTTGTGAACTTCATAGAGTCCATCAACTAAGCAAGTATACCATATTATTCTGTTAATAAGTCAGCTCTGGCAAGGACTCCCTTCAATGATCAGCAAAGTATATCGGTATCTTTTTAAGGGATGTTTTCAGCATCCCATAACCAG
Organism: Felis catus; assembly: GCF_018350175.1. Lineage (NCBI taxonomy): Eukaryota > Metazoa > Chordata > Mammalia > Carnivora > Felidae > Felis > Felis catus. The sequence goes on from NC_058378.1 coordinate 82,837,411, forward strand.
AACTGATGCATTTCTTTTTCAATATAAAGGTGGCATCATGAATATTTCTGTAAAGAACTGGAATGCTTCCTTTTCTGAAATGATTCATAGGCCCCTCCTTGCTGGAGATTTAAAATAGATGACATTATATTGTGCTTAGATTTCTTCCATTAACACAGGGGAAAACACATAGTGAGCATTCAAATAAGAGTTTTTGATTGGTTTTCTCATGACCAATATTTCTGAAACCCTGTCAGACTATCCCTGGGTCCAAAAAAGAAAAAAAAATCTTTTTTTCAGAAGTCAATGGGAATGGTTTGCCTGGGAGCAGACTGCTGGAACTTTCAGTAAACCACCAAGTCATAGATGAAGATCCCAGAGAGCATTCTTCTCCCCCACTCTGTCCCCATTTCAACTTCTAAAGTTACCTGAAACCACACTTGGTTTACTGCACCAGGAAAGGATAATGTGTAATTTTCACTTTGTAATATGTTTCTTTCTTTATAATAAGACCATTCAGCCACTGTTTCCTCTTTTAAAAAAATGTTTATTTTTACAGAGAGAGAGAGAGAGAGAGCACAATTGGGAGAGGGGCAGAGAGAGAGAGAGAGAGAGAGAGCAAGCAGGGGAAGGACAGAGAGAGAGGGAGAGAAAGAGAATCCCAAGCAGGCTATGTGCTAGCACACAGCCTGACGTAGGGCTTGATCCCACGAACCATGAGATCATGACCTGAGTCAGTATCAAGAGTCAGATGCTCAACTGACTGAGCCACCCAGGTGGCCCAGCCTCTTTTCCTCTTATTGTTCTCGTGTGGTTGAGAAACATGGACTTGGAGTCAGATGCTTCCACTCAAATCCCTGCTTCACCTACGAGGCATTTAATCTCCTCATGTAAAACTTAGCAATAATAATACCTACTTCACACATAGAGCTTTCTGAGGGGATAAAATGAAATGAAGCACATAGAACATTTACCACAAAGAAGATCACGGATGAATCTTTGCTCCATTTATTGATGGGATTTGCAGTGGTGCCTCATCAACATTGTACGTCCTCTGAAATCCCTCTTTTGTGATTGACAAGTGTTGAAAATTCTTACTCGATCCCTGGGTCAGGCCCACTTCCTGGAACTGCCCAGCCCTGTTTCTTGGGACGTGCCCTTTGCTCTTTACTGGGTTTCTTCATCTAGAAAGTGTGAGGTTGAACTGCAAATTCTCAATGGCCAATGTGAGCTCTAAGATTCCACGTGTTTATTTCTTTTGAGACAAAGTGCCCCCTACACTATCCAGGTCTTTGAACCACTGATGAGGAGCTGAGCCAAAGTCAAAAGATAAAGATCCCATTGTTCAAGTAGCAAGATATCCTGATGGAGAATCTTGGCAAATGGCCCAGGGCAAAGCACAGAAAGGAAGTGTTTCCCACTGAACCCCGAAGTTTGGTTATCACGTGTCGTTTTTCTTAGTGAATTCAAAAAACTTCCCAGGACTCATTAGTGCCAAGTGAAAGATTCTTTATAAAGTAATAGCAACCAGATAACTACATATGATGTATGATGCAAGGACTGGGTAACAGCAATTACATAAGGGTATAAAAATTAGACAAGAGCTCTGAATAATATTTTGTATCTAGATAAATTGTCTATTGTGTTCTGGCAAAATTTCCCTCAGAAATGTTGGAGTCATTGGATTTACTGCCTTCACGTTTTGAAAATTTTTACTACTGAAATAAACTTTTAACCCTAAAGCTGTGTTCTCTCCCTCCTCCCCCATCGGAATTGCCAGGTGCCTGGAAAATCTGATTACTTTCTCATCCTGCTGAACAGCTGCCCAACCAGGATGGACAGGAGCGAGGGACTAGATTTTCTAAAGCCAATTTTGGAGAAGACATTCATGAAAAGGTCCTTTCGCAATGGAGTTGGAACAGGGATGAAAAAAACTTCCTTTCGAAGAGCAAGATCATGAATAAGTGTGCAAAGGACTCTGGGAATTAATCTCAAACTTTGTAAAGTGTGACTGATGTGCTAAAAGTCAGTTATATCTTTATCATTAAGTGTTGGTGTGCTCTCAATTCTTAAATATCATTTTTCTCTGAGCTGGTACAGAGTAAATTGAGTTTGAAAAACAGGTAAACCTGCCCCAAACTTCCACAGCAAGAGAATAAACTATTTATGTGATCAGTTAGCAACTTCCCCGACTAAGGATGGGCACATTTGCTTTGATCTTAAATTGGCCAGAAAGTACGAGCAGTTTTACTGTAATGACAATGGTATGATTTTTTTCCTGCCTGTAATACTGTATATCAGAATACTGATTCTTTTTTTCTTTTAAATACGGCTTTCTGAAATGACTCAGAAGAATCAATTCTTCTGGGATGTGTGATTTCAGTTTCTCAGAGAGTCTTGTGAGATCACCCAAAGTTGAGATTCATGCTACCACTGTGTTTTCTTCCATCAATTCACTGATACCAGAAATAAACATCAGCTGTGCCCTCTGGGTGTAACCCTTGCTGTTCTTTCCATCAAATATACTTGGACGTGGATTGTTGTTTTGTCTTGGAAGTTTGTTGTTTCCTTTTATCTTAAAACACAGAAATAGTGCCAGTAACAATAATGACAATACAGGAACTGCTAGTTGCCCTGTGGTGTGTGGGGGGAGGGGGTCCTTTGTGAATCGGTTCCTCCAAATTGTGCCGATTAACACCCCACTCCTTTCCTTTCCAGGAAAGACCTGGACCCTCCTTCCACTGTAACTCCCGACATTACTCATTTTAAAAGGATAATGTAACATTGGTTGGCGTGTTATTTCTTCAGAGGCCCAACTTTAATAAATGTGTACATGCCTATTTGATTCTGCAGTACACTAAGGGCATTCTGACCAAGAAAATCATTATGGTTTCCACCTCACTCTATGTGTATAGACACAGATGAGGTGAAAAAGTCCTCATGCACTTTAAAATGGACTAGGGACCCTCATATCCTTTTGCTTCCTATCCCTGTGGTCCTGGCCTTTGTTCCCATGGGGACAGCTTTAGAAATCTAACCAGCTGGCTAGTGACAGCTCAGCCCTCCCTGCCTTCCATGACCAAACTTCTTTCAGGGCATCTGGAATGCAGCAAAAGAATTTATCTATTAGTAATGTCCTGTCTGCTCACAAGCACTGCGGCACCATAAGGCCTAATGGGTGAGATGCAGAGTACTTCCAATAAACTGGAATATCTGACAGCAGATTGTCAAAGAAACTAGTATTTTTTTTTTAAATCTGCCTAGCATTATTGGCAGGGAGGCTAATTAACTAACTCAATAGGTGTTATTTACTGCTTCGAAGTTGAAAAATAGTTCCTGCGCTAATATGCTCATGGCAAGGGTGGTGTCGATTGGGCATCTTATGTAGGGAAGACATTGTTGTTGCAAGGAACCTTCCTTATTTCCTATTTGCATTTATATGGATTGGTTGGAGTAATAAAACACTACAAACATAATTGGAAAAATTCTTTTCCCACTTCTGGATCTAAAATATCATTGTAACCTCAGGGGGAAAAAGGCCTATGAAAAAGTATTTGCACTCTAAAAACTATAGCAGAGGAAAAGCTGGCAGCAGGGAAATTTACCTTCTGAGAAGAAATTGTACCTTTTGGTAAGATGTTAGGAATAAAGTGTTTAAGATGAAAAATACCTCCAAGTCGTATTTGGATAGTGTCATTAGAGAGGTGACCAAAGGCTAACCATGTAAACCTTTGGGAAAGTGAACCCGAAACCAGTGTAGGAGCCAAGAGGCCAAGTGGACTGTATTCAGTAACTGGTACCAGTTTCTGCAGAGCACTGAGCCCACTTGCTCTCAAGGCTGCAGCATGGAGAAAGGCCTGGGGTGATGGGAGGTGGTGAGGAGCTGATTATCAGATGCTAATGACCCTTTGCCCTTTCCCATGTCCTGGTGGGGGAGGGGATTGTTGAAGGAGGACTGAATTTCACCTTTAGAGCCAGCTGCCTTAGGCAAGGCTTTGGAAGCCCCCAGAATGCAAATATCCCAAGGGAGGAATAATGTGAGGAGTTAATTTTGGTCAACCATACCTCAACCTGTTAAGTTTCATGTCTTATCTGGAGAGATTTTTCTAAAAGAGAAGGAAAAGAAACCATGAGGGCCATGGGCACCTGAGGGGAGAATTCTGGGGTGGAGAAAGTGCATACAAAGCAGGACTGGGCAAGCAGGAGGCCACAGACCCCTGGGCCACATGGACCTGCTTGGATCTCAGTGTCACTCTTTGCTCAGTTTCATGACCTTGCTCAAGCTTCTAGAATCTTTCTGAGCCCAAGTTTCATCAGCTATGAAATAGGGTTAGTATGACTGACCTTGTGGGATTGTTCATTTGCTCATTAATTTGCCGATTCGTTCACTTGACAAATATTTTTTGAGCACCTAGTATATCCAGAGAGAGTATTCTAGGCAACGGGAATGAAATCATTAAGAGAACAGACCAAATTCCTGCTCTTATTGATATTTCATTGGGGTTAGAGGGGAGTTGGAAAAAAACAAGATTATAGATGTTAGATGGTGATAAATGATAAGGAGAAACAAGAAGAAACAGGGAGAAGGAGTGTGGAGGGGTAGGAATGTGGATGTAATTTCAGATGCTGCTGTCAGAGAAGTTGCTGAGAATGATTAGTAAGAATTCCAAGATTTCTCCAGTGGAGTGATCAGGGCGAGGGTGAAAAGGATGGAACCAGCTAAGTAGGGGATTTATGCAGGGTCTTGTCAGAACTTTTGCTTTTCCTCTGAATGACATGGGAAGCCCCTCAAGAGTTTTGAGCAGAGAAATGACATTATCAAATATATCTTTTAGCCTTCATTAATTTGTAAGAGTCAGAAACAAATACATACCTAGTAGGTCTCCATACTAGTAGCCGCAATTCTTTCTGTGATTGACATTTAGGAACTAGGATTCCCTTCTTTCCCTGCCTGTTTCACAATTCCACCCTGGGAAATAATTACGCTGTCAGTTGGAGCCTGTGGTTGGGTAAGGACCCTGGGAAGGGAGAGCTGTCACTCTCCAAGGTACTGAAAGAATCTGGATGAGAGATCAGATTCTCATCCAGCAACTAAAACTTGTCTTGAAGGTGAAACTCCACTGGATTCTCTTTTATGCAAGGATGAGGATCATCTTGTTCTTAAAAACGTTTATTGAGATTTCCATAGAAGCATCCCGAATTTTGGAAGAAGGAGGCATGAATATGTGAATCTGGGGGTAGAATACCCATGCAAAGAAATACAAGAATTAAGATTGCAACTCACACACATCTCATTCCCTTTCTCCTGGCAATTTATTTCTAATGCAGAAACATTAAAAACCAAACAATGATGTCTGCTACAAAATTTCCACTCCAAACACTTAGCCTCATTCACTTTTGAGCATTCCCAGGAAGGAGCAATATTTTAGGGAACGGAAATACAAAAACAATTGGATTTCAGTTCTCACATAGAGTAAGACCCAGAACACAGCAACTTGACTCAGCGTCACATTTTTTTCATGTTTATTTATTTATTTTGAGAGAGAGGGAGAGAGACAGAGAGGGAGAGAGACAGAGAGAGTGCATGAGCTCGGGAGGGCAGAAAGAGAGGGAAAGAGTGAAGCCCAAGCAAGCTCTGCACTGTCAGTGCAGAGCCTGACTCGGGACTCGATCTCACCAACCATGAGATCGTGATTTCAGCCAAAATCAAGAGTTGGATGCTTAACTGTCTAAGCCACCCGCGCATCCCTCAAAGTCACATTTCTACACTCAATATTCTCAACTCTTTTGGGCCTGTCAGACGATAACAGGCAAAAAAGAAACATCCAGGTGGCTCCTCTCTGTTCCTTCCCTTTGGACTCATTCCTCTCTGCTAATATTCATGTGGACTCACATGTTAAGAGTAGAGGTGGGTTTCATTGTCAATGGAAAATTCTCACCTTACTTCCTCTCTGTGGAGGAAAGATTGTCTTCTGGGTGGCCTGGCAGCAACTCTGAGCTGCCTGGGATTAACTGTGTGGTCCGTGTCTCCTCCTTTTCATGAGTGCTGTGCACACTTTCAACTCTCCCCATCTGGGGTCTGAAGCTTTCCTGAACAGCTGACACTCTGGGTCAGTCTGTTTCTCCCTGGATAACAAATCCATTCTCCTGCTTGCCCTACAAAAAGTGAGACAGCTGGCAGGATCTCTCTCCTGGAGCACAAACTGTGGTGGATCCAGCCACACAGGTGCAAGACGCCTCTCCATGGGATAACAAAGACCCACACCAGGTCCTGCAGGCATTGTCCTGCTGCTGGGCCTTCTGTTCCTGAGCTCCACTTTCCATGGTGTGGTGTTGAAACTGAGTGTGGGCCTTTTGGCTGACACCTTCCTGGCTGACCTCTGCCTATCAACTGTTAAAGCTCTAGCTGAAGTAAACTTGCAAAGAATCAAACCTAAAGACATCTTTACTAAGTTGGACTCAGTGTGTGGTTACAAACAGATTCCTCCACAGTAATAAACAAACTCCCACTCACCAGGTTTGGGGCTTTGTGCCAAGTGCTTTCCACATACTGTCCCATTTACACTCTCCATGGCCCTGTGGGAAGACACTGGGATGTCGTTATTCCCATATATAGACAAGAAAACTGAAGCTTAGACTAATCCAGTTTTCTTTTTCATGGACGATCAAGGTCAAATATCTGGTAATTATGGCAAGTTTGCATTGCCCAGAGTATAATGTCAGGCGAAGAATGGAATGAAAAGAAAAAAGAAATCAGAGAAGGTGTATGTCATTATTATGTGTCAACTTGACTGGGCTATGGGGTGCCTCTTAACTTGGCTATACTTTATTTCTGAGAGTGTCTGTGAGCTTGTTTCTGGATGAGATTAGCATTTGAATCCCCAGACTAAGTAAAACAGATTGCCCTCCCCAAGGTAGGTGGGTTTCATCTATACCGTTGAAACCCTGAAAGATTATAAAACTGAGTAAGAAACAATTCTCTCTCTTTGCCTCACTGTCTTTGAGTTGGGATGTCAAGTCTTCTGCTCTCAGACTCAGATGAGACTAGAACTTATACCATGGGCTCTCCTGCTTCTCAGACATTTAGACTCAGTCTGGGACTTTACTATTGCCTCTCCTGAGTCCAGACTTTTCAGTCTTCATAATTGAATGAACCAGTTGCTTATAATAATCTCTTATAATCATTCTCTGTCTCTGTCTCTCTGTCTCTCTGTCTCTCTGTCTCTCTCTCTCTCTCTCTCTCTTTCATTCTCTGTATGCACCCTACTAAGTTATGTTTCCCTGGAGAACACTGACTAATAAAGTGTATTAGTTTTCTATTGCTACATAACAAATTACCAGAAACCTAGTTACTGAACACAACACACATTTGTTATATTCTGAGGGGGGCCAGGAGTGCAGATACACCTTAACTGGATCCCCTATTCAGGGCCTTACAAGACTGCAATCCAAGTGCCACCCAGAGTTATGACTAAGTCTCAAGGTTCACTTCTATGCTTCTATAATGGTTGGCAGAATTCACTTCTTTTTGGCTAAAGGCCTGAGTACCTCAGACTCTTGCTGGCTGTTGGAGAAAGACCACCCTCAATTCTTAGAAATTGCCATCAATTCTTTGCCATGTAGGCTCCCCACCATGGCTTCCAGTTTCATCAAAGCCAGACAGGGGGTGAATCCTCCAGAAAATTCACATTGCAATTTTATGTAACAGCATCAAGAAATTGACATCCTGTCACCTTTGCTGTATTCTACTGGATAAAAGTAAGCCACAGGTTTTGTCTACATTCATGGGGATGGGTTTACACAAAAGTATGAACACCATGAGGTGGGGATCATGAGATCACTCTAGAGTATGTCCACCACACAAGTTATGGGTGACTACTCTGGCTATGGGAAATAACCACCTGTCTCTAGACTCGAGCCCTAAGAAGGAATAGGAGTCATATTAAATGTGACCGACTGTATGTAGGTGATGTCTGGAAGAAAGAGTCTGTGAGGTGCTTTATCCACAAGTTTATGCACTTCAGCCAAGCTTCTTCTCCCTTAATGTAGCTGACCTACACTCCTGTGTCCTCTGGAATGACCTTGGAGCAAAGACTTAGATTCATTTAAGTCTTAAACACATAGCAAGAATTACATTATTGGAGTCTTTCTGCATGCAGCCAAACATTGGCTGAAGAGTTTGTACGTATGAACCCATTCAATTTCCATAACAATCTCAAAAATACAGCAAAATACCTCTCATGTAGGTGCTTTTATTAACCCCACTATACAGACAAGGCATTAAGTGCAGCAAGGCTAAGTAACTTGCCCAAGGTCACACAACTTGTGGGAGTAGAGCCAAGTTGCAAACCTACATGGCCTTCCTCCAAAGATGGAATACTTGCCTACCTCCGCATCTGACCATTAGACTGAAGAAAGACGTAATGTCTTCGGAGATTTCAGGCATTTTTGAATGGCACAGACTGGTTAAGAAAAACTGGCTACAGCTGGAGTACAGGAAGGGCACTGAGGAGAGTAAGTAAATAACAAAGGAAAAAGGACCCAGTGAATGAAAATGAAGATATATCTGAAATTTCTAAGATATGTTTCCCCTGGGGAAATGTGTTCCCGCGGGAGAGAACCAAGAAGCAATTAGAAAATGGCTGGACCCAGTTCAAGTAGAAACTTCTGAAATTACAAAAGAGCTGCCTGTGTACTTGGTAAACACGGACACAACAATATAAAGTAACCTTTCTATAAATGACTGAGAGACAGTGTATTTCCATCCACAACAATAGGAATGTTATAAATTTTACTGGAGAAGAGAGCTTACAGGAGGTTTGTAGCTCTTGGCCTTCTGTTCGTGATGGGACTTCTCACATCCTTGGGCAAACAGGATAGTAATTATCAAACTGAATTATAGTCACTGCCAAAGGATGACTTTAGCTGGAATCCTGCTTACTACCTCCATGATGAAAACACTCCAGGTACGTAAAAGAATTATGGGTTGTTTTTTATATAGCCTTTAATAAACAAGGGCTGCAGCTCAGAATTGGTGCATTGTGTCCTCTCTCCATGCTCCTCTGGGCTTTGGTAACCCACAAGTGTGTGGCCAAGTCAGCTTCAAGGGGTCTGATGCTGCTCGAGATTTATAAGCACAAACTTTGGATTTAGGCATATGTGAGCTCAAACAGCATTGCACTTAATAATCTCTGTGACTGCGGACAGGATCCTGGACTTCTTCAAACCTCAGCTTCCTCATCTGTAAATTGGAACCCGTAGTGACATCACAATAGAGTTGTAGTAAACGATAAGTGAAATAATGCATGTTATACACCTAAAACATTGCTCAGTCTTGTGAATGGTCCATAAATGGCGGCCATCTGCAGCAGGATGAACACCCTAGTTTAACACTGCATAGAAAATTGGGTGTATAACGCACCTTACAAATGAAGTTGGTAAAGAATTGAAAGCAACTATTGTTTTTTGATGATGGAAATGTAGATTGGATATTGTCCAAATATATTGCGAAGCTAATATAGATGCTGGTATGACTGAGTCCAAGGAAAGTTTTCTATGTACTTCAGAAATGGTGTGGCCAAGGGGCACCTAGGTGTCTCAGTCGGTTAGGCAGACAACTGACTACGTAGACAACAATGGCCAGACCATATATGACAATGCAAACTTTGAAGCAACCAGCCCAGGAAGCCAATCTCTGCAGCAGCTGGCCCAGAACAATCAGGACTTGGTCAACAACCTCCAGTTTTTAAAAATTTTCTCCACACTTCCAAATCAAAGCCAACAGAGAAAGCCAAATACGCTCCCAAACCAATCACATAGGATGCCCCACTTTTAGTTAGTCCACTTCCAGTCACCCCAGGCCAACAGCTTCCAATTAGGGCACTGCTAAGCCTTCCCTGTCCCCACTCTAAAGCTTCCCTGCTCCTGGGCCTCCCCCTGAGTCTCTGCCAAATGCAAATGATGGTGGCTGACTCCCTTGCTGTATAACAAGCTCTGAAGGCATAGGCTGCTTGTTCTCATTTGGGCAGTCTATTCCTTTCTACAACACTGATGCAGTCAAGGTGGAAAGCATCAAGAAAAGCCTCGTAGGAATTCTGCATTATTAGTTAAAAGTGAAAATCTGTTGGCATAAGCTTTTAAAAACGTTTCTTTTAAGTAAAGACATTTTAATTTATCTTACTATAAATTTAAGAAATCAGACATTTAGAGAATTTAGAAAAAAGGACAAAGAAGCTAAAAATATAATCCTAATCTCACCACCATAGGTAACCCCTCAACATATTCAGATGCCTCTGTGATGTGGATGGGAACACACCCACACATGCGCGTGCACACACACACACACACACACACGCACACACACATTTTTCTATAAATGTGGTCACACAAGTCCCATTCCGAAATCTGTGTTTCCAATTCCGTAGTGTGCATGGAGAGCTTTCCATGTCTGTGAATGATAAAATATACCATTATGTTTAATGTCTCTATAGTATTCAATTGTGTGCATATATCACAATTAGCTAAACCACCTCATCTCCTATTAAAGGACATTTAGATCATTCAATATTGTGCTAATGGGGAAAAATGCTACACTATATACTTGTATACATTTGGCCAATTGCTTCAGAATGATAAATTGCTAGAATCAGGAAAGCTGGTCAAGAGATATACACATTTGAAATTTCCACATGTATTGATAAATTGCCCTTCAGCACACTTACATCCTTGTAGGAACACTGGACATTGTCGTTCTTCAATTTTGCCAATAAGGCAGGCAAAGAGCAACGTTACATTAATTAGACTTACACCTTTCAGTTTCCATTACTGGTGAGGATACATTTATGTATCCTTCTGTCTGTCTGCCTGTCTGTCTCTACACTAAACAGAGGCACATGCCTTTGGGATTCTTTTATGAATTGCCTTTTCATGTACTTGGCCCATTTTCAGTTGGACTTTGCTTCTTCCTGGTGTTAAAACTTCCTTATGTAATAGGATATTAAGCATTTTTGTCGTATTTCGTAATTACATTTTTGTTTTCTCTCTTTTTAGCTTGCAGATATCTTTCATTTTTCTCCTTCATAGTTTTTGGCCACTGGGTCACAGGAAAGAAAATGTTCCCATTCCAAGATAATAAAAGGTTTTAAGGGTTATTTAAATCTTTGATACAGGACCTCGTTTCTTGCTGAGTTAGATTATATCCTCAAGTGTATTTTCATAAAGGTATTTCAATCCTCTTTGCATATTGAGAATGTCCTTCTGCTGACTTCTTGTGTAAATAACAGTTTGTTGGGTATATCGTTTTGAAGTTAGCATTTTTTTTTCTGTCAAGATTTTGCAGAAAATTTATTGTTCCATTTTCTCCTCGAATCCTATGTTGTTGGTAAGTCCTAGTCAGTCTTTAGGTTTTTTTGCTGGTAAGTTATCTGTTTCGTCTTACTGAATATTGGTAAGATTCTTTTAGTCTCTTCAAAGTTCAGAAGTGTTACCAGGATAAATACTGAGATTTATTAATCTATTACCCTATTAATTTTCTGGATTGTGGTGCTCCTTTGAAAGTCCTCTCTCTCTCTGTCTCTCTCTGTCTCTGTCTCTCTCTCTCTCTCTCTCTCTCTCTCTCTCTCTCATTACATTTTTATACTGTTTAATTCTACTGGCTTATTCTCTGGCTTGTAGAACCTGATATCTACCTCGTCTCCAATCCCAAGCACATTTCAATCACTGTCTTAGCCTGAATTCCCCAGGACATAGAATATGGGCAAAACTTCAGGGTGACCCCTTGTTTGGAGAGCAATCCCAGGACAGCAAGGACGAAAGCAAACTGGAAGTGAGGCAAAGAAGGAGGAAAAGCAAATGCAAGTTTGTGCACTATGAGCTGGCCATATAGTCATCAGAAAACACAGCTGGTATCTGTGGTGACATGAGCCACCGGGTCTTGGAACAGGTCATCGGAGAGGAGGTGGAGGTGCAAATCATTTGTCTACCAAGACTTTGACCAAATTTGTCTGGTTGTTGCTTTTCATTTAATTTTGCCCAGTAGGGCACTCATGCCTCCATACTCCTGGTTTGTGCGGCCCCAGGACCCCAGGCAGCTGCCAGGGAAACTGTATGCTTTGTCCCATCATGTGAGGCTTGACCTGAGCCTAGAAGTAGTGGGAGGCACAGAGCCTCTGGTCCTGTGGGGTTGCGTGCAGATGCAGACCCGGTGGTTTTGGGAGCAGTGGCTGAAGTTGGGCCTGGGAGCAAGTGTACATGTTGGCTGGTGAGCTGCCAATGTTGCTACAGTCCCTAATCCGGCCCCTCTGCTCTGGGTGAGGGCAGCATCTCTAGCTGAGGCTTCTCAAGTGGCCCTGATGCATGCAGCCCAGAACCTGGGAGGCTCCTATGTTGGGTCCAGGGTGATCATTTTCTCTGTCATTCTCTTGTTGCTTTGTCTCTTGCCTTGATGCTATCTGTGACTTTGCATTCCTGTCTTGAATGTTAAGTTGGTTTCTACAGGATTGATTCTGATCATCGCAGCTTCTAAAACATTTTTAATTTCGGCAATGCTAGTGTTTTTCTCTTTAGTTTTTATTTAGGCCTACCAGGTCTGTTTTAATCTCATTTTGCTATCTTCCTCCACTTTTTATCTTTTGTTCTTCTTACTCTCTAGGAATGTGAAGAAAATTCCCCGATTTACTTGATCTCCAAAAATGACTGCTTCTGGATATTTATTCCCTCTCTCTTTCTCTTTTTCCTTTTTAAAAAATAAAATCACGGAATACTCACACATTTTGAGTGCTAATGATGGCAAATATTCTGTTAAGCATTTAGCATAATTTATCTCCTAATCCTCACAGCAAAACAATGACATCGGTAGTATTATCTCAATGAGGCATAGAGCAATTAATTACATTCCTCAAGGTCACCAGCTAGAATATCGAGGAGCCAAGACTTAAGCCAGTTGTGCCTGACTCCAAGCCCTGTTTCCACTGACTGAGTGCTTTCTACATATGAGTGCTCCCAGTGCCTTCCCAGATAGGCCACGGATTGCCTTCTGCATCTTGTTGATTCCTCAAATTAGCTGCAGATCCTTGACCAGGCAATTGCACTACTCATGCTCAGTTTCCCCATCTGTGACATGGTTTAGATTGTATGCTTTCTAGCTCTGAGTGTCTTGGCTCTATTTTCTTTTTTTCTTAGCACTGCCCTCATTTTAGAGACCTAACCCAGACTTTGGGTTACCATTTGTCTAAGATTGAAGCAGTGAGGCCTCAATTTTAACCACTCATCTACTAAAAGGAAGTTTTAAAAACCAGACACAAATGTCAGGCATTCTCCCTGCCACATTTTCTTGATTGGGTAGCAAAGTGCAATGGACCACTGATTACTGGAAGCAGGAAAAGAACTAGAATTTTGTTTCTCAGAACTCAAAAGTTGGAACAAATCTGTGGTATAGGCTTTTTCTTTGTTCTCAGAAGGGTCACTTCTGGAAGCCTACTTGACCACCATGTTCAGGTCGAAAACTTAGTGTAGCTCCAGGCCCTGGTTTAATGCAAATTCCCATCCAAACTCTTCAGACCAGGGTCATGATAATATAAATGCTATCCTGTGGAGGAAACATACTCTTCACAGCTAAAAAAAATTTTTTTTAAGTTCTTTTTACTGGCAGTTTCCTTCAGCTTTCAAGAGATGACATTTGAGGACACTAGGCATATGGATAGGACAGAGCTGATAAGATGGGCTCTTCCCTAGGTACAGGAAGGTGCCTGAGTTTTAACCACAAAGTGCAGTATTTGGACTTCATTTCCAGAAATCAAGGGGGTGGCATGAAGTGACATGGTCACGAGGTCCTTATTCTTTCTCCAGGTATGTGTAGTGAACGTTGGCTGTTTGTTACCACTGAGTATCCATTGCCCTTTCTTCTGGTAACAGTAATGGAAGACTGTACTTTGGGGATTCCCAGTCTCTTGGGACCTCACTGTGGTCCCAGTGGGGCTAGGCTCCAGTTCCAGAGGTGACCAGTCAGGTCACTTAGTTCCCCTCCACAGGAATGGTTATAGGAATCAGCACACGAAGCCCAGAACTTTGTGGAACATGTCTGGAGGGAAAATTCTCTTTCTTCCATGGCCTTGGAGCTAAGAGGACTGGTGCCTCTGGCAGCCATCTTTCCATGATGACGGAAGACTTTACATGGTGCTGAGTTGATACTGGGACATGGCGAAAGACCAGGCTCTGAAGGCAAGGGCTGGGACCCTGGAGTCTCTCATGCCTGATGACATCCACCCCAGCCCTTCCCTTATTGGTTCCCTTGAACCAGTAAAATCTCCTTTTACTTAAACAGCACTGAGCTGAATGTTCTGCAGCTCACCAACAAGAGCTTCTATCCCACCGTGAGCACCTCTGTGGCTCGGGCGCCTGAGCAGGAGCATCATTGTTCTTCATTTCTGCTGAAGTCAGATGTCAGCCCTTCCTCCAAGGTCTTGGTTTCTACTAAATAACTTTGATGTTCTTTAATAACTTGGTCATAGCATGTCATTTGCCCAAGGAACCTGCCTCAGGGTGTTGTTTCACTAGAAGTATTACATAAAGCTTTCAACAAGCAACATTAATATAAAATCATCCCCTTCTTAAGTGGGAGACTTCCTTTCCTCAGCTTCGGAGTGAAAGCTAATACACTCCCAGGGCCAGAGTGGGCATGAGAAAGCTCTGGATTACCCTCCGTCTCAAATGTGCACTAACTGTTTGCTGTGTGTAAATTGGGAGTGGTGGGGAATAATAAACACAGTGGCATCTTCTGTTATAAACTGGCCAATGAGCATGAAAAAGGGTGATATAACAGAGCAACAGGAAGAGGAGAAAGAGATTTTAAAATTTCTTTGGTTTTATTTTGTGAATAGAACCATAAAACCCAATGACTTCTTTATGGATAAGGCTTTTTTTTTCTTTTTCTTTTTCTTTTTCTTTTTCTTTTTCTTTTTCTTTTTCTTTTTCTTTTTTGGAGAGTTCACATCAGTTGACACAGTGGAAAGGATACTGCAATTCCCATTTCACAGTTGATGACACTGAGACCCATAGGAAGGAGTAAGCCAGGGACAAATAGCTAATTGTCAATCTATAATTTTTGAGTAGTCTAACTCTGGGGCTCTCATGATAAGCACTGTCTGTTTCTTGATTTACAGAGGATATTAGTGTGTTAGATTTTGGGAGGAGTAAACACGAACTTACCACTAAGCACATGGAACGTGTTGGCCAAGTATCCTGAACGTTTCCAATTCATACAAGGACTTTGTGATAGGCCAGTAATCCAGTTGATGTTATACTTTCGTTAATAACTTCTAAAACTAATTAATTTTAAAGGTACATCCAATATATTAGAAGAACTTTTGAAGGTTAAATCATTATTTAATTTTTAATGTCTTGAATGTGACCATTTCAGGAGCAGCACTTGGTATCTGGGAGGAGGGACAGACGTTTGCAAGATGACAGTTGAAGTGTGCTATACGTCAGTTATGGAACAGACACAGCTATGTCATCGCAAATCGAGCGTGGGCAGGCGGCTCTCCCTGGGCTCCTGGCCTCAAATCAATGAGCACAATCAGGTGGGGTTGGAATGTACTGGATTCCATCCAGTCTCCGCCAGGGTCATGGGCTCTGCATCATAGACCGCAGTTGGCAATCCCAGCTTGCCATTGACTAGCTGGCAGCCTGCCATGTTGTTTCTTTCCCTAGGATCTAGTTCCCTAGTCTGAAAAACATCCTTGATATAACAGTAACTATTTTACAGGGTTTTATAAAGATTAATTGAGGTGATACCTATAAAAGTCCAGTACTAGGCCTGATGTTCAAAAAGTCTTCAGGAAATGCCACTATTACTTCCAGCATAATACTCAGCTTGTCACCACCACCGCCATCAACGTCATCACTGTTGTCACTGTCATCATCAAAATTAAGTTAGGTTTCTCTTTTGGGGAATCTAACTGTCCATCTTCCTGTGATATACTGCAATTTAATGTCCTGATGCCAGGGTCCATGACCTTGCCTCTCTGCTCATGTTGGAGAGATGTGCTCTGCATATCACACCTCAAGCATCACACACAAAGGTCAGGATAAAATATGACAAGAGATATGATTTTTTACACTCGCATTGTGTCATGTCATTCAAGCCAACTGGCTCAGTCACTCTATAAATATTGCACTAACATATTAGAGTCACGCGGGTCTGTGGTATGGCCACAATGCTAACTGCCTTGCAACCACCCTCCCTTGCTATCTTTTCCCCTCTCTCTGCTTCCCATAGGCCTCCATTGCTGCACAGCCCAAGAGGAAATTCAGGGCTCCACATTAGGACTTGGCACGTCAAAGGGGTGTATATTACTTGGAACTACTTCTAGGTCTAAAAATCATAAGATTTTGTTTGCCATGGTCCTGCTGATTAATGCCACCTTATAATAGCCTAATATAGATTTCTATATATTTATATTTATATTTATATTTAAAGCTATAGCTTGGAAAATTATTCACTGTTAGGAAACCCCTTCATCTGCCTATGTTTACTATGCTGAAAAGTATTGCTAACAGCTTTTGAGTCTCCAAAATACAATTTGGCTTAATGAAATAAAAGAAAATCTTCCTGCCTGGTGAAATAAGGCACAAAATATATAGATGGCACAAAATATACCAAAAATTAAGAAAAAATGGGTTTAAAAAGTTCATTTTGTTCCCCCTTCCTCTCCTCCATAGTAAAGTATTTAGTTTCTGAAAAGAAGAAAAGTAATTATAAGATTTAGACGACATATTGTAAGAAATCATAAGGGTTTTGAATTCTTATGGTAGAGTGGTTGTGTGGGATGTCTATTTACTTTCAGCTAAATTTTCTTTGCTTAAGTTATGTGCATAAGTTTCGTTTTCCACATTTAATTTTAGGATGGCACTCAAGTTTGAGAAAATATTTACACAAAGAAAACTAAGCATATATTTCACTGTTATTAACCCCACTCCTGTTGACACTTACAGCATTTCTTTGTGAATCTAAAATCCAAAATCCTAACCCTTGTGAAACTGCAGGCACAGCCCTCTGAGCTGTGTGTTAGGTGTTTGTGTGTGTGTGTGTGTGTGTTTTCGGTTGTAATATAATTGGTTTTGGGATTTGATGCAGGAGAAACCACTAATACGAAACACTGAAACCTAATAATTCTGGTTTCTTGGGACATAGACACAATCATATGAGAAAATTTTCATATTACAGGGCATCAGGAAAAACATTTGGCTTATTGCATGGCAATCAGACCCTTGGTGAAGGAAGATACTTGATCATCCATTAGTGTACAAGGGTCTGCTGTGTACCTCTTCTACTGCATGTCTTAGGAGTTAAAGAAGAAGGAGGGGAGGAGGAGAAGGAGAAGAGGCATTCCCTGTCTCCAAGAGCTGCCATTAAGTAGGAGGCTTATTGAAATATTGCAGTAGCCAAGTAAGTAAGCAAGTAAACCAGCGAAGAAAGAAATTTGACAAATCACCCTCAATTGGCTCCATACTTCAAAAAGAAATTTTCTTACAAGCAGAGGAAGAAGTTTCCCCTCTGATGGTGGAGTGACCCCTCATGGCAGTTGGATTTCCTCATCGTTACTTGCTCAGAGAGACGTGCTCCGTGCATTTCAAAGCCACTTTGATCCCAGCAAATTCTCATTTCCTTTTCTTCCCTCGTTTTTCACTTTAATTTGAAACACTGCTTTAAGTGAGCTTGAGGAAGGAGCAACACCAATGGAAAAGGCACACGGGTGTCTCGAGATTTTGGGCTTCATGTGCCAGAGGCAGGAAGAACCACAGGAAATGAGGAACACCTGCTTCTGAAGAAAACCAAATGACACTTGCGGGGCTGTGGTGGGAGTATTGGTTACGAGGCCTTTCTGAGCCAGCACCTGACCCATATGAGCTACAGGAATAAAGGGGTGTGTCACAAGGATATTGAGTAAGGAATGTGGCCAGAGCCTCAGCTAGGCTCTCTGGGCAGCCCTCCTCATTCTCTATGTTGGTTTCAATCTTCCCTCACTCTGTAGATATACTTCCCTCACAGAGTTGGATGTGGGGCTACCTTGAGCTCATCTAACAGTTTCAGCCCTTCAGTGAGAGGTGGTGCCCTCCCCTGGATCAATTGACTGTGACCAAGAGCTAAAACCCTTTTGTATGAAAACATGGCCCGTGGTATTATGTTGAGCCTCACGTATGGCCACATACATGTACACATGAACCTCATTTATGAGTGACGACCATGAAACAATGGTGTGGAAGGTCATTCTTAAAAGGGAGCCATTTAGGGAAGACAATCCCCTGGGAGTGTGCTAGAAGGTGGACTGTTGATTGGTCTTTCATTCTAAGACTGTGTTTCTCTGAGTCTTCCATAGGGTCTACCAAACATGAAAATGTCAGGACAAATCAGTAGGGAAAAAAAAAAAAATTAAGCCAAGCAGTTGCTTTGATATCACGTAGACTGAACTTGGTCATCAGGATTGGTCATTTTTAATATATAAGCACCTCCCCTCAGCTTTTTGGAATAGGAGAGGTGACCTGAGTGATGTGACATGACAATGTCACCTCCACAATTCCCCCAGGGCCATCTGCCTTCTGTTTTAGCCCTTCCTTGGGCACAGTCTATTCTTCACTGGAAAAAGGATGTGTGATTGTTAATTTTGTTATCTTGACTGGCTCAGAAATACACAGATAGCTGGTAAAACATTATTTCTGGGTGTGTCTGTTAGGGTATTTCTGGAAGAAATTAACATTTGAATCAGTAGACTGAGTAAAACAATCTGCCCTCATCAATATAGCAGGCATCATCCAATCTGTTGATGGCCTAAATAGAAAAGAAAGTGATAGAGGGGTGAATTCTCTGTTCCTGAACTAGGATGTCCATATTTCCTGGCCTCAGACATTAGAGCTCCTGGTTCTCAGGAGCTCTTTTGACTCACACTGAATCATACTACTGGCTTTCCTGGTTCCCCAGCTTGCGGACGGCAGATGGTGGGACTTTTTAGCCTCCATAACTGTATGAGCCAATTCCTATAATAAATCCCCTCTTATATACATCAATATATATCCTAGTGGTTTTGTTTCTCTGAAGAACTCAGAGTGTTTCAGGCAGAAAAGAGAGAACCCAGCGTTGCTTGCCTCAGAGAATATTACCTTTTTTTTTTTTTTTGGATTCCTGGCCATGTACAATAGTGAGTACAGAGAGTGTCTAGGAAATGCTCAGGTAATTTTTTAACCAAATATACCTACAGAGCCTGCATAGGTGTACGTCTAAGTTTCAATATGGTTCTCTTATTTCTTACTAGGTGTAAGTTTTATGCCAGTTTTCCAGCCTGATACAAAAATATAGCAGTTGCAATTGATTTGTTTCATATACTATATTCTCAATTTTTATTTTATGTCCTTAATAATAACCATGTCCCAAACATGGTTCTTATAAATACATAAATATTTTAGCATAATTGTAACGGCAAGCAAATCTAAGTATATTAACATATAAATGTTCAAGTTAAAGAATTGAAGTTACATATCATAAAAGAATAGAAGGAAATAGAGCTGTTATTTTTCCATTACATCCCCATTAGGATCTGGGGAAAAAATATGATTTGTGAGGTGGCATTTACATGTAACATGTAACAGATAACTAACTTGCCAAGAAGACCAGAGAGGTCCCCACTGTAAGTTGAAGGGAACTGAAATCTGATCCCATCTCCCCTGCAAAATGTCATACAAAATGATTATTTAGGTTTTTTTTTTTTTTTTGTGAATTTTTTGAGATGTTACTGGGATTGTCACACTGAAGAAGAAAACCTCAGAAGAGAATTCAAAGTTATGACAAACACATTTGAGAAATAGCCAGTCAGGAGAACACTAGGATGTAAAATTTCAGTGATTGGTTTAGAAAATGACCACTAGAATTTATGCAATGGGATGTGAAGTCCCTGGGGACAAGGTATCTTTTTCTTATTTTCTGTTGCAATCCCAAAATTAACACAGTGACTGGAAAGTAATAACCACTCCACTTGCTGAATAAATGAGTAAATTATTTACTCACTTATACCTTGCTTTATTTTCAAGAAATGACTAGCTAAAATAAATATAGGTAACAAAAAGAACAACAAAAACTACCTACAGCATCACAACGGATCATAAACTGCACTTAAGTGCAAATTAAAAATTAAGTTGATTCCTTTTTAATGTTTATTTATTTATTTATTTATTTAGAGGGTGAGAGAGAGTGCTGGGGAGGGGTAGGTAGAGAGAGAGGGTGAGAGAGAGAGAGAGAGAATCCCAAACAGATTCTGTGCACTGTCAGCCTGATGCTCTTTCTCATGATCTTGATCTCATGAACCATGAGACCATGACCTGAGTCAAAATCAAGAATCAGATGCTTAACCAATGGAACCACCCAGGTGCCCCCAAGATTAAGATAATTCTTAATTGAAAGGAACAGATTATGTTTGATAGTGGCTTAATAGAGTACTTGACAATGTAAGTGAGGAAGACATTGATTAGCTGTCTTTTATCTTCATGGAAAATGGGACAAGAGAAAATGAGTTAGACATTAGTATGTGATATTTGAGGTAGACATAAGAAAGTGATTTCTGATGACATTGATTTCTAAAATCTTTACCACAGAAATGTTGGTTGGCCTTCCAGTTAAACATGGAAGATGGAACACATGTAACTGTATTTATATCTTCCAGCAACTTCACTGAAATCACAACAAAGGGATTTTTAAAATAGGCATAAACCCACAGGCTAAAGAGAATGAGAGAGGAAACAATAGCAACCAAATGTGGAAAGTTGGAAAGAACACAGAAAAGGAAAAATGACCTAGCAGACCTTAGAAAACTTAATTTTAATCCGGCAGTGGGAAAATTTTAGAATTCAGTTGACTTACACCACATAATCCTCAAAAGGCCTAATAATTTGTGGCACTGGATATCTCTGGAAGTAAGTTAAAGTGAAGTGACTAAAATAAGGAGGGTATTTAGAAATTTCTTCAAGAAGCTATAAGACCTCCAGATCAAGATCCCCTCTCCCATTTTAGGTGACCACCTCTCACCTGCCTCCTCCATGGTCCAAGACTGGAAATTTATTCTTTGACAAGGATAAAAAAGAGGATCTCTGAATCGGAGAAACCAAACATCATTGAATACAGGGGTACCTACTGAAAGCTTAGCGGTCAGGTACATGTGGACGTCCTGGATGCTGAGAGCCTCGCTCAACCCTCTGTTCTCATCAGAAACTACAAGGAAGAGCCTCACCTCCACTCAGGAGACTAGGAGATCCTTCCTTTGATTATTTGGCCATCCAGAAGGAAAGGCATAAAGATATTAGCATTGGACATTTCCCACCCAAGCAGCCAGTTCACCCAGTGGTGGAGCTCACAGAAGACAACTTTTGCCTACGTGATTAGAGCTTCCAGTTAGCTCTGCAGTGCCCTCTACTTAGTAGGAGCAGACAACCAAAGGCTAAGATATATCTGAGGGAAAATTTGAGCATGGGAGATACCAACACTTACAAATAAGAAAGAACAACTTGGAGGAAGTAGCACTCTACAGGAAGAGAAAACAATACCAAAAATCAAAGCAAGCCAAAATAACAACCAAACTGTAAGAGACTATAATGAAACCATAAACCAAGAGCAGGATGTCATGGAAAGGAACATTCAGGGCACAACAGCAGCACAACAAATTACCAGGAATGAAAACCACAGCAGTAGAGATCACAAGTCAATGGAAAGTTCTGAATACAAGTCAAGAAAGAATTTGAGAAGGCAGAACCAAATGATGAGGAACTTTGACATAGGAGAGCAGAATTAGATGACCACTCCAGTAGGTTCAATATTTACATAATGGCAGTCTCCAAAAGGAAGAACAAAGATAAAGAAACGATCAACGAAATAATTCCAGAAATTTTCCCATAACTGAAGGACACAGTTCCTAGTTTGAAAAATTACAGCAAACATGCAACATAATAGGTGTAACTAGACTTCACTGAGGCACACACTATGAAATTTCAGAACGTTCAGGACAAAAAAAATATCCTAGAATCTAATGAAAGAGAGAAATAAAAAAAGGTCCCATGTAAAGGATCCAGAATCAGAATGCCTTCCGACTTCTCAATGCCACTACCAAATAGCTGAAAGTCAAAGGAATGCAATTTTTATAATTCTGAAGAAAATGGTTTCCTACAGAGAATTCTATACCTAACTGATATGTCAATAATATGTGAGGGTGAAATACAGATATTTTGAGAGAAGTCAGTCTCAGAAATGTGCTTCTTGTAAGTTCTTTCTCAAGACGCTAAAGCAGGATGTGCTTCACACTAGAAAAGAGGATGGATCAAGGAAGTGGAGCACAGGGCAGAAGAGCAGTGATAGAGACAAAAGGTAAAGGAAGGGAGTCCTGGGAGGGACGGGGAAGAGAGATCCAGGGGACAGATGTGCCCAAGCCTTAAGGGCAGCTGTTCCAGATTAAAGCAAGTCAGAGGGCTCTGGGAGAGGCTTCATCAGGAAGTTTCAACTGATAACAGTCCCGATGTGTCTAGATGTCCTGAGAGATTACACCACTAATGATGCTTTCTGGGTGGGATTAATGAGATGTTAATAGAAAATTAGACAAATTAGAGAGAGAAAATATGAACTCAAGGGAAAAGAAAAACTGTACAAGAAAACAAATGCAACCTTAGCTTACTGCATAACTTACCCATGAGCAGTGTTACAAAGACACAATACATAAACAACCAAGACTGATCTCACTAAAAATGTGATTTAGCTGTAATAATGCCTAAAACTGAGAAATGAAGAATACAAGCTTTATTTTTGGATATATGGAGATGAACACCAAAATAATCAGATGAAGGTGTTAAAAGAGGTTGCCTCTGGAAAAGGGGAAATTCATGGTGAACTGTGGGGGGGGGGGATTACTGTTTTTATAAGGAAATTTGTATCACAATTTATTGACTCTTTAATCTATACACATGTATGATTTAGTAAAACTAAAAAATAACAGAAAGAAGAAAAGAAAGGAAGAGAGAGAGAGGGGAAGGAAGGAAGGAAGGAAGGAAGGAAGGAAGGAAGGAAAAAGGGAAGGAGGGAAGGAAGGAAAGAAGGAAGGAAAGAAGGAGAGGAGAGAAGGAAGGAAGGGAAAGGAGGAGGGAGGTAGGGAAGGAGAGAGGGAGGAAAAGACTGAAAAATAAAAAGGTGAGGAATAAAAGGAAAAAAGGCTATGCAGATTCTTTCCTATGGGGCAGACAACACGTTGGTTGATTAATGTATGGTCTTGATTGTGCGCCCTCAGGAAGCAGAATTTTCAGAATGCAACATTTGGTCTATCATGTGTGTGTTGGCACATTTCCCCTCCTTTCTTCACAACGCTAATTGTAGATTTTAGCTCACTCTTGAACTGACTATAATCATTCATTAACAAACCAAATGAATATCACAGGAAAATTCTCCCAATTTAGGCTGGGCTAAGACGGACATGTCTGAGGTGAGTCAATTAACACCAATGTTGCCTTTGCCCAGCTGTTCACACATTCATGGTACACTTGGGAGATCACAGCTATGTTTGTAGAATTTACAATTCAGACTGAAGGAGAATTTTACAGCCATTTAGAACAGATTTGTGCAGATAACCCTTTGATCTTCTCCAGTTTTATGCACTTGGAGGTTTGTTGGTTGTGTGGGACAAAGGAGCAGGGCAGCTCTGTGGAATAATAAAAGGCAAACAACCTTGAAACTGACGCTGATCTCCTGGATATTATTTGACTTCAGTGGGAGGAGATTTGTAGCAAGGTGTGAACACTTTTGTACCATCCTCCTATTCTGCATTGCAAGTGATGCTGTCAGAATCACTGTATATCAACTCTCTTGCGTGACTCAAAGGGGCAGATGAGAGACTGAGGACAGCTGAGTGGGAGGGGAGCTAAGAGGCCCCTTGGACTTGGGTTCAAATTTCAGCACTGCTATTCACTTGGGCAATTTATATCCTACGTCTAAACCCCAATTTCCTTACCTATGAGATATGGATTACAACCTTCTTTTGAAGGTTCTTGAGAGGATTATCTGAGGTCATGCAAACAAGCAGTGCAGTGCTGGTGTACTAAGTGTTCCGTAAGTGAAACTTTTATTACCCTGTGGATTGCCTCGTCTTTAAACTTGGTAGCTGCTGGCTCTACGTCTTAAAGAAAGGTGACCACTTCAAGCAGTACCACTGATGATCCTGTAAGGGACCCGTCACTCACATTCGTATTTGGTGAGCATAACAACTGTAAGAAGTAGATTGAGCAGATAAAATGAAGGATCAGAGGAGTTAAATAACCCCTAAATGGTCATTCAGTTGGTAAGTAGGTAAGCAGAGTTGAATCCAGGACCCCTGAGTCGTTTGAGTGCCACATGTAAGAGCGTTCTCAGTAGTGTGATTTCTGGGAATCAGTGTAAATAATTAGAGAGCTCTTCCTTACACTGAGCTGAATCAATCACCTACTGAAGTCAACTCCTTTCTTTGATCTGATGGCCCTTAGAGCATTTGAAAACAGCCATTCTGCCCCTCATGGGTTCCTGATCTCTCAGTCAATGGTTAGAAGCTAAGGCTTGATTACCACCATTTCCAGGTCAAATGCTGATTGTCCACTAGGCACCAGCACCCATGAAGACATGAGCGTCTTGGATCTTTGGCCAAGGTCACTTTCAAGGGCATTTGGAAACTTTTTTCTCTCTGATGACCATTTTGTGAATCCTGCAAGATACTGGGGTTCTCAGGTTCTCAGATGGTCTTCCCACAAATTCTTTTTGAGAGCTTTTGTTATAAGCATTAGACTTACTTAGTCATCTTTGCAAGCTTATGTGAGATTGAACAGTGTGAAGATTGGCGTAACCACCTGATAAGAAGCTATTCAAAGCCCATTTGCTCTTGGCCATGTCATCCTTGTTCTTGGAGAAGGCTTTGCACTCCTTCTGATTTAAATCAGCAAAGTGTATTTCACTCACAATAATCTTCTTTACGGACTGAAAACTGTAAATCCAAGGCTTCCAGGTTCATCTTCCTGTAATCTGCTGTGCAACCCTGGGCAGGTGACCCTGATCCTGCATCCATATGGAGGTCTTTGCATCTCATGGCAGCAGGGGAGAGCAAGGGAGCTTTGCAATACCAATTAGCAAATATCATCCTAAATGCAACGCCAATTAGAACAATACACCCTTGGAAAGACAACTCCGAACACAAAATAATTCAATTCTGGTCCCCGGGAGAGTAAGAAAGCACGGATCCTAGATTAGGAGGGACAAAACAGACTGACAAATTGCTCTGTGGTGCTCAGTATTTCCTACCGGGCCCAGGGGTCAGGGAGTCTGCTGAGTATAGGCACTGGCTTTGAGTACATCTGTGTGGGTTTAGGATCTGATTCCCAGATGGAGACAGTGCAGATGGTGCCGGCAGCACATACGGGTGGGAGGATTCAGTCCCTTGGAGAAGGAGTAACATCATATTCCCAGATGGAGAGGTCAAAGCTGTGGATATTTTTGGTGCCTTTCAGTAGGAGGACAACGTTATTCCCAGACCTGATTGGCAATCCTTTTTGGCATAATGGAATTTAAATGTTGGCAAGGATGCTGGCTTGTTTGTCACCTGATTGTGTTACAGAAATAAAACTCGGGTGCTCTGCTTGTCTGTGACGTATGACTCAGTAGTGCTGTCTGCAGGGAGTGGAAGAGTAAAGGATTCATTGGATAATTTTAGAGAAGAAAGCAGAACACAACTCTCTTCTCCTCTTTGATAGAACCCAAGAGAAAGGAGCATTTAAATTGTCAAAAATGCATCTTAGCCATACAAGCAAAGTCAACTGGTTAAGCCAGTCAGTGGAACCATAAGCCCAGCCAATCAGTACTTTAGTTCATTCCTACAAAGCTTAACAAAGGGACTAGCAATAGAAAAGGTGTCAAACATTTTAATTTTGGCTCATATAATTCATGTAATTTCCTAGTGGTAGAAACTATCCCAAACTCTCAGGAACCATCAAAAACTCTGCTTCCCATTGTTTAGTTGGAATTTTAAGCATTTTAGTGAGAAGGACCTAAAAATCCATCCTCTTAAACATTTGATAAAATGGACCAGAAGAGTGCATAATATTACTTTATCTTTTCTTAATGAAAACACTGCCACCATCTGGTTAATAAATGGTTTTGACTACTCTTTTTATTGAGTGAAATAAGCAAGTCATGTTCTTTTCATTTCAAACAGGATCACAATTTCTAGTAAAGGTAATTTTTCTTCTTTTCATAAAAATTAATATCATCTCATAATGTCTGTCATTCTTCAATCATCTCCAGGATAAAATGCTCTGAAAAGGGCCTGTGCTTGCATTCCCCCAACAACAATGGGAAGCATTTTACGGGGCATTGATCGTTTGCAGAGAGGACTGCTGAATGTCATGATTTCTGGATGCTGAACCACCCAGTGCCCTTCACCCAGTTCAAGGGACAGTTGTCCTCACTTCCATAAAAGCAGGGAGAACCTGGGTTAGGGACCCGACCAGCACAGCAATTGTCCTCCAGCAGCCTCAAAACACCTCAAGGCTTGGTGGGTGGTCCCTCCTTCTCCATGAACTGGGGTCCAGCTCCATCTCTGCATCTGCACATGACATGCTCCGAAGAACTTATTTGGGCTTTAGAACATCTTTCAGTGACCTAAGATTTCTTCAAGTGCTAGGACACAAAGCAACGGGAGGAGAAGGGAAGAGAGCAGAACAGTTACATCTGGCAAGCGTGAAATAGAACTCAGACCTGATTGAATTTTATAAAATAGGAGCCATCGTCTTAATACTTACATGCATTTGTCAAGGTCAAATGTAGGATCGGGAGCAGGGGCTGTGCCTGTCACTTTGTTTGGAAACACCCTTTACCTAGGAGGGCTGGGAGGCTTTGAGAGAAGCTCACCGTTGGTAGAGCACATAATGGGCATGTTCCATATGCCAGGCACATTTCAGGCTCTTCTTCATAAGGGGCAGAGTTAGA